>NW_024366926.1:11420787-12009068 GCF_014805655.1 Passer montanus
TCCCGCCCTCAGCGCCCCGCGCGCGCCCAGCCCCGCGCGCGCGCCTCCCCTCAGGGCTGCGGAGCCGCCTCGGAGGGACCCCGCGGGCGGGCGCCGCCTCGGCCCCCCCTGCTCCCGCTTCCCTCAGGGCGCTCCGACTCCCTCAAGGAGCGGCGCCAGCACCTGCCGGGCTTCCCCGCACTGGCCGCTGCGGCGCCGGACGACGAGCACGCCGGAGTCCGCTTGATGAGTGCCCGCCTGCCGCGCCGCACAGGTACCTGCGCGCCGCCTCCGGGCCCCGCTTGTCTCCCCGCCCCAGCGCCCCTCACGAAAAGGGCGGGAAGGGACGCGTCCTTCTGGCGCCCCTCAGGACATGGCGCTCCCCCACACGCCCCAGCTCCCTCCCCAGGTCACACCGTCCCCTCGCTCGGAGACACCGCATCGACGCTGCTCCCCTGCGGCTCCTTCTCTCGGTTCTCCACCTCAGCTCCCCACTTCTCACCCCGACTCCCGCGGCTCTTTCCCTCAGCCCTCCAACCCTCATTCCCCTTCCATAGCTCTTCCCTCAGCCCCTCCAATGGCTCTCCCTCCTCCCGCTACCCCAGACCCTCCACCGCGGGCACCCTTCTCCTTGCAGGAAGGGGAGAGGGAGAAGGCAGACTGGGACAAGCAGCGAGGTGGAACGACATCCCCTCTCCACTTCCCCACCCATGCGCGCCGCAGCCAGGACCCCTCGGCCCCCTCGGTACCGCCAAGGCCCTTCACCGCTCTCCCTTCAGGGCCGCTCCTCCGCGTCGCTGCCTCTGGTAAGGAGCCGACGACCGCAGCTCCGCTCGGGGCTCTTGTCCTTCAGCCGGGTCCGCCCGGCCCGGGCTGCGGCGCTGCTGCGGCGCCGAGAGCGCCGGGCCCGCCGGTGCCTCCGCCCGGGCTCTGCTGCACCTGCTGCGGGGCTGGGCTGCCCTGCGAGCAGAGGAGGCTCCCTCGCTCCGTCCTCCCTCAACTTCGCATCACTCCGGGCTGCCCCCGCTCCGCCCCACCGCATGCACCGGCGCTGCCGCTCGCCCCCGCGCCCGGGGAAAGGCTCGGCTGCCCTCCCGCCCCATGCACTGCCCCGCTGCCGGGACGGCGGGCAGCTCCCGGCACAGGGCAGGGCCCCTGTGCCCGCCCCCGGCGGGCGGGACCGGGGCCGCTCCACCAACCAGCCCCAGTGCGGTGCCTCTCGGCTCCAGCCCTTCGCCGTGGGCAGCGTACCTTCTCCTGGACCAGGCTGCTCCGAGCCACGTTCAGCTGCTTAGCTAATGAAGCATCAGCTAGACGTAGTTATCACGATTTCGCTGCCCCGACAGTCTTTAAATACAGGCGCTAATTAGCCAGTACGTTTTGTGTGTGTGTGATTTGGATGGATGTGGATTTGGGCTTTTCCCCGTGTTATTTGCTTGTTATCTAATAATGATATGTCAAAATATAATAAAGCTGTTATCTTATAGCTGATAGACAGTAAAATCATTTGAGACAACAAGATTTGCCCCTCACCTCTCACACACTCTAAAGTCCAAACTTTCCCTGTATCTTTTAACTTACACGTTCACTGGAGTTTCTGCAATGAGCTCTAAAGGACAAGAAGAGTCAGATTGTCTTCCTGATTTGACAGATCGAGTTACTCCTTTAATAAAAGTGAAGGTTTGCGTTTCATCGGATAAAACAAAAAAGTTAATGAAATTGGAATCATAGGTTAATGAATTAGCGTGATAAGAAAAATGAACATAAGCTTTAAATTGATTTCCATTTTAGTCCAGATGGCTTGCAAAAGAAAATGAAAACTTTCACTCAAGTTAATCAAATTTTTTGGAGCATATAGTATTCCTCTATATATGTTATAGAGCTTTTAAAGAGCTCTTCTCTTTCTTACACATGGAACAAATCATTAAAGTTTCTCAAACCTCTAAAAGTGGCAATTGGTGCAGGTACCTGGGGAATTCTATTACAATTATTTGCCAGACCTTGGTAAAAAATTAAAGGTTTCTTCATGGAATGTTGTACTGAAGATGTCTCACAGTGGTGGTAGCACTTTGAATTTAATTACTGTGTGCTATTTAATACTCAGGAGTGAATGTTACTTCTAAAAGCTTCTGTATTATTCCCCACCCACTCTCCTGTCAGCACATCAGACTTGCTTGATTTTGTCATTGTCCTGCCTTCCCAATTTCCTAGCTTGAGCAGATGAGAATAGGTCAGACACAAGGTTTTAACAAAAATTAATGTGTTCAAGAGCTAATGATTTTCTTATAACATCCTGCACTTATTGTAATGGTACTTACAATTATTGTCATTTCCTTGCCTTGTCATGGCAACTTGCCTTGAGTTTCCATCAACTCTAGGTACATGTACATCATAGAGTCCTGGCTTTGCCTGGTATGGCTCCATGCTATTGACAAATTGATTTTATTTCAAACTCCAGATACATGTATAATTTTGTATTAAACAATTTTTTATTTCTTTCAAAGTAAATATGAGGCATTCATTATTAGCTAAACTATGATTCTAAGGTGTATAAGGTGTACACCAATATACTGAAACAGGGATTTTTTGCTCTCCAGTATATTCCAGACCCTAACAAAGAAATTCTGTGTTGCAAAAGTTTTGGAGTCTTGGAATCTGCAATTGTGATAAGGAGATCAGATTTAAAAAAAAAATCACAAAATGCTATAAATATGAAGCATCCTTAATTTTTGTTAAAGTTTTACAGAGTTAATAAACACTTCAAAGCACTTTTGAAAAACCTTAAATTGTTGTCTAAAGAGACACCTTCATATTATCTTTCAAGGGAGGAATTTAATTAATTTGCTTTTAATTTGGACAGTAATGTCATCAAAGTTATTTTTACTGGCTGAGGAGCAAGAAATGCCTCTTGACATGACATATTTCTCTGAGGCTGTAGAGTGTCCTCACTCAAGAGAATGACACTTGATTGTGTCGGAGGAAGACAATGGTTCCCTGTTGCATTTTCTTCCCGGTGGAGTTTTTATCACGCTCATAACCATGAAGAACTACTACACTGTTAATTCCACATTTATGATTCTGCAAATCCAGGTAATGGAACTGGGCAATAAGTGTAGGTTATACTGATGATTGTGCCCCTTGTGCATTTCTACTGATTTGCACAGGTGCTGCCAAAGAGGAAGGAATTTCTCCAGTACATGTCTGGATCATGATGATTCACATCCAGTTCTTCCAGTGTTTCGTCCTCAGCCTCGATTGTTTTGGCTATACATGCACACACCTCACGAGTTTTTACAGAGCAAAGTACAACTATCACCTTCCTTGTAACTCAGATCCCAAGCCAGTGTTAGCTGCCTTTGCTTCCTAATTGATAAGCAGTCACAAGCAGCCAAACTAATTTATTTAAATAGGGTTTGTGGTTCTTTAGCCTTTCCAACATGCCAGAAGGAATTGATCATCTGAAATGTATAGTACCCAATTTAACTGCAGTGTTACCAGACAACCAGCACTTCTGGGTCTGCCTGCCACATCTTTGGAACTTGCTTACAGATCCCCAAAAAAGCAAGAAAAATGTACAAACGAGTCTGTCTTTGCAGTAGGCAACTGGTGGCCTTATTGTCTCCCACAAGAGACGCTAACACCCAAGCTAATTCCACCTGAATGGGTGAGCCCGGTAACTCCGTGTTACAGCTGTAAATGATGGCTCCCAACAGAGAACTACAGTGATCACCCCCTGCTTTGTGGCTCGTGGAGGTGTGAAATGGTAATTTTTAGTTGGCTGATGTCATTTGTGTAGCAGCAGACAGTTTTTCTCCTAGGTGAGAAATCTGTGATGCGCCTGCAGTTGTTCTTTCAGTGCAGCCTGTGTAATTACAAAACACAACGTTCTATTTCCTGGGGCAAAAATTTTAACAAAGGAGGAAGGAATCCATTACGGACAAATTTATTTATTTATTTATTCCTTGCATGGCAGTAAGTTTCTGAGGAGGTGTGTTGACCATGGGGCCAGGACACTGGAATGTAGAAAAATGTTATTAAAACCATAAATCCCACTTTGCTGTACCTTGTTGTAAGGGACCTTCTGTGGTTAGAGGAGGCACAGGGAGGAGCACTTAAAGCATTTGAGCAGATCAAGCAGCTCTCCTTTGAGGAAAGACTGAAGAATGTGGAACTCTTCTGTGTGGAAAGGGAATAGCTCAGAGCATTTGGTCAAGATCTGCAAAACCATGAAGGGGGTAGAGATGGCAGCTGCTTTTCATTAGAAGCTGTGATTCCAGAACAGGTGAGAGTAACTGCAGCAAGCACCAAAGCAGGTTGAAGAGATGAGAGGAAAATTTTCATGACAAGTAGCTGACCTTGATTTCCTTGATTACACCCGAGAAGTTAGAAAGGCAGGCTGGGTAAGTGAGGCTCTGTTTCAGCTCTGGGGTTGGCTCTGATCTTGATCCTGTGCAAATGCAGTGACTGAGCATTGTGAGTGAGTAATGAGGGAGGTGGTTAGCAGAAGGGGATTATGCTGTCTCTCAAAGGTGTCTTCTTTTCCCCCTGTTAGACACTGAATAGTGGCCTGGAGGAACTTTGTTAGCCCTCAGAGAACTTCTTATGTTGAGAATTGTAGTCTAGGCAGCAGAGACACTCAATAAGTCAGTTTTTCTGATTTTTTTACTGCTTTAAGCAAAGTTCTGAATGCAAAAATGTAGTCAGAAGATTGAAAGACTCTTTGAGTGGCTTTCCTGTTAGTAAGTGGAGATAACATGTTTTTATAAAAGTTGCTTCTGGAAACTTAGGCTGTGTTTGTCCCAGAACATTTTCAACTTTTAGGGAAATGCTGAAACACAAGTAAGCATGAAGTGCTAGGTATGGTATAGGTGTTTCTTAGTTGACTAGGTTTGTTTGTCATCTGTTCTGGTGGCTTTTTGATCACTTGTTTTTCCTACACTTAATGGTGATTTGGGGAAGGAGGCTCAAAACCTGTGCCACTCCCTGTTTCAGGCCTGTGTTTCAATATAGTTCCTCTCTGATTGCTTAGTCACTTCTTGAATTGTGTAGTAACATATTCCTCAGTGTGCTTTTTAAAAAGGAATGTAGCCGTAAAAACCTTGCATGTGAAAAGTGTTCTTAGTTGCAGTTAAAAATGTTTGCACATGTAGTTTGCTGTTTTACAGGGTTATCTCTTAGTAAGTAGCACCATGTACAGCTCTCCTTGTCACCCTTCAAAGAGAAGCACATCATCTCTTTAAAGCTGAGGAAAACAACATGAAGCAGGTATACGTGGTGGTCTTTTTTTCAGCTTAAAATACCAAAAGGCAGTCCAAGTCTGTTACCCGGTGGGGGTTGCTTGTTCTAATTCTGTTATTAGACAGGGAGAAGTAATTACAAATAGCTACTAGGGTAGTTTTATTTTATGAGGCAAAAATGTTTCTTAAATACCCTAGCTTGCTACTGCTGATTTTATGTGTAGCTTTTTCAAGAGGATTTTTGAGACCCCATTGTTGTTATGTGCATCTTTGAACAAGTACTGAGTTCAAAAGCTGGCTGCAGAGAGTGAACCAATCCAAAAAGATGCTTCAGTGTGTTCTGTTCTTACACTTGCTTGTGAGTGGCTTCAGGAAGCACTGCTCAGTTTTGCATCTGTGTTCAAACTTAAATTATCCATGATAATAAGCTATGGTTTATGTATCTTTCCTGTGTAAGCAGAAAAGGTTTGTTTGTATATAATAAATAAAATAATTAATAGTCCCTGGATACTCTACTGAGAGGTGTTGCTACTTGACTGAAAGGAAAAAAAAGAGCAGTAAAACAAGCAAATGTATTGCTCCAGCAGTGGTGTATTGTGTTTGGTTCTTGAACCATTTCTCTTTGATGAAAGAGCTCTTACCACACCTATCAAGAAAACACCAAATGCTGAAGCTCTGTCCATCTTGTTTGTTCTCTTTAGCCCATCTGGGCAGTAAGGAACAGAGTGAGAGGGCAGCACCTCAAAGGGCTTCAAGGAAATAGTTACATGAATTGAGATCTGCTTGGTAATTCCATAGTGACATGGGTGATAGGGGTGTGGTGTGTGCATGTTTGCTTTTCTGTTTCATAAATTATTGTAAGACAGTCTTCATAGTCTTGGCTGTAGCATGGTGAAAGCTTGACAAAAGATGAGTTATGAAACTCTGTAAGTGAAGTTCTGTATTTCCTTTGTGTCTTATGCAATTTGCTTCTTTTCTCTTTTTCCTTCTGTTTTCTTTTTTCTTTTTCCTCTTCCTGTTGTCAAGCCCTACTGGGCTTGGCATTTTGGAGTCCTTTTAGTCAAAGATGATGCTATAGCAGTCTGAAAATATTTGTTAAAGAGTATTAAGAGTTAGCTGAGAAGACATCATGTCCTTTCTTCATTGGATGTGCTCTGTCTCCTCAGGCAGTGCTAAGCTCTACTTGGTAAAGTAATTATGACCCCAACCTGTTGTGCCAGTTCCTGTGTCAGAAACCTTTTCTGATTTTAAGGTGAATTTGATAGGTCTGTAAAAACCATTGTAGGTCTGGTTCTATTGAGTTAATAGTCCCAGCCCAGGAGGTCCCTTTCAACCCTCAACTGCTGATCAGATATTTGTGGTAAGTGAGAGATTAAGAACCAGAACAGGGCTTTCCAGCCTTCTCTTTGGGATGTTTGGGACCAGGACAGAGATCCTGAGTTTAAGCTCCAGTGCCAGATGACTGATAGATACACACTTACATACAAAGCTGGGAGGGGTTGGGGACAGTGACTTCCAGCAATGGGTAAGAAGCAGAACAAACCAAGTCTGCTGAATGCCATCTGCTACAGGAATCAAGTATGGCCACTGATGTGAGTCCAGAGAGGGGAGAGAATGCCAAGAGCATATCTCAGCTCTGCAGTGCTTTGGGAAGCCAGGAACTTGTAGTACTGAACTTATCATGCAGCTGTAGGGCCTCACCAGCAGTGCTGGTTCATCTTGTTGTAGCTCTGCTGTTGGGGGTAATGGGGAAGCATGCCAAAGTCACTCTGTATACCTGTCACATGCCAAGAAGTTGTTTCCCAATGTTTGGGTAGCCACCACCACATCCTCATGCCAGATCTTCCAAACAAGTTCCTCACTTGTGTGTCTGTGTTTCGTTTTGCAAGCATTATGATACCGAGACTGCCATACTGAAACCACTGCACCCACTATCAGAGGACCTCTTTGTGATTCAGGTGGAGGAGCAGGCTTCCCAGGAACTTGTTCTGTTTTTCTATTTGATCTTTACAGTAATGGACTTGCATTCCTTTATGCATTCCTTTCTGCCTTGAAAACAAATTGTTTTCCCTCTTCTGAGCTTTTTAAGTAGCCCTAGCAATAAAAGCATTCTGACAAGCCGTTTTCTAAATGCTGCAGAAGATTTTTGCTTAGGTCTCACTTCTGCTCAGCTCTAAGAAATGTATCCCTACTGTGCAATTCTGCCATCAAAGTCTGTTTAAGAGACCACAGCCTTTTGCAGCTGAAGTTGTCTTGTTTTTATAGCTGAACCTTTTTGAATACCTGCTGGGTCACTTTACGTTGTCCCTTTCATGGCCTTACCATTTCCTACTGGTTTATCTGGTTTTAAAGAGTGTGTCCAGTACCATTTCCTACAATGTCAAGTTTTCCTTGTTGTTGGTTTCAATTATTTCATGCTGTCCTTGTGCTTAAGGCAACCAGAGGAGGCCTGAAGTGCAGAATGAATCATTTAGGGCAGGCGATCGGCTTTGGAAGAGAGAACAAATTGAAAGTAATTTTCTGTCCAAACTGCTCTTGGTAATTTAGTTCGCAGTGTAGCCTTTCTTCTTGCCTTTTATTTAGAAGATGAGCTAAATATCAAGAGAAGGATGGGAAAGATACTTCTTAGAATGTCAGGAACCCATTTCTATTCCTCACAAAACTAGGGAAAAGAATAGCCTTAACAAATGAGAGCTCCAACAAGCTAAAAAGAAATTGTTAATTATATATGTAGATATTAGGAATCTGTTGGTGTGCCATGTCATACCCCTAATGATATACTTGTTTCTTTCAAGTCAAAGGTCTCAAATGAGTCATCATATGCATATTTGGCCAAGTCCTTCCTGAGTTTCTTAGGCTCTAGCTTTTGAACTTTTCGCGCATTTAACAATTTTGATGTAATTCTGAATAATGTAATGTTAAAGGCTGCATTCAAGTAAGTATTAAATAGAACAAGGAAAATAGCTTTAAGCAAGTTTGTACAGAATATCAGCAACATAATTTATACAAATTCTAGGAAGTCAGTTTTAAGTAATTGCAGAAAAAATAAACTAATATTTTTTTATTATCGAAAATCTGTTCTCTCCTTTCCAAATAAGCATTTTCCTGCTTTTATTTTCTAGGAATATTTTATTATTTTCTCTTCTCGGAGGGGAAATTTGCCTTGCATTAATCCTCTCTTTATTTTCTTTCCTTTGTTTTTTCATTACATTCTCAAATAGTTGTGTGGAAATGGAGCTAACTAGCTTGTGTCTTGTATCTGTGGGCATCTGTGTCACCCCATCTGTGCTTATGATGCAGCAGGTATGCCAAAACTGGCTGGGAATAACATAATTGCAGACAGATGTGTTGGCTCCAACTTGTGACGGGGTGCAGACGCTGTTTCTCTCTCAGTGCAGAGCTCTTGCCTCTCTCTGCAGCCGGGGGCTGATACCATCACATAATGATGTGCTTCCTGTGTTTGTCTCCTGGTATCAATGATCTAACTCAGCAGGACCTTGTCCTTTGCTCAGCCCTCACTGATTTAATTGAAGCTATTGTCTCTTGCTGAGTACATCCATGTTAAAGCCCTCCTAGGAATGTTGAATAATGCATTGAATGACTTGTTTAGGGACCCTGGATCTTATTTCATATCATGAGTGTGTTAAACATATGAAGAGCATGAGAACGTTTGCAGCAGTGAACTGTTACACTTCCCTTTGTCCCATTATCCTATTACTTGAGCTGTAGTGACTGAACTGCAGCTGATCCAAGTGTATGTTTAAGAAAGTAAAAATCTGCCATTTCATGATTAATTTCTCCCCTTATGCTGTTGTTTTACCAGCAGTTTTGGAGGTTGATTCTTTTACTGATAAGGCATGGTAAACCTTGATCAGGTTGCACTCAATGTAATTTTTTCCTTTTGTTGTGGTTGGGGGGGTGGGTTGGATATTCTATATATGATTATTAACTGAGACTTAGATTTTTGATTTTTTGTGCTGTGAATGGAGCAATGTACTAAAATCCATTACAGAACTGTCATATGTGGAGTACAATATTTGGGAACCTTAATCCATCTTCCTTCTGTAGAAATCTGCTGCTTCATGTTGCCCTTGTAGAATTTTGGGAGCACGCTTTCGGAGATGATCACTGGCCACAGTTACTTCAGATACAGGCATCCTTGAGCATGGGAATCCTAAAATAATCCAGGTTGAAAAGTATGCCTGGAGGTCTAATCCCACCCCTGGCAGGAATTGATCATATCAGTTTTGGGTGCTTAGCACCTGGCTACTTCAGTCTGGAACATTCAGGTATCAGAGTTCCACAGCCTACCTGGGCAACATTTTTAGTGGTTGACAACAATGGTGGTTTGTTCAAGTATCCAGGCAGCTCTCCTTAGCCTTTGTGTCCACTGCCTTTCATGCTATCACTGAGCACTTCCCAAAAAGCCTTGCTGCTCCTTTACCCAATCCCACCGGACAGCTGAGGGCAGTAATGAGTTCTCCCCTCAGCTCTTTCTTGAGGTACAGGACGCTGGAGAATCTATTCACCAGCATTCCTTCCATCTTGCCAGAGTGTGGATTTTGAGTATGCTCCACACCTACTGAAATCTTGGCTTGTTTTTTAAATTCTGGTGCTATGGGGTTTGTGTGGACCAGAAACAGTGATTCCCAGAAAAAAACTGTTCCTGATTGGGATTAGATCTTGAAATCTGCTAGGGCTGGAGGGAAGACAGAACTGGTTCCTCCCTTTGATTTTGTATCTGTGAAATGGTTGAGAACACACTTGGGAAGGAACTCATTGCAGAAGAGGCAGCCTGACAGGTGGATTAAGCCAGAAAAAAGATAGGATTAATGAAAATGAAGGTGTTGGTGGTAGCAAAACCAAAAGTTAAATGTAGGTGGTGCAGATGTGAAGAACAAGTTGGAATTGTGGTGGGCAAGGGATCACAGACATTACTGCCTTAATTGGCTTGGGCTTTCTCTTTTTAATATCACAGTAATGTGTTTGTGGACAAGTGAAGAGTGGAAAAATTAACACAAATATTGCAAGAGGCATCATGGATACTGTAGAATTTGGTTTTTCTAGAGTGGAGAGGGGAAGATTATTGGTTGAAGGGGGAGGAGTTGTTCTGCTTTTTCAGCCACTGCTTTGAATAATGAAATATTTATTCCCTTGGAGAAGAACAGCTGAAACAATAGAGCTGTGTTTATAGAAAAATGGTTATTTGTCCAGACTCTGATTTCTGGTTCATCAATACCTCTTTGTGAGAGGTACTTCCCTCAAATATGCCTTTGTTTCCAATGGAATGCAACCAGGGGCGTATAGTGCAAGGAGTCTCAGTTGGGCTGGCTTAAACAAACAATAAAACAGTGCAAAGACTGAAATTAAAATGTATATATTTGTTCTGTGCCATGTTCTATTCATTACCTGATTGGAGCATGAGGCAAAACAAAATATCTTGAAGCTTCCAGCTGGCTGAGCTGCGTACAGCAATGTTACATGTGTTTTAAAACATGGTTAAAAAGGCAGTTGCCAAGCTTTTCTTATGGTTTGTTTAACGAGCTTCTGAATGGTGGAAATAACCAGTAAAGTTCTCAATTCATGCCTGTTCATAAGGACAACCACCAACGTTTCTTCTTTGTTTCCCAGACCACTGAGCCCAGTGATCCAGTGTTATGCTTGGAGGGACTGTGACAGGTGGTAAGTGAGATGGCTTCAGGTCACTTTGAGTGTAATTCATCTCTTTTCTGAAAATGACATCTGCTTGCCCAGAGGGTGCTCGAGTCTATTTTCTTCTCTCCATGCCCTGGTATCCTTTGCTGGAAACAGTTGGGAGCTTGGAATGTTTATTACCACGTCATCGCTCGTCATGTCCCTGTTGTGATGACAGGGTGTGTAAAGGCTCCCTTTCTCTGCCAGGGAACCACAGTGTGGCCTAGAACACAAGTTTAATAACATAAGGCTATGTTTTCAGTTGGATTTGTTGTGCTTTTTTTTTTCTTTCCATTCTGGTGTGTTGACCTTGTCTGCTGCTTTGAGTTGAGTTGTTTTGTTCTCTTGAAAGCACCATCTAGTGGTACAAGCTCATTAAGGAATAGGTTCTGTTACTTCTTTCTGGGGTAAATCTGTTGTTGCATTAGAGCAACAGGTGGTACTGCACCGTGGTCTGCTCTAGAGGCAGAGGTGGGTCTGCAGGAGGGTAGGTGGAGGAGAGCTGCTGCCCTACCAGCTCTTCGGGGCTTTTCCCCCAGGGCTGTTTGCATATTTTGGATACAGCCAAGTAGTAAGATGTAAGGATATTGCCCTCTCTGCAGAAAGAAGGGTGGCATTCAAGGAACAAGGAGTGCACACTTCAGCATGATATGAAACAAGGAAGGCAGCTGCAGAGGGACAGAGACAGCTTCTGCCTATTGCAGAGCAAGCAAACACCATGGGATACAGGGATGGAAGTGACCAGGAGCTGGAAATTAAGGAACTGAAGGAATGATGAATCGTGGAGGATCTGAGTGTGAAGTCAGTGAAGCAAAAGCAGCTGAATACAACAGTGCTGATGTGTGAAGAGTCCATTGAGAAGTCAGGACATGTTGTCAAAGAATGTGTGAAATGACTTGCACATGTTGGTGACAGGGCTGGCAGTAGTTGCTGTGTTGTGTCCCTATGACAGCTTGGGTTTAACAGCATGGACATTATTGTGCCAATAACTTATTTGTTCTGGTCACTGAACAAAACACAAACACATGCAACACTGTAAAATGAGTAATATTTCATTCTAGACAACAGAAGAAATGTTCATGAACAGCTAAATTCATTACCATTGACAACCACAGTGATGGGCAGATGGTGTCACACCTTGCTGTCTTGCCTGGATCAAATACTTTGTGTGACTAATAATGGGAAAATCTCTTGGAAAATCTTTGAAAAAACACTATCTGCCCTTTTTTCTGTCCCCATATTGTAGAGTAGCAGAGGCATCTTTCAATTTCCTTAAAAATATTGAGGAAAAAGTGTTTACTGATGCCCATAAATATGTGAATATGTAAGGGTGGCATCTTGACAGATCCCTCATAAAAGACTTGTCCTGTGGGGTGATACAACCTGCTTGTTTGGGCATTTGGAGAGCAATACCTGAGCTTGAGCATCTTTAAATAGAAAGGGGTTTGAACTCCTGTAGTTTTTGGCCCATTAAAATGACACAACTACCAAGATGATAAAAAAAATGCCTTTAATGTTTTTGATTCTTGAGATATTTTCAGCCTAACTTCATTCAGTTTTCAGCCGACTGGTATGAGGTTTGTGGTAAAATCAACGACCAGAAATGAAAGGAAAAAGGCTGCTTGTCAGAGTTATGCTTCCCTATGAAGCTCTCGGTTACAACAGAGCCGAGATGGTTTTTAGACAGCTTGACTTCAAAGATACACTTAATAAACAAGAGGGACCACCTGGTTTGACTATAGAGGGAATGACTATAGACTGATAATGAAGGTGGAACATGTATTTCTTTGTGTGTCTACAGTGCATGGCAATATCACTACTTAATGTATGGCATTAGCAACATAAATTACATCCTGTTTTATTCCATAGTGTGATAGTTTCTGTGTTCCCTTCTAGGTATATACTACAGACTGAAACAGTGAAGACAGCGGGCAAATTGTGGAAATGCTTCATGCCTAAAATGTTGCTGGGGTAAGTGAAATTTAAGGATGTGAACCTTGCCAAAATACAAGTTAGTAGCTCCTATTCCAAAAGTGCAACATCCTGGTAGAGGAAGTGGTTTGTAAATAGTAACACAACTAGAAAGAAATGAGCACTGAAGGTTGGGAGATGTGACGGTACTAAATTTGCATTAAGGAAAGGGTCATGTAGTGATGCAATATCAAATTGTGTGAGAAAAGGAATTGATTTAGATACCAACTGTATGAGGTGGGAAGCTACAGTTCATGCTTGGAACTTCCTGTTGTAGACAGGTTATATTTGTCTGGTCAAGTTTGAGAACATTTGGAACCTGGAGCAGTGCAGGTTAGCCCTGAAAATCAAATACCTCTTCTGGTATTCTGCTCTTGGTATACCACACACACAAAAATTCCAAACAAAAATAAACCCCAAATCCAAATATTAAAAACAAATTAAAAAACCAAACAACCCACAAAGCTAAACAGCACCAAAAAAAACCACAACCCAAAAAACCCCCAATCAACCAAACCAAGAAACCCACACCAGAAAAGCCCACCACCAATTAAACAAAAAACCCAAAACAAACAAAAAAAACCAACCACCAATGATACCAGATAAAAAAACTTGCTTTGTAAGTTTATTTGGTGGAATTATTTGTTCTAGCTAACACTCGATCTACTTGCTGATTTTGACCAGGTTAAAGACTAAATAAAACAAGTAATTTTTTTAATGCTGTTTATGCCAGTAAGGTGAAGTAATCACTGCTGCTATCTTTGCTTGTGTCTCTTTGCAAGTCAATAAATTAATTTTTTAAAATTTCTTATTTAGTCTGAGTTGAATTTCATCTGTGTGATGGAATTTTCAGTATCTCACTGGCATCTGTGCTGTGGAGTTGTAGTTGATGTATAAGTGTTTCCCAATCATACTTGTATTGGTCTTTTGGGGTTTTTCTTCCTGTCCTTTCTTGAGCTGTTCTGTGTAATGGCTGTCAAATTGTTTTCTTTCCACAATGCTGCAGGTCTCATTTTGGAAGGGAAGATGTAACACAAGCCCCTGATTTCTGTTCCACTATAATGCAGCTGGGCTAACATAAGTGTTGACTGTCCACTGATCTGACTGTGTGAGCTGATAGCTTTTGAAACAGTGGGTTTACTGGCAAACTGCTTCTCAAATGTGGTTTTAGTGGTGGTTGTGTTCAGACTGACATAAAAAGTGCATATATTAATATTTCAAAGCACAGTCATGCAACATATCTATACATTCCTATTCAACAATGGGTGAATTTCCAGAAATAGCTTGCAGCTCTCTGCCATGTAATGCTCTGAAGACATGTGTGAGCAGCAAGAAAGCAGTGTTTGCACCATGAGAAGTTAATTGGTAAGTAAGGTACCATTTCTGAGTTGTGGGCTCCTGAAACAGTTTGGGGTTTTGTACCCAAAAGCCTCCTCAGATAGATAACTTGCATACGTGTCATTGTATGCAAAGGGTTTCATTTTCCAGCTTCCAGAACATCTACATATAGGAGTCTGTAATTTTATTGTGATGCTGATGGGACATGAATGCTCCTTTTTACATACAGGGCAGAGCTCACATGCGGTCCCATTACTAAGTTTCACATTAGGCAATAAATTTTTTGCATGCTCAGTCATCTTATTCTGGTGATTTTCAGTCTGTTCAGTTGAGTTCACAAAGGTGACCTTTCACTGAGTTTTCTGTGACTGTGTCCCTAAGGGTTTGCCTAACAAGACTACCTGTCGCTATGAGCCTGACCTCTCTTAGATCACCACAGCTTTGGAATTGCTATCTGAATTTATTGTGAAAATCTTTGATTGGCACAGCTTCTGGAACATGTATCTGCACATCTCGCTCCAAAGATCCCATTAGCTGTCTGAGGCTTTGCCTTACAAGTTCATAGCAATTAAGGAGAACACAAAAATTAACTTGGAAGTTTTATTAGGTCCAACCAAGAGATTTGGGGCAGTATAAGTTGGTTTGGTTTTTAGGGAATGCACTTGGCTGATTACGGTAATTTTAGGAACAGAACTCTGCAATGCATTGATTAGTGCAGGAGTTTCCAGCATGTAATGCTTCAGGTAAGCCATGGTCATTGTCTTTAGTATGTGATACTCTCACATGTTTTTAGATGTACTAAAGAAAAACAAAGCTTTTCAAGTAAAAACTTTGCAAGTTTTGTGGGTTTCCTGCTTCCTTCTCAGAATGTCTCCAGTCAGAGTTGTTGATAATGTTGTGGTGTAAATGAGGAAAATATCTTCATCTGTTCTTGTTCTCCTTAAGATGAATGCTGTGAAATGTGTGAAGCATTATCCACGGGGTTCTCCATTCCTATGCAATTCCTTTTATTATACTCTGTGATAAGAAAGATATCCTTTTCTTATAAGATAAGGTATCTCTGCCACTTGGTCTGTTAATTCTTCTTCCAGCTCAACCAATCTTGCTATTCCTTCCATTTTAACTTATTTATAATTTCTCTGTCAGTTACAAATTATAAATATATTATATGTGTAGGAATCAGTATGTGTACATATTTAAGATGATGATCTGGACCCAAGTGTTCCAGATTCTGGAATCCAAGTTTCGAAACACTGGTGAGTGAAATTAGGATGAGAATTTAAACACAGAATGCTAAAATTGGTGGTGGCTTTTTTTGTGAGGTGTTGCAAGGACTTCAGTGAGGGTTAAATGTGGGCTTAATTCTGGTTTGGCCCAGAGGCAAACTTCCTGCTGTAATCCATTGTTTTGAAAATGTCAGACTCTGCAGGGGAAGGCAAGGTTTGATATGTGACACTGTGTAAGGAATGCTACAGCAATAAGCTCCCGTGAGCCATGCTGGGTATTCAGGCTGCCTGTACAATCCATGTTCCAGGACATGGGGCAGTGGGTACCACGGCTTTTCAACACCTGTCACCTAGTCTGCCAGTGGAACTCACTGTGCATCACAAGGAAGTTCTGGGCAAATATTTGTTTCCTTTATTTCTGGTATGGGAACAGAAGCATGCTGAAGTTCTCTTCATCTTCACGCTTGGTGTGCCTCCTCTTAGGCAAAGCTGCTGGGTTCTGTCATGGCCTGGCCTTGGCAATGAGCACCAGCATGGCCACAGCGGCTGGGCTGCGTCTGCCCCAGATGGGTGTGGGGATGTCAGTGCACCGATAGGCATCTCCTGGATTCACAGCCCAGCCCAAGCAGCACCAGGGGAAGGCTCTTGAGTGTGTGCCCATGCACTGCATTCACAGTGGAAGCCATCTGGCTGTGTGCCAAAGCATGGTGAGGACTTAGAGCAGAAGCCTGATGTGCTGCTGCAGTACAATCATAGCTTAGGAAAGCATTAATGTATTTCTGGTAGAAGCTACATTATTATGCGTAATTCAAACTGCTGACTCAGTGTACTTCTGTGTATGTTGCCTTTGGAATACAAATGGTAAAATCAACAAGCTTGTAGCTTAAGTTCAAAAGGCTCCAGGTCATAACTCAGGAAATAAAGTTGTAATTCCTTCCTTTGCCAAATTTCTGTGACTCATTCAGATTACTTGGTCTTTTACTGTCTCTATTTACTGCCTTGTAAATTAACATAAACCCACCCATTTCTTCCTTAAACTTTTTCCAGCCGTTGTTGAGGCATAAAAGATAATGACGAATTTCAGATGTTCTCCCCCTAGATTGGGAAAGAGTGCTATTAACTTTGTGGTGTCACTCAAAAAAGTTACTGAGGAGATAAATGCCAAAAGTAGAGATTGTATCATCTGTGTATTGCATAGTTATTTTTCTCGCTGTGTGACAGGAAGAGATCCCCAGAAATCAAAGGCTATGTAAGCTTTATGGAATTGACCTTTTGGAGATCTGCTTTCAACATTAGGATATTATTCTAGGTATGTAGCTACTTCATATTTTCAGTGCTAAATGGCCTTTATTTGTTTAAAGTATAAGGTGGCTAAAACTAAGAATCCAGGGTGTTTTTCAAACTATTTTATTAGAAAGCAGCTTGATACTAAATTGTCTTGGACTTTTTCTGTTGAATTGTAATGTTAAGGGTGGTTTTTTTTAAAATTTAAAATCTGGGTAGGAATGTGGTCAAAAATGTTAAAGCTAAGTCAGACAATGGTAATCTTTAGTATCAGGAATCCTTTTGTGTGCTGACATGCTTTAAGAAAAGTTGACTTAGTTTTATAAGCTTCCTGTACAGAGCCATTCCGGACCTTGTAGCAGTTGTTTCCAAGGTGTTAAGCACTGGTGGGACTGTGTGTTGGATAATGTGGGCTCCTCAGCACAGGGGAGAGATGGAGATATGGGAGAGTGTGCAGTCAAGGGCCAGGAAGGTGCTGAAGGAAAAGCACCATCCTGTCTGCAGGGAATGGTGGGAGCACTGTGCTTCCTCAGCTCAGAAGAGAAGGCTCCAGGGCATCTCATCAATGGATAAATAGTTGTAGGGAGGGTACAGAGGAGGCAGAACTTGGCCACCTTTGCGGCCTGGTGCCAGAGCCCTGGGCACAAAATGAAACCAGGGGAGTTTTCCTCAGAACATCAGAAAACTCTTTTTTGCAGTGAGGGTGACTGATCACCAGCAGAGGTTGGCCAGAGAGGCATGGCATCCACTAAGTCACAGCCAGATCTGAGAGCAGGCCTGGGACAGCACCAAGTACCCTCCAAAGGCATCAGAGCGTAACTTTAGGAGTTCCCTTCCAACCTCAGCCTGTGATGATGTTAATGATTCATGAACAGGGGCATCACAGGACCAAATCAGTTATGCTTTGAAGGTTTGAGCTCTGACTCTCTGCCATAGCTCTACTAAATAGATGCATTCGTGTAGGAAATTGTGACCTAGCCACTACCCATAGCTAAAATGGTACTAGGGCTGGGAATGTCTAGTTAAGTTGGCTCACTTCGGTGAGTCTGTCAGCCAGTTATGTTATATATTTTTGGAAAAACACTTCTAATGATGCTTATCAGACAAAAAATGAAATTATTTTGGGTGAAGAGAGCTGGTGTCAAGGGAATCCAAGGAACTTCTGTTTGGATGTCTGCACGTTTTTCATTAATTTGTGAGAACTCTAACTTGTTCTTCTTACTGCTATAAATTGCATGTTGTCTTTAGGCCTATGAAGAACGATTGTAAGAGTTGAACAATCCAATGTGCAATCAAAATCTAAAATCCCACCCATGTTATACTATTTTATATTTTTCTACTCAATGGGATTTTTATCTTTTTTGAAAGTCTTTTGTTGTATCCATCTGGTCTCTCACTTCACTACGTTGTTGAACACCGCATTCCTTAATAGATACAAGGAAATAGCACTGCTCAAGGTTTTCCAAACAACAGATGTATTTAATGTCATTCATTAACCAGTCCTATGAGCCATTAAAAGGCCACTTGCCATTTTCCCAGCACTACTTCTCCTAAGCAGGACTCTGAGAAATTTGAATTTGCTTTAGCTATGGCTCTGCAGAGCAATCTGTGGTGTTTGTGCTTGGTAGGAGACGGGTTACTACATAAACACTATGACCTTGAGTATTTTTGTGAACATAGGAAATAATATGTATTAATCATGCAAAATAATAGGAAATTATACATATTATTGTTGTTCTGATTAGAAAACCCCCAGAAGATGCTATTTTGTAGCTAATGAAGACCATGGTTTAATTTTTCTTAGGGCAGTTATTGTCTGAGGAGTATTGTGGTAGTGCTGCCTTAGGTGCCTGGCTTCATGATTTCATTCTCGTATTGCTTCTTATGTAATAGATTTCTCTGTTACATGTTGCAAATTTGGGGAGTCCAAGAACCGAATTTGGCCATTGTTTACGGGGAGTCCTTCATACTTGCACAGATCCCAAACTGATGGTGATTTAATCTCTTCTGGAAAGGGATGTAACACTATGTTATCCCAATATCATGGGGAAAAAAGGGGGTTTCTCTTCTGTTTTTTTGGCCTTAGGAAGTTATTACTGGGAAGTCATTCAGCTGATCTAATAAATTTTTTCTGTGTAACAGCTGGGAAATAGCAGCCCTGAAGATTTCCAAATTAATGTAAATACAGATGAGATATTTAGCAGCTTCCTCAAAATTTGTTCAGTTGGAAAGGCATACTTTGTGGGAGGATGAACAAAACAGAGATCAAGTACTTGAAGTTCTTAGTTTCTCCTTGTTTCTGAGCTTGCCAGGAGGATTCCAGTGCAAACTGAAGTAAATGATGGCTGTGAGAGTCAAGGAACATAAACCACTGGCTGGTGTGGTACTGATGACATGTTAGCTATGCTGTGGGGAAATCATATTTATGAAGAGAGTTAATGATGGCAAAACTGGGATCGTAAGAGATAAGACTTTGAGACTTTATCTGTTTTCCTTATTACAGTGAGTTCCCCTTCTTTCATAATGTTTAGGAGCAGCATACCTGGTTTTAGTTTACTGGTGTTCAATGCACACAAGACCACAAGCACATTTGGTCTAGACACGGTTGAAGCGCTGGTTTTAGCAGCAGATCATCAGAGGGAAAGGTGTTGAATCATCTTGAAGATTTTAGTGTCTTTAGGCCTAAGCTGTGTGATTTTCACAGCTCTGTATCTCTGGGCTTGCAATTACCAATTGCTGTTAATTTTGTATGGAGAATCATCTAAGAATATTGATATTAAGGTTTTCTCTCCCTCTGCAGATACAGATTTCATTATTATAGTCTCAAATACTCTGGATCCACTAAAGAAAAATCAGTGAAATCATTTGTGTAACAGAATGACTGGTAAATTTAGATATATTTGTTGGGTGAGCTTAAAACAAAATAAGAAATATCCATTTCTCCCCAGCAACATAATTATATGAGGTCTTTATGATCGGGTCTCCTTGTAATTAAAGTATTACAGATGTTCAGGGGAAACTTAAGTAGCATGCCCACATACCTCTTAAAAGAGTAACAGGCTTGTGGGATAGTAAATTGAAAGTAAAAATACCAATCTGGGAATATAGCTAAATGTGAAGATGAGTTGTCCTAATGGTTAAAAAACATCTTAGTTTAGCATCTTTTTATTCTAAGCCATAGTTTTAGCAATTTTTAACTTTCTCATCTGCTCAGACAATTTGACTGTTTAAGGACAGACACTTAGTGTTCACAGCATAGTTTTAGCAATTTTTAACTTTCTCATCTGCTCAGACAATTTGACTGTTTAAGGACACTTAGTGTTCACAACTTCTGACATCTGATGGTGATCTTGATTATTGGGAAAGCTCTGTTCCTCCCTCCAGAAAAAAAAAATAATAAGAAGTCATATCTGTTCACCTCAGCAAGGCTTCTAAAGGTCTCTCTGTAAGTATTAGTATTTCCTTCTCTGCCCAGGGTTTAGAGCTGTTGGAGGGAAGCAAATCCAAACTGTGGCTTCCAAGGTATAACCTGAACTTAACTATTCATAAACTGGAATTGCATGGGTGCTGCCCACTACACAGCAGTGTAAGTCCCTAGGGGATGTTCTCTAACCTCTTGCATTTCATTTTTAAACTGTACCCTTCTTTTCAGGTCTAGTTCTCAGAGTTATCTGAAATAATGCTATCTCAATATCTGCTTTAAAGATGGGAAGGTAGATATTGATAATAAAAAGGTGATGTTAAATACACACACATTGTTAAAAGTTTTGGTATTGTCTCAGGTTACTGGCACAGAGCCTTCCTGTGCTCCTGCTTTGCTATGAAGTAAGTTCGATTGTCTTAGATTTCAACATAATGAAGCAGAAAGTTTAATGTGCTCTTTGCTTGAACTGTTTGATATGTAACTACTAATAATTTAAGTTGTTGTTCTCTGATATGGTCCTGAAAAGATTTTTAAAGAGTGTTGCTCTGATGAGCAGGGCAGTCACACCTAGTAGAACAGGGGGTTAAACACTTAAACATGGGATTCTTCTGAATAATGAACTTGCACTTTGCATCTTTTCCCCATGCAAACAGAAAGTATGGTTTGTGCAATAGAACTAATTTCCTTGTCTGCTATTGCTGTTGGGAAGTATGACTGTGTCTCCTCTACACCAGTCCCACAGTGGCCAAGGAAGTGCTAATGGCTTGCTGAGAGTCCCAGGCTGTTGGCGAGTACCCCTTTTAGGCATCGTTTTTTGGGGAAGAGATGCAGAATGAAATAAATTAAGCAGGGATATGACAATCACCTTCTACCTTTCCCTGTCCACGGAGAGCTATCAGATTTGGGTTTATCTCCTCTGAACAGGTTCTGTCGTCAAAACGGTGGTGAACCCTCCTGGGACCACAAGCTGCTTTTAAAACTGGTAAGTGTTAGAATATTGTGGTATGAAGCTTGGCATTAGAGTGCTGTCTTGCACTTGATGTCAGAGACACGGCAAGGCAGATTACAAAGGTACAGCAGTCCAGAAGGTGAGGCTGAGGAAAAAAAAAAAACGGCTTCATTTCTTATGCTGGAGCAAATGGAGTTTGTAATACACTCTGCTGTCTGTATGGAGCAGCTAGGGTCACCTGGGGCTCCAGGGCATGGAAACTGCAGTCTGGGGAGTTCCTGCACCCGCCTGAGCTGAGGGCAAGGTGTGCAAGGACCTGCTTCTGAGCTGCCCAGGGAGTTCCACATGCGAGGAAAAACGTGTGTGAGACTCTGGAGATGCTTGGGGGCTCTTCTGCAGCACTCCTGCTATCAGCAGATCAAAGACAGCCCCATCCTAAAAGAGAGGTTTATTCCACAGGGGAAGCCATGTGTTTAGCTTAATTGCAGCCAAATTTTATGATAATGGGGAAAAAAAATCAAGGTTATAACCACAGGGCAGAAAGTGATGGGTTTTAGTGATGCAGGGCTTCAGGCAGGTGGTCTGTACAGCTATAAGGAAGGCATTTTATGTTTGATGAACTGCATAGATTTAATTGCGAACTTTTTTCTTGGGGTTTGAGGAATTGAGTGGGGTGGTTTTGGGAGGTTATGTGTGAGGGTAAGAAAAAAGGCAAGATAACCTTAAAGGTGACTCATTGTGACTAAATGCAACTGTTTCTACTTTGATAGTTTAATGTTGTTTTGGGTTTATTTTCTGGTACTTGCTGAGTTTGGGATGTTTGGATGTTTGCATTCCCATCAATGTTAGTGCTCAGAAATTGAGTAGAGATGTTATTACACCTGAGGTGCAAGATATCCTTTTAATGAGTAATTTATTGTACACTTTACAGTTATTAGCAGAGATTACTCTATCAGTTAAAAACCAAAATACAGCTCCTTGTTTTCTGTGTGGCAGTCTGAGTCTCTGATCTCATACTAGACTTGTAGTTTTATTGGTGAGCTTAGTGATTTTTCAGTGTTCACCAGAAACAGCTTTCTGAATGGCAAAATAATTGTACAGAAGTGTTATTTTCTACAGTCACAGGTGTCTACTGTGCTCAGTTTTGGGGAACCTCAGTCTCCAACCAGAATTTAGTTAATAGTGACAGAGGTACTGTTCCATATACAAATATTACTTCTGTTGGTACAAGGGGAGGCAGGTGTTAGCTGTTGTTTGGAAGAGTAGCCTGAGGAACATCACAGATCTAGGTGATTGCATCACAGAATGTATGCCCTGTGTGTGGTGTACTGCATTACTGGTTCGTTTGGGGAAATAAAGAGAGAAGAGCTTCCTGTGGAATATCTTCAATATCATATGTGAGAAATTGCTGTCTGATCCCAGCCAGAAGTACTAAAAAATGTCTTATTTTCCCTTTGTTGTGAGTTGGCCAAATTCTGAGCTGTGGTCCTTCATTTATGGTCCAGAAATTTTGCTTACTGTAGCAGAGTTACCATAAAACCAGTGTAGGTGAAGTTAGTAGGAAATTACAGGTACAGCTGCACTCTGGTTCCAAGCAGCAGCAGTAATGTGCAGGATAGTGAAAAAATGATGCATTTTGGATTTGGAAGTCCTGGTTGTTTCCAAAGGGTCCACACGGAAACAACAAATACATCCCTTCTGAAAGCTCAGTCAGGCATGCACTGGGAACTGCTGTCACAGCAAGAAGAGCCTAATTTGAACAGCCTGAGTAGCACAATTGCGCACAGCATTGCAGCAGCCTCGAGGTCACTCCTCAAGGTCTCACAGCACCATTTGGTGCAGTTGGCCTTTTTCTTCCAAGGAGTTATGATGTGTAGGCAAGCTCTTCTGTATTGTTGGTATTAATAGCAGTTAGAGAACTCAGTTTTCAGAAAAACTGTTTGCACAGAAATGCAATTCCTCCTTCACTGGAGTGTGCTTCCAGCGCAGAGAGGCTGGCTGTGGGAGTGGGGAGGAGGACTGAGGGTTTTAAACTGATAAGAGGATAGTTTTAGGTGGGATGTGAGGAAGAACTTTTTTATTATGAAGGTGATGAGACAGGGTGCCTAGAGAAGCTGTCAATGCCCCATCCCTGGAAGCAATCAAGGCTGTGTTTGATGGGGCTTGGGAGAGCCTGGTCTGGTGAAAGATGTCCCTGCACGCAACAGGGTGTTGGAATGAGATGATCTTTAAAGGTCCCTTCCAACCCAAACCACTCTGTGGTTCCGAGGACCTCAAGTAGTTCTATCCTCTGGGCTGCCTTGCTGCAATTGGGTGTTCTCTCTTTTAATTACAAACTTTGCCATGGTGTCCAGTGTCAGGTACTTGGGATAGGTCAAGATCGTGATTAACACGTCCTTGCTGCAATTGGGTGTTCTCTCTTTTAATTACAAACTTTGCATGGTGTCCAGTGTCAGGTACTTGGGAGAGGTCAAGATCGTGATTAACATGTAATTTGTATCTATCAGCAACAATCGCTGACATAATTGCATTTAATTATTTCTGCAATCATGTCGTATTAAGGACTTAGAATGTTGCAAGGTAACAATTAAATGGAAGTCGTTCTTCCTGTAATTAAATAACCAGTATTACACTATTAAGTAGAATTTGAACCCTAAAATAGAAGCATTTCTTCTCAACTGTGTTTTTGTATCTTAGCAAAGCAGTATCTGGGTTCTGGGAGTGTCTGAAAACACAAATGAGAGCAATAACTAATTCATTTTGCTAAATAACTAATCAGTTTTAGAGAAGCAAAGGTATGATGTTTGTCTTCATTTCATTTTTCAGCAAAAGATGTTATTTGAAGAATAAGCATACTTAGTTCACATTTAGGAGACTTGAAGGCTTGAGGCAATATGATCGAGTTGTTAGTATACAAAGTATTTGATCAATGTAAACGGTTGAAAAAATTTAATTATTTTTACTGGTTGTTTGGTTATTTTTTCTGCAGCATGTTTCATAGGCTTGCATCTTATTGGTGTTATCATTGCACTAATAACAGATGCAGTTCTTATTTCCTAAAAATAAGTGGTCATTGCAGAGCTAATAGTGTTCTGCGCTCCCATGCAAATTTTGTTTCCATAACTCCCAATCCTTATGGGGATGTCCAGCTGAAAGTTAAATGGATGTGAAATTGAGAATAAGTGACATCTTCTCAGGTTTTCTTGCTGTTAAACCCAATGTCTGACAGGTTGATAAAAAGTGATGCTCTGTATTGTCTGCCTTCTATTCTGGCAGGGGAAGAAGCAAGTAAAGGAGGCCCAAAGAACTTGCTGCACTGTCAATGCTCCACAGCAAACATGTGTTAGGTGCATTTTTAAGATCCAATCTGTTCCAGCCCAACTCTGATGGAATAGAGGCTGCTGAGGAATAGGCGTTAACATTGTAGTTAAAAATAACAGCTTGTTATTTTTACTACTTTTGTCTCTTGGATAGGAAAATGACTGTCATTCCAAAGGGGCTGTGTTGGTAATATTCTATACACAAGTACTTCTCTGTTTGTGTACACAAAATATCAGCAATAACAATACATAGTATAAAACATGGTCTGCAGGTTCTAAAAGGAAGCTAAGATGGGAGTGAAGGTGTAAAGCTTCTATTCCTGTAAGGAAAAGCATAATCTGCTGGGCACCACACATTTAAAACCAGACAACCATAGATAAAATTATGCAATCTTTATTTCTTGAATTGATAGGTTGCCTGAGCTGTAATGGAAACCCACTTGTGTTCCTCTGACTCTTATTTAATCCAAGCTGATTCATGGTCTCTAATTGTGTAGAGGCCATAACAACAGTTGAAGTTGTGCAAGTGTCTTCTGGCAGCAATGCTATTATAGCATAAGCACGCACTGAACCCAGTTCCTGTGTGCTCAGCATCAGCCCAGAATCCCTAGCCAGAGCCTCTGTTGCTGTTAGAGGCTCCTGTGTAATGGGGAGGTGAATGTTCTCAGCTGTAACCACAATTCATGATGGTTTCCCAGCACTGTTTTAACTGTGCCCTTAAAAATGGTCAGTGGCCAGGACCCAAGGGTTGTTCTTCATGGTTCATGATCAGTCAAGGGGAAATTGAGGTCCCAAGATGAAACTTGTGTAGTGAATGGCCCTGGAAAAGGAAACCTGCAGATACCAGTGGGTAAGGAAAGCTGTGTGTTTGTCCCCATAGAAAGTGGGGATTAGATTTGCTGTTATTTAGGGGGGGTTACCTGTAGTAGGCTATCTGGTGCGTGGCTTTTCTGGCACAAGTGCTGTCATTCTACTCTGATTTGACAAACAGATTTCTAATCAATCATATCTCAGTAGATTGTCCTTTTCTGCCTTTTATTCCTGTTGCAACTTTGACCAGCATAGTCCAAAAATAGCTTATTAGCTGAAGAACTGTTATGTATAGAATTATGTACTTAGTCCCTGGAACTTGCAGAATCTATTTTTTACAGCTCTGTTTATGAATACATTTCAAATTACTGATACAAAATCAGTTGGTCTTTTTTTCCCCTGTTGTATTTATCACAACCATGTAATTATGGAAGAGTTTCATGGAGTGTGGCATGTCAGCAGTACTACTTTATTAGGAGTAAAAATGTGTCAAGCTCTGAATAATATGAATTAAATAGGAGATGAATTCTGCAAGAAGCTGGTCCATTCTGATATTCCCTGATGCAGTTCTCTCTGTCTAATCATTTGAATGATGCTTGTGATTCAAGCACTAAGTATAGACTATGATCTTGGTTTCTGCTCCTTAGATGATGATGGGAACATCTGAGTAACAGGAGGTGCTGGTAGAACAGGATATTTCTTCATTCTTCCCCCCTGCCACCCCCCAACTACACCTCCTCAAAAAGGACTCCCCAAAATCCATGTCAAGCATGGAGGTAGAGGGTGAGGCTATGGAAACAGTGCCATTGACAAACCCTGGGGTATGTTCCTGCATATCCTGCTGGGTGTCCTTGGGGTGGGCCTTCTTGTGTCCTTTGGCAGTAAATCCTCGCTGGAAGTCAGTGCTGCTCCATGCATCACAGCTGGTCTGTAGCCATGGGCCCTGATAGAGGAAGAGCTGAGCACTCCTTGTTTCACTACTTTGTGAAAATCACCTTCTGCTAAGCAGTTTTTGTATTTCAGAGGAGGTGGTGCCTCTCTACCACAGTTTTACTTTAAAAGAGGGAAATCTTCACAGAAGAAATTTTGTTTGCAGTTGTGTGAGAAATCTGTTTCAACAATTTTTTCTGAATACTGTAGAGGACAAGAAAGAATTAAAAGTCAACTTCACTTATATTAGAAAATATCATAAAGACTATTAATGGCAGAAGCAGCCTAAACATTCTTGTGTTAAAAACTGGGTGTTGCATTCTTGTATCTAAGGTCCTAAATCATTAATATAATTGGTTTATTTAGTTTTAACACCTTCCCACTTTAATTTAGGTGGGGGGAAAAAAGGCAAAAGGCTCAGAGTTTCTTGAAAAGCTCCAAAGCTAAGAGGAGAAAAATAAATAAGTGTACTCCTATTTTGGTTAAATCTACCCCATGTTAGGAGTTCCAGTAAGGCAAATTGGCTCCATGTAGTTGATTTCAGTGTAATTTTTGAGGCTCCTGTGTGATGAGTGTTGAGGCTCCTTTGTGTGGCAGGGTTAATTCCTCTCTCCAGAAGTTCAGGATTTAAAATCCATGCTAAGTGCAAGTAGCCTAGAACAAAGTGCTTTGGTTCTGTGCTGGATTTTTTTTTTGTCTGACAACAAAGAAACACATTCATTTTGTGGAATGCATTTCTCTAACAGTTCTGGAAAAGCTCATTGTTTATTCATGAAGGAAGGTCAGTAAGGCCTGGTTAATCCAAGGCTTTCTTATTTTTAATTTAATTCCTGAAAGGGATGACTCTTGCATTATCAAATAGGAAGACTCATAGGGAAAATGTCTGTGGCTTGCAGAAGGGAAAACAAATGGGAGATGCAAAGCGGGTATCTGTTTAGAAGAATTTTAATTATCAGAGCAGGTTGTATTTTTCAATTATTTTTCTTTTTGATCACAGACATCAATACTATTTGCATTTTAATTTGATTAAATGATGATGGGTGAAGAGATGAAAATTATACAGCAGGGGCAGTGGGTGTGCTTTACTGCTCTTGGGAGAGCCGATTCTGAACCTCTCCTATAGAAATGTGATCCTGAGGTTGCACAAAGCTGCATCCTTTTGGTAAGTGAGACACACTGATTCCCCTGTGCAGGAGGTGCCTGCAGGAGATGCCATGGCCTGCAAGCTGCCTGGCACACTGCAATCTGCTCTTTCCTGAGCCGTGACTCTGATGGATGCACACATTGCCTTTGGATTTGTCCCTGGTGTTATTTATGTGGCAACTGGCTTGGCCTTTTTTTAACAAGCTGCCTACCTTGTGCGTTGCCCTTAAAAAATTAAAAAGCGTATTAGATAGTTTAAATAATTCAATTAGAAGAAACTAAAGGGCCAGAATATTTCTCATTCTAAAATAAACCACTAAACTAAAGCAAATTTTGGCTCTCCAGCATTTCATCCTGATGAGGTTCTAGTACACAGTGACAAAATTTTCCATTCTCAATTATTAAAATGCAGTTAAGCAGCAATTCACAAGCGTTGCAGAACACCATCTACTGCTAATAACTTGTTTATAAGAGAATGTGTTAAGGCTTCAAGGTTAATGGAAATGTAGCCAATAAATGCTGATTTATTTGATTGTATTTTTTTAAGGCAGCATGAAGCAGTTTCTTATTGACATTGTTAGTGCAGCTGCCTCTGTTTTGATTTGGAGTTATTGTTCAGTGTAGCTGAGAGAGTGAACTGAGACACTGACAGTGTGGGAGGGTGCTCAGAGACAGATATCAAGTGAGCTATTTGAGCTGCTCATCAATTGTTAATTGTCTACTGATCCTTAAACCAGATACCTAAACTGAAAAGACCACTTTCAGCAACAGATGCAAATTATATAGATCCTGTAGGTGTGCGGGCCCTACAACATAAGTGGGGTGCTAAATTTTTTATTATGTATTGTAGCTTTCATATCTGAGCAGTTCTAGTGTGGGCCTCCAAACCTAAAGTTGCTCTGAACTCATTTGTGATGAGAGAGTAACACCTGAACTGAAGCTGGATTAACAGCTGCATGCTGGCCTGTTGTCCATAAATACATTTATTTGGAATTCCCCTGTCAAATGCACTTCCTCTAGAATAGGCCAGGAGTTGGGGACCTTACGTGTTTTCCACAAAATGGGAATTTTAGGTACATTTTCAGCCATGTTGCTATTAATGCCTCAAAGCAACAAAATGCATGTGTTGTTCGTGGTTACCAGTACTGTGGTGTGTTTTGGTGGAGTTATTTGAGTGAAACATGATACAGATGATGTATTTCACATTCAAGCTCCCTGGAACATCACCTGTTTGCTTTCAGTGCTATGGGATAATGTGCTTGTGTTGTGAGTCTGCCGTGCCAAGCTGGAGCAGTCCTTGATTTATGTCCCTGCATGCTTTCTACAGTTATTGTGTGGAAAGAGGAGAGAAGACCTGCGGGGAACAAGTTACTTGATTTTTATTTTTTTTTTTAAATGGCAGGATCCAAAACAAGACTGCGTGACTTTTTGTATTAAATAAAGATGTATGTATTTGTACCTCAGAGGTTTTTGGCAGAACTGACAGTTTGGGAGAAGAGTGGGAATGAAGAGAACAGCAGCTTGAAGGCTATGATCTTTCAAGCCACTTGAGTAGTCAGAATCAGTCTCAGAATTCTCTTGCTGCAAAGGCTGCTGGCCCTTCCTAAGGTAAAGACATCAAAATAAACATCCTCTCTATTTTTGCCTATTCCATTCTCACAAACCAACGTTAAAAATCCAAGTCAAAAAACCTGGCCCTGGAACCTCACCTGTTGGAGCCCCTGGTTTGGTGTTGGTGCTGTGCTTTGCATTACACAGATAATCTGGGAGCACAGTGTTAGATTTGGCATATTTGTGGATGCAGCAGTGCTTTTTGTCATGTCACAGCACAGGCTGTCTTCCCTGGTAACCTGATGGAAAAGTTGCCTTTCTTCAGGGTACCTTAAAAGTCTATACAAATAAATAAGGAAGGACTATGTCCTGATGAAGGTCCACTTCATGGACAAAACAGCGTTGTGACTAAAATTGGAGTGATTTTGTTGGTTTAGGACTTTTTTCGAGTGGGCTTTTGTATTGAGTAGCTAGTAGATTTTTTGGGATGCATGATTTGGAGTTTTTTGACCATTTGTTTGGGATCGTTTTTGAGAAGCCCTGGATGAAATGCTTGCACTGCATCTCCCACAGCCCTTGTGATCTGCTTTTTTTGAGCTTTAGTTATAAGTGAATTTGCTACTTTGAAAGTTGGGAGCTGACATCTGTTAACTCCAGCCTTGTGTTGATAACATTTTTCAGAAGTTAGCGCTCTTCTCTATCCCATGTAGTATCGCAAATTCTATTATCTGCTTTTCTGTTACATAGTTCTGTGTTTAACTGAAATCCAAGTTTTCTCTGATGTTTTCCAGTGCCTGAGATAGCAAATACCAGCTTCAGCTTTGTATTCCACATTGCCTATTCCATTTCTGCATAATGAATTCACTTATTTTCTTACTGTTTTTTAATCCAGTATATCCACAAGTTTCTTCTTGGAGACAAAACTCAAAAGGATAATTAGCAACTTCATTTCTGTCCATATGTTTGAAGACAGAACATTTAGCTAGTTGCATTTCTGCTTCAGTTTGCATTTTGTCTTACAGAATCAGCTGTATTTTAGCTTGGCTGAATATATTTTTAAATCCTTTGAGTATAGCCTAAAACTCAGCCAAGATTTCCTCCTGGCTGTGATGCCATTCATCTGGTAGTGCTGAGGAGAGAGTACAGAAACAGCACAAGCTACAACTGTCCTGTTCCCTTTTAGCTGGGGTTTCCTGCACCTAGAAAACTTCCCTGTGTGGTACCCAGTCATGTCTTGGTATGCTTTACCACCCAATACACTTGGCCACAACTTGGTGCTTGATTTCCCAAACAAGATTTTTTTTATCAGCTGTTTCTGGTTGTGCATCTTGTTTATCACTCTGTAATACCTGTGTTTAGTCAGTACATGCATTTGCAGCTCTCTTTTCCAATGACAACTGCAGAGCTTTTACTGCTTTATAGAATGTATAAGATCAGATAAGCCCTCCTTGTCTGGCTCATTGCCATTTGCATCTTCAGTCATAAGTGGAACCTTCAATATCAAACTTATTTATCTGTACAGCAAGCAAGATGGACTGGGTATAAGATTCACTAGATTTGATTTTTCTTGGGTTTCAGTGAAGAGTAGCAGTCAATGCCTACTACGTCCCTTCTTTAGTGTCAGCCTTCCAAACTTACTCTGCAGACTGCACTGTCCCTTCTTTGATGTTTTTGCATTATCTCCGATCCTTAGAATATTGAGTTTCTTGCCTTGCTGTAATAGGCAAATATCTCCCACTAATTCAGAATTTTAAGTATGCAGAAATTTTTCACAAGCCTCAAGCTGATGTCCCTGTGACAGTAGTAGTTTTTGCAGTAGTTTCCTGAGAGCCCCTTAAAATATGGCTGTTGCTTGTTCTTATCAACAAAAGCTGGGAAGCTGGCACTTATCCCTCTTCAAAAGAAACAATCTGTTAATTGCCTTCTCTTCTCCTTTGATCTTCATGACCAGTTTTTCTTAACATTGCAGGACTTCTCTGAATTCTGAAATGAAAGGAGGTGTCTCATAATCGGTCTTAATGCTGTGCATAATTCTTGTTCCCCAAAGAAACCAGTTCATAGCTCAGCTGAGCAAATGTGTTTAAAAACACAATCTGGGTCATCTAAACAATAAAGCAGCTGGAAGTCAGCCTCTAGTTTTCCTTCAAAAGCACAATTTTGCAAGTGGAAGCAGACTTCAGCCTGTGAATTTGGGTATCAGAGCTTTTCAGCTCATTTAGTAGTGTATCCTGTTCTGATTGTACTCTCAGTAGCGAGGATATGGGCTGTCCATGGGTTCCGCTCAGTCGCTGGTGACCTCCCTCCTTGCCTTGGCAGTACAGATGAAGTCACAGAGTTGCTGACAGATGGATTTCCTATCACTCATCTGGGCTGAAGAGACACTGAATCAACAGAATCAACATCTCAGGGCTACTGCGCTGCAAAAAGCTGCATCTTCCAGAACGACACCTTTGTCCTTCAGCATCATTGAAGTGCTTTTGGAAAACGGTAGCTGAGCATTAAAATAGCACAGAGATCCATGCCCTCCACTGAAGGGGAGAAACAGATTGAACATCAGTTGATACAGCATTGTTTTCTTTTATTCTTTCCTTTTCCCTTTCAAACTTACCTTTCTTCTTTTTTTTTTTGACATGGCTGTCTTGTTGTGTTGTATGCTCTGCTTGGTGTGCTGTAAATAAAACTTAAAGCTATGTGTGAGCAGGTCCCTTCCCTATGGCAACTACAGCAGTACACAATCCAGTTCAGATGTCATTCATCACTACAAATAAAAGCATGACAGCTTACATCTCAGAAGCTGATCCTCTTAAATCCCTTTCTGGTCTGAGCCCATGCATTGAATTTCACCTACAGCTGTTTTCCAGTGCAGTTTGATTGAAAGCCTTTTCATTTGTAACATGCTGCAAATGACATGTTACAAATGTGAATTTAAATACAGGGAGGAAAAGACAGAAGCTAACAGAGTATTTCATGGAAGTGCTTTGTTGCAGGTGAAAGCAGTTCTGGGATTCAAGTTTTGCAATATTATGAGAGGTAACACTGCTGTGTGGTGCTTCTTTAGGATCACTGAGTGCAGGTGTGACAGGTAAGGATGTATTTTGGACAATTCCCGAGTGACAGGCAGTGAATGTGCATAACAGTGGAGCAGAAGTGGATGCAGCTTCCTTTGTGGATGACGATCATCTTTGTCACAGTAAGCTGTGGTGAGCAAGCACAGCAGCAGTTCCTACTATGTGGGTACTGCGGAGGGAGAGGTAACAATGACATTCCTGTGTGCTTTATGTATGAAATGCATGCCATAAGAAGCACTTGAGTTTGTCTCAAATGGGGTTTACCAGTGTGCTGTTTGTGATAAATAGGAAAAGGAGAACTGCTGAGGTGGGGAATGCAGCACTGTAGATCAGAGTGAGGTGTGTACCTAACCCTGCAGGCACATTAACTTCTTGTGGTGTTCCCCTACACCAAGCCTTTTCTTGTTAGTTGTTAAATACAGTGCAACTCATCTCCAAAAAGAGTTCTTATAGCTGCTTTCTTTGCAATCCTTTAATGCACTAAAAATTGTGGAATACATAGGATACTGTAATTAACATAAACTTGTATGTTGATAGTATTTACCTAAACATTTTTAAGTAGTTGGACATGTCCCATTCTAGTAGAGTTATTACATTCCCTTTGGTGTGAGCAGTGGGTAGCTTTTTTTTCCCCCTATGACAGTCTGCATTTATTTGCTACCCTTTTCCTAATGGGATTCAGTCTGTAAATCAGGCTTGAAGCAGTGGAGTTGAGGCAAGGAGGACAGAAGTGTTATTTGCTATTTAGGCATCAGTCACACAAGTTATGAGTTATTTTAACGCCTGTTGCTGTAGTATGTTCTTCTTTCTCATGTGTATCCATGAGAGGCAGAGAGAATTGTGAACTGAGATTAAATTATTGCTTTATAGTTGGGCTGTATTTTGTTGGTAATGGGCACAAAGTTGTGAATGTGATGTGTATGACTGAAGTCCAGTTTCTATTATGGAATGAGCCAATGGAACAGATAGATGCTGGTATTTATTGGTGCTGTTCTGCTCTCTTAGGGTAACACATTTTAAATTTTCCAGCCAATAACTTCATTTACTTCAATGGGCAAAGGTTAAATTTAGGCTGTATCTGAGTGTAAGGACTAGGTAATACCTTTTTTTTTTTAATCTTGAAGGGCTTTAAGATTACCTTGAGGTTTGCCCCTCTTATTTTATTACACTGCCTCGAGACATTTCTTTTGCTACATATCTACACGTTCCTGAGCACCCCCTAAGTAATTTTTACAGAACTCTAATCCACTGTCACAGGGACCAGTGTGGCTTATGTGGCTCTATTGGTTAGATTTATTTTTTTTCTGCAGTGAGCCACAATAACAGATTGGCTCTAGTAATTAGGCTACCAAACTTCCATGGTTGTGTCTTGCATTTTTGTCTGGCTTGCTTACAAAAGATATTTGGCACAGATAAAGGTGCACAGCTGATGTTTTTTTTCCAGCTGTGAGTGCAGACAAAAAGCAGGTTTGAACTTGCAGCCAGTAAGCTTGGTGCTGCCACTTTATGGGGTTTTTGATACCTAGTAATAGGGAAAAAGAAGAGCCAACATGATGATAACTTGCTAGTTCTGTTTGCAGAGTAATTTTCAAGAAAGGCTGTGCTTTTTGTAATTTATGTAGTGTGAGTCATTGGCGTAGAAATGGAGTAACTCCTACTGATGATATAACTTTGGGGTGAATTAGTTCACTTCTTCTGGCTGGTTCCTTTGCTCTTACTGGGATTAATTTTTCATTAAGATTATCAACGTTTGGTTCAAGATCAAAATGTAGACTAGAGTAGGTTTCCTAGTGCACTTTTGCTCCGGGAAATTCAATAGACACATGTATCATGTGACCTTTGGTTTCTGCTGCTTTCATCATGCAAATATTGGGGAAAAGGCTTCAAGAGGCCGTCAGGGGAAGGACAAACAAAATTCATCTTGGAGAATGAAGGGGGCTGTAGAGTTGAAAGATCAGTGGTGGATTGGATTCGATTTGACAGAGCAGGAAAGTAAATTTGAAGCTGTGAGCCTGTAGAACCTGTTGTGAGTGTTGCAATGAGAAGGGAAAGGTAAGTGGTAACCATAGTGATGGTGAGAATGCTTTTAATGTGGTGACTGACCTCTGCCAAGGCTGACAGAACAGTCCTCACTCACTTGCCATTGGAAGCAGCTTAGGAACACCTCTTTTTGGTCTGTTGAGCCCTACCTTGGAGATGCCTGCATATGGAGTGTCCTCTATGCCTGGGACAGAACTGGTAGGGCCCCAGTGAGAGCAGCCAACTCAGGAAGCAGTTTTCATTATGAAATGGGAAGCACATGAGAAGAGGAATAGCTTTGGTAGGTATGCAAAATGCCTGCTGCTCCCATCTCAGGGCAGATGATACCTAGCTGGGATGATCCCAGAGCAGCAGGGGAGCATAAACATAAAAAGGCTGATAGGTTTGCTTATAGAGAAATACTGAGTTGTTTGAAAGAGGAGTTAGAGGCACTCGGCTTTACACTTCATGGGGATCTGAGACTTTTTGTAATGAGCATTTCTTACTTCATGGAATGATGTCTCGTCATTGGATTCCAAGAGCACTTGTGCTGTGGATGTGGGCTGCTTTCAGCCTTGCCAACTAGCTCATGAGCTACAGCTGCCTTTGGAGAGCAGAGGTGCAATGGTAGTGCTTTGGTTCAGTAGGAATACAGGCGCGTTTAAAAATCATCCAGAAGGAAGTTATCAAAGCGCTTGTGTTCTGATGATTTTTTTTTTTCAAATTCACACTAGCATGATAATGGTTTTAGAGAAAAAGAACCCAATGACAGGATACATCAGGTATTGTTAAAAATGCACAAGCAGGAGAAATGCAAGAAATTCTATGAAATTGTTAGGTGAAGTGGGTGAGAATCAGGATGGTGGATTTTTAGGGAATGAGGAATGTGCATTTATTTTGTTCTTAAGGAGCAATGAAAAAAAGTGTTTTTAAGGGTATTTTAGAATTCTTGATGACTCTGGTGAATTTGGCTTGAAATCAAGCATGACATGTCTGATTATTGGCACCTGTGTTGCTATATCCTCTGCAAACCTGTGACCTGCCATTCTGTCCTCTCACTGGGCAATCTTCTCCGGTGCTTGGCAGAATATTTCCCAAAATAACTTCTGCAACTTGCAATTCTTCCCTGGTATTTTAATGTGTCAGATTTATATTTTTAGGGATGTTCACCAAAGTGATGCCAGCTCCTATCTCCAACATCAGCACTGAGGAATGCACTTCTGGGTGCTGCTTTCAGTAGAACAGGAAATGTGAGTCCTTAATGAGGAGAGGCAAAGCCTTCCAGCTCCATGTCAGGTGGTTCTTCCTTCACTTTGGGCTTGTGCCAGGACGGCTGCTTGATCACTTAGGTGAATGCTGTAACTTAAGCTCCTTTTCAGTTCAATGTCAGTCAAACATTAAATGTTTTGACTGTCTTTTTTGCATTCTCTGTGCTTGGCTGTTGAAAACTGGTCTGTTGTGTTTTCTCTGATGCTGATTTATACTGTTCGGCACCAGTTGGTTTTCAAAATAATTGTTTCATTAAATTGTTTTCTTAAGCTATGTTCAAGTAAACTCTGTAATCCTTTATCAAAGATGGTGCAGGTGTTTTGTGTAGCAAGAAAAATGCCATAAATGTATGAAAAATCTAAATCTTTTTGTCCTGAATAATGTTATCACAAATATACATAGATCATAAGTATTAATTACAGAAGAAAGTGATGGTGCTATCTGTTGTTATAAATGCTTTGCATTGTAAAATCCTGTCTTAGAACAGGTTATAGTGTTTTCTCTGTTGAGTTTGAATAGAGATTTTTTTTTTCTGTGCTTTTTCCGAGTTGTAATGACATGATTTTGGATATGATATGATATGATATGAAGGCCGCTTGAAAAGAGGGATGAGGAAAAGTACCCTGCTTTGCCAAAGTGCAAGTATAAAACATTGAGAATCAGTCAAGCTGTACTACCTCTATTTTGGAAAGCATGGCTTTGCTGTTTGATAGTGGAATAGTTTAATGGAAAAAAATACATGTCCAACTTGAGATTTTTGCCATGTAGATGTAAAAGTGCTCAAGCAGAGGCTTGGAGAGTGTGGAAGTTGAATTCTGCCAGCACTGGGTGCTGTATTCACCGCACCTAGGCTGCAGTCACTAAGAAACCCTTTCCTGCAATTGGATCCCCTGATAGGCAGAGGTGATTGTGGCACTGATTGTTTCTGGAACACCGATCCCCTGGAATCAGTTTCTGCCTGTAAATGAAGACTCTGCTGTGCCTTGTGCATACAAGGGAACAAAATGAACTTCACTGCTCTATTATTCAACTTTGGCTTTGTAAGATATTCCTTTAACTGGTTGGTGGCAGTAATATTTGTTTGGTAGGTACAGGTAGGTACCTGTTCTGTTCTCTCATTAGTATACTGAGGAAAGTGGTTCCAAGAAAATGAGGGCACTGATGGGGGAAAAAAAAAGATAGAAGAACTTGAAGGGGCTGTGATATTTCCCTGTTATTATCAGTGTTGTTCCTTTTCTTACTGATAATTTGGCACAACTATAATCAGGAAACTAGTGCCAAAAGCTTACTCTTCCAAATGGAGAAACAAGAAGGCAATTATGGAGTGAGCCTGTCACAGGGATTTGTTGCTGCTTCTGAGGGAAGGTTTTATTGCACATGGTTTAACTAAGGAAAATGTTCTCTATAGGGTGTGTCACAGCATATAATGGGTGACACTTAATGATTGTTCTTTTTGCTGCTCTCCTGCCTGCGGCTCTGGTGCTCTTCCCTACAGGCCTGTGTGCTGTGATGTTCCAAATCCCAACTAATCCAATAACAAGTCAAAGTTCCTGAATATGCAGCGTTTAAGATTTGTCTATATTAACTACCTGGAGACTTTCTGTTCCAAAGTTGGTACACTGAACAGAAAGTCATCTCCTTGAAATTATGAGGATCCTCCAAACACTTGCCATCTAAGCACAGTAATTGTCTCCCATCGTGGTTTCACTAGACAAAACAAGTAGGAATAATCAACTTGGCATGTTAGAAATTCCAAGTATGAATGAAGTGCTGTATTTTTAACTGTAGCCACAGTTTACCACTGAAATACTACATGGAAGGTTCTTTTTTCTTCTGAGTTTGGTGTTTGTGTCAATGTATAAGACACAAAATTACTGTGGTACTCTTGGATGAATTTTCATATAGCATTTGGGAGGTTATACTGCACCTTTGCTCCTGACATGTGAATGACAAGAGGGAATAGCAGAATTGAAAATTAGAGTAAGAACTATGTCCAGTAGACTCAGATGCCAAGAATTAAGGAGAATTAGGGAGCTAGCCACATCCACATCTTAAGCATGCACTTAGCCTGGAAAACAGTTTCCAATTATGCTTATCTGGTGAGAAGTTACAGTGTAGGGAATATGACCTCTTGAATTACTTTGATTACCTTTGAATTAAAGACACTTTTATTAAAAAGAATACAGAAAATGATGTAATGACTTGGCCAAATGCAAGAAATGTTGCAAGAGGTTCCCAAGGACATGAGAAGAAATCTATGAGTCAGAATGGTGGAGTGGTGGATAAAGGTAGTGCAGGGCACATCTTTACACTGTCACTGACAGTGTTAGCTTTATGCAGTCATCACCTGGAAACATATATACACAATTTAAATTATTTTTTTTAGCTACCGAAAGAAGTGAAATTGTTTCTCTGAGCGGTATGTGGCTCTTTTGTGTCCCTGTATTACCACCCTCCATGGTGTTCTATCACACTATGTATCCCGTTGAACTTGCTGGAATGCATTATGCAAATCTGTGACCGCTCCTTGAGTATCAGCAAGGGAGATCTCGGAAATGCAGGAGCTGCAGCCCAGCTGCCGATGGCAGCCAGAGCAGTCGAGCCCTGCCACAGTCTGCGCCCCGAGAGCCAACACGGGCTCTGGGCTGCTGCCCACCCTCGGCAATGCAGAGCAACCCGAGCATGCTGCCTCCAATGGTCTGAACAGCAGCTATCAGACAAAAAGAGGGAATTCTCCCCCCGACTGGGAATGTTTATGCCGGGGTCGGCTGTCACTTGTCTCTGCCCCAGCACGGGAAAAGGTGGTTCTGGGCAGGCCACGCTTTGAAGAAGGAGTCTGGACTCTTGCTTTTGGTCTTCAGTTGTGTTTATTGTTCCTTATCTACAGAGTTTTTCTGTCTGTGCAGCCGAGGTCTGATCAGCAAGACAGCCAAGGGCACTCTCTCCCGCCCACGGGCTGGTCGTCTCTTTTATAGTGAAGACTATGTATAAGATATTTACCTTCTATTTCCAATACTTTTCGCCCTTGTTGGCAAGTGCACTTTCTCTATGAACCAATCCACACATGCCAACATCATCCTGAACATGGATGCCAAGGAGAAGAAAGAAGAAGGACAGGGCAAGCCCAAATTCCTCCATCTTGGGACTCCCGACCTATGTACAGAATTTCAAACCCCCTGTACAACATATAAACCCCCCCCTGTACAGTGCATTATAATTCAAGTTTTATCAAGTGAATTTTATCCCCTCACCATTCAGGCCTGAAATTCTCTCATTTCCTCACATTCAGGTGTCTTTGGCTTCCTGCCAGGGTCTCTGAGCCCCTGCCAGGGCTTTGAGACATCCAGGGCATCCAGAGAGATGCTCTGGGTTCCGACATGTTTAAGAGAATATTGTAATGCACATTGGAGGGGACACGTGTGAATGGAGAAAATGAACTAATGCTTGGCGTTTACAGGTCGGCAGATCACCATTCTTCTGTTTGTGATGCTGCACCCAAGCTGATGTGCCTGATTTTGGGTATGTGTGTCACAGCTAGGGATGTGGTAGCTGGGTGTTTTTGTAAGCCACAGATTCATTTGATATTAGGTGAACACTGCTCCTGATTGAGCCATGAGTTTACTGAGCTATGACATGCCACTTATCACAGGGTATCACACTTACCACACTTCTCTTGCTGCCGTGTGTGCCAGATATTCCAGTCATGTCTGAATGCTCTGGCTAGGAGAAGTCAAACCTTGTGGTTGCTGTTGCTGTAGCACATGAGTGTTTAGACTCAATTGTCATCAAACCCTGTTGTGGAGTTGCAGTTGCTGCCCTCATTGATGTCATGGTGAGAGAATTTGCCAAGGAAATTCTGCGTCATTCACCTCCGCACAGACCTGTGCCTGTCATGTGGGGTGTGAAATCACATCCCAGCACGGAGGTCTGTATGGATTTCCAGCCTGGAGTGGGGATAAGACTTGAAGATAGCCCTTCCTGTGCTGTGATCCAAGAGCTCGGTACTCTACGGTACAGTCATGGGAGATGGGAGCTATGGCATTTGGCATTGATAATTCATCAGCTTTGCAACAAGGATTTGGGGTGATTGTTTAGCTACTCTGGACACTGATAAGATGATCAAAAGCCCCTATCGTGCAGGAGTATGTTGCATAAAAAGGAGTTGCATGTGTGCTTCTTGAGCCTTGTCTGTCATTTGTTTAATTTTTAATTATTGTGGGATGCTAGTTAAGCCCTAAGAAGCACTGTTTAAAAAAAGAAAAACAAAAAAACCAAGTTTGTTAGCTACTTGAATTGAAGAGAAATAGCAACCATGGGTTGATATGAATATGCCCTGTTCCAGCCATAAGCCCTTCACAGGGAGAGTGTAGTTCATGATGACCTTGTTCATTGCTCAGCTTGAAATCCTTCTTGCAGCATGTCCTGTTTGCAGAGATTTTTACGAAACGTAAAGTACGGTGCCAGAATTGATGATGGTGAAACTCCAGAAGTGTGTATGTTGTAAGTTTGTGCGTCAAAACCTCAGCACGGAGGTGAGAAAACATGGGAAAGGGATAAACACCTAAAGATCGGTTGGCAAGGCTGCAGCTAAATTGTATTCATGTGCTTAGGCTATCAAAAATGTGGGGCAACTGTCTACATCCTGTAATTGTGCTGTCAGTCTGAGCCTTCAGAGCTGTCTCGGATCATGAACAAGGTGCTGCGTTCAGCAAAGAGATTTGTTGCAAGTTCTTTTCTTCCCAGCTCATTAACCGTGATCGGCAATTGCGACAAGTCGATGATTCACAGCCCCGTGGTGCCCAGCCAAAACCAGTGCGAGCAGGGGAGTCGGACGCTAAGGCGCTGACACACTTGATGCCGCCCGTGGATCAGATCTGTCATTTGCAGCAGTAGTCGGGGCTGGTGAGAAAAGCCTGCTGGAATCACTCCTGCTGTAGGGGTGTTCCTCTGCTCGGGTCACTGAGCAGCCGTAGTGCCAAGGAGACCCTGCCCGCTCGGAACGGAGTTGCACGATTTGTGTTGTTACCGGTGCTCACGGGGTAGCCTAAGCACTCTGATCCTGCTGGGATGTAAATGAAGTGCTCGGGAGCAAGCACTGATTTTCTATTTGTGTGTGATCTTTTTCCACTCGTTCTGGAGAAGGCCTGTTGTATAAAAGAGAGGACTCTGGCGTTTACAGTGCACTCCTGTCCTCTTTCTGCAGAAAGCATTTCCTTGAGCACAAAGCAGTGCTTGCATTTAATGTGAAGTGACAGAGATCGCCTGTGCTGGGCTCGCGGTATAAAACAGCTCCGGGGTCCCGCTGCACGTTCAGTTCTGCAGAGCTTGCAGGGTTGCCACGGCATCTAAACAGTCACGTGTGGTTCTAGCTCTGGAAGTTGGTTAGTGCTTTCAATAACAAAATTACCCAAAGAAATAACTTTGGGGAAAGGTGGTGAAATATTCTTGCTGTGATGCGGGCTTCTATTTCTGCAGAAAACCAGTCTTTGAATTTAGGCTCCCATGACCTATTTGAGACTGTAACCAGCTGATTGTGGAGGTACAGAAATTATTTTCTCTGCTCTTCCTGCTTCCATGCCATGTAGGATTCTACAAGAGAAAAAGAAAATGGCTCCTGAATTCCTCTGTAACCAGCTGATTGTGGAGGTACAGAAATTATTTTCTCTGCTCTTTCTGCTTCCATGCCATGTAGGATTCTATCCCTAGGAAAAAGAAATGGCTCCTGAATTCCCGAATGTCTTGGGAACTCTGGCCTCCAATACCATCCAGACTCAGGCACACACGTGAGTCCGCACACACATGGAGCCTTCTACTGAGATGCTTGCCATTCTTCTGCAGTTCATTGCAGTAGGCTGCAGATGATGCTGACTCTCAGAAGCCTGAAGAATGTCCTACCAACACGCATTCCCTCCCAGCCAGTGGGAGTGGGCTTTTAGAGGAATGTAGGTGGACCTCCCCTGCTGCCTTACCCTCCAAAGAACACAATGTCTGCTTTGGAGACAACTTGCATAATCAGGCAGTTTTGCTTTTATGAACGGAGTGTTTTTTCTCTTCAGTACTTGACAGTTTCCTTGAAGACCATGAACAGATATGCTCTTAGGTATCTCGACAGACTTATGGATCCCTAAGTCACAAGTGTTGGACAGTGTTCTCTGGTGCAGTTCAAAATGCCCTTTAGTAGCTGTAGTTGCCAGAAACAGTGGCCTACTGCAGCAAGTGTGCTGGAGGCATTTGTTTTAACTTGGAAATAAAAAAGGGGGAAGAGAAAGGAATAAAGAAAGAATTGACTGTAGTTGTAGAAGGGAAGCTCAAAGCTAGGCAGTAGTAACCATTTGTGAAAGGCTTCTTCTGCTTATTAAAACAAATGTTAAATATGGTGGAGGTTGAGCTAATTGTTTAGTTCCACAATACAAAAAAATTGAGTGGGTGTTCTGGAAAACAGCTCTCTGCTAGTGTCCAGAGCGGAGCAAATGAACTCAAAGAAATGTGTGTAGGCCACATGGTCATCTGAGGATTTGTTTTGATTTTCTTAGTCCTTCTATGTTGCTTTGTTGTCTGCATAATGTGATAAGCTGTTCTTCTGTCAGCAGGGTGGAATATTCTGAACCACTGATTTAATGAAGATTTTTATTAGATTCCATTTGCTTCTCAAAGATTAGAGAATTAAGAAATCAAGTGATAAGCACAGCAAGGAAGCTGAAATGGGTAAATGCAGGGGGGAGGGGTGGAGGCAAAGGGGAGGAGATAAATATTCCCATCAATTTCCCTGGGAAAATCTTAATCTTGGCAGTCTGTGCATATCCAGTCCTTCAACAAGTGGAAAGGACACCTGCCTCTGCATACCTCACTATGGTGCAGTAGAACAGTTTGTTTCTGCAGCTGCACAGTTCCTGCATTGCTGGAAATCACCTTTGCTGTCACCCTGGCTGTGTGACATGGAGCTGGTAGCGTCTGTCCTCTGCTTTCTTTTATGAGCCTGCTTATCAAGTTTATTACTTATGTCCCTTGACTGAGGTTGCCACAAGAAATAGGGGCAGAAAGAAGTACTTGATGTTCATTATTTGTTTAGGGACCCTGACTAGTGGCACCAAGGATCCAGTAGTGTCATACTAAATTGTGGTTTCTGTTGTCATTCATATTCTGATACTCTCCTGCATTTTCAAACAAGGGCTAAGGCTTCACTAGCAGTGATTTAGTCTGGATTCTGAGACAGCTGCTCTTGATCTAATTACAATGGGCACAAATACAATATGAAAATCAAGTATTTGTTCTGATCTTTACCATCTTGTACCACTTAGCTCACCAGTCAGTAAGATCATCAGCTGGTTCTGCTGCTTCATGAAAAAAAACCCATGTAACTTGCATAGGAAGCCCCATATTAAAATGCATATTAGGAAAACAAGTACAAGTGTGCTGACACAAGAGCAAACAGTGGGTTCCAGTAAAACACCAGTTTGTAATTGCTGTCTCTTCTGGTTGGGATGTCAGCTTTACTGCAAACACTTGTGGAAAAGCCAAGCAACACCTTTAAGTTTAAGTATGGAGTGGCTGAATGAAACCCACCTATAATCCATGATCAACATCCACATAAGAATTAAAATTATCATGTAATAGCACTGGTGCTCTCAGTCTTTTAATTTCTTTTTTTATGGGCTGCAACCTGCAGTGGTGAGTGGTTCTTGAGAGAGGTTAGGGTGTATCAGCCTTTGTCCACAGGGGTGCTCTGTGGCAAATCCCCATGTGCCAGTTCCCAGCTCATCCAGATATCACACTTGCCTCCAAGGGTTGCTTCTTCCATTATCTTGCATGTCTGGAGAGCTGTTCATTTGTTTGTTTTGCCCAGCACAGAATAAATTATGCGGTCACATTGCAACACCAAGTCAGGATGCTTTCAGGGTGTGCATTCAGCATCCGGGATCTGCAAGGCCTCCCAAATTCCCTTATCTAAATGGTGTCATAGAAAAGGAATGACAGGCCTCAAAAAACGTTAACTCACCAAAACAAATTACTATGTGTTTAATGTTCTGTTATGTTATTGACTAAGAGACCTTCCAATGCACATTTAACCTGGTTGTTTTTTCCTTTTGGAATAAAGCTGCTGGAACTGCCAGAAATGTTGTACGTGCACAATGGGTGTGCTCAGGTGATGCAGACCAACAAGTCATGGGTGAGGTATCAGGGGATCTTGGGTGTTTGCAGATGTCAGAGCAGAAGACCATGTGTCATGGAGTAGCCTGAGGGAATGGGGACAACTCCGTGTCCACCTGTGAATAAAGATTGATTTATGTACATGTGGGAAAAGGGTAGAAGGACCCAATGGAGTAACACGATCCACATGAGTGTTACAAAATTGGCAATAAACCATCCCAAAAGCATTATATGATGGAGGAAAGGTTCTGGCCTGCAGCTGTATGTCAGGGAATAGTCATTCCTGAACCCACCACTGGCCAAGGCAGATTAGATCCTGAACTGTTAATGAAAAATCCTGAAAACATGCGGAAACTGGTTTTATCTAGTGTTTTCCTTTTCATACATTTCAGTGCTTGTTTTGAATACCTTTTCCTGTATTTCCAGAAAGAAGGTATGACTATCACACTAATCTCTAGTAGCACTGTTGAATATATGCCAGTTTACAGAGTATCGAAGAATAGGCTTGAAGATAAACCTCAGACATCTGTGGATTTGGTTGAAGTACAACTCTGCCTTACACACAAGGGCATGTGAGTGTGGTCTCAAATGCACAGGCATTCCACACTTGTGACTTTTGGAGTTATAACAAAAATTATGTTGATTTAGTAGCTTTACTGCTTTCTCTGCTTACTGATTTCACAGTGAAGAAACAAATATAGAAATCTTTGTGTTCCTTTAATACATGAAGGTGCAATTTCCCAGATAATCCAGGACAATGGGTATAATTATACCATTTTAGACATGGGAGAAGTTCTGGACTAAAAGGAATATTTTTATTTTTATTAGGTTTTTCCTTACTATAACTTCTGGACAGGCTTTTAAATAATACAAGTTTTGATTGGTCAGTTTATCAGAACTGTTTAAATGCTTGACATGTGTAAAGTAATGTTTCAGAGCACTTTGTTTTCTGGTATTAAAATCCCTATGTAAAATCCAAGTCCTTTTCTGTAATTAACGGAAAATCATTTCTAATTGTCCTATGTTGCTGTTATTTTTTACAGTGTTTTGTACAACTCCATTACTTGGCTTACTCATGAAGATCTGGATTCAGCTGCCCTGCCCTGATTTCACTTTTCAGTTCTGACATGGGCTGGCTCCTTTTACAGCTCCCTGTGAACAGTCAGGTATGTACGAGTTGTTGCTGAGTAGGCTTGTCTGGTACAAAGTATACATTCTGGTATTTACCAAGTCACAAATGTCAACATCACAAATATTCTACGCCCCCGTGCTACGGAAAAAAAATGGTTCTTTGTGAGGAGAACTGGTTCTGTCTTACCATCTGTTTCTTGGAATGTTTTAGGTATTCTGTAATTCAGAAATAATTGAGCTAGTCAAAATACTTGGGGATAACAAAAGACTTCTAGTAAACTAAAGTTTTGTTCTTAGAAGTAGTAGGGATAATTAACTTCAAAGGAGTATAGAATGAGGTTCTGGCTCCTTTGTACACTGATTAGGTAAGAGAGGTGTGTCCTTGAGGCTAACTCGGAGTGCAAGTGAAGCTCTAATGAGAGCACATGTAAAAAATGGATCCGAATTCTCAGTCACAGTTGCTTTTAGGTAGTAACTGAATATGCTGCACAGTTAAAAGAGATTTCCCAGTATTTGTTGAGGGTAACTCACAATTATCTGCTGTTATAGAATACTGCAGCTCAGAGCAGTGTGGGCCAGCCAATTAGAAAAACTTAAAGACAACATAAAACATGGCCTTCACACACTTCAGCATTTATGGGGTCTAATCTTTCAACCTGTCAATGCTATCATCTGAATAATTGTGCTTTTGTATGCCTGTCAACACTTGGTGCATTTGTTTTGTAAACACTTCTATATTTACAGTTTCATTTGAATGTGCATTGGTGCTCTTGTCAATACAACAGCTTCAGAAAAACACAGCTCATCTAATTTTTCCTAATCGATCTGGAAGTTGACCAGATGGCAAAGAAAAGGGAAAGAAATCTTGAATGAACGATGTGGAAACAATCCTGGCTTTTGTTTCTGGAGTTGTTTTTGTGCCTGTGGTGGTGTTCTTTGGGGGGATCCACAAATATGGAGAGAAGAACTGTTAACACAGGTAAACTGGACTAAGGCTCTTGGAGAAATGCAGTAGTAAGGATGCAACACAGAACTGAGTCCTTGTGGACGTGTTCATTAAGGCATTTGGCATTTTAGATTATACTAAACTGTCTTGTGACTAGAATCTTCCAGTGTAACAGTGGAGAATATATTAGTAATTGAGTAGAAAAGGAAACAAGATTGGGAAATATTTTCTATTATTTGAGTACTATTTTATCACTTTCAGTCCTCCATTAAATAGTTGATGTATCCCTTGAAAGTAAAAAGCTGTGAGAATCTGATAAATATCTGCTTTAAAAAATAAAATCAAGCTCTTTGTAGGAACATGCTTTGACATGCAGCAAACAGCATTTCATTAACATTTGTTAAGCAGGGGCTCTGTTTGGTAGAGTAATCAGAAGCCAAGGTAATCATTCGTGTTGCAGTGACACCCACAAATGGCCCCTGGACCCTGGTGTGCAGGCTCGTGTGCCTGAGAGAGCTGGTCCCTCCCTTCAGGTACCTCCCAGCTAATTGCCAGTGATGCACTGGAGGTGGGGAAGGTGAGATGCAGGATAAGGGTAATTGACAGCACCATCCAGCTGGGTTAGCCTGGTGCCAAACCTGCAATTAGCAGCAGTGTTGGCAAACACAGGCCCAGCAAGGTCTGTCCCACCACCCACCAAGCAGGGCCCCATGCAAAGGCCACCAGATAACCAAGGAGGAGTTCATTGCTCCTCCAAGATTGCTGTTTCTCAAGCAGATGTCAGGGAGGAGATCCTGTATCATAACTCCTGGATAGATGGTGCTGTACTGCTGAACAGGAGCTCTGGTGGCAGCTCAGAAGTGGCCCTCAAAGGCTGCAGTGAGACTCCTGCCATGCAGCTGGGAGAGAGGCAAGTCTTTCAGTGAGGAAGAGCACTCTGAGGCTGGAACTTCAATTAAAACTCCAGAGAATTAGAGTGGAAAATGCTACTTGAAATTAGTACTGTTCAGGAATGTCCATATACATAAAGCCTTGCTTTCCCACATTTAATTTTTTCTCCTCATCTTGTTGGATATATGACCTTTTTAAATCGGCAGACATAAGTTAATGGAGCTGCTTTTATAATAATTATTCATTTCTACTTACTTCTACTTAGGCAGAGAGATCTACAACAAAGCAAAGGAAGTTGAAAAGAAGGCTGCTGCTGCATGCCAATGGTACTGGTCTAGTTCTCGTGGTTTAGTGTCAGAAAAGGGATTTGTCATCTCCTGATAACCAAATAAGTGCAGTTACCTGGTATCTTGGAGGCATTTCCCATATTCTGCTTTACCATCTTCCTTGGGAGAATAAACTTCCCTACTGCACACTTTACCCCTTATCTTTTCTGCATGTACTCTTGAGTAGTACTGCTGAAATTACTAGAGTAAAACTTCCATTTTAACACATTTTTCTCTGCCCTCGGTAGATGTAAGGTAGCATCACAATCTGCATTCAGCGTTTTCCACAGGAACCCTGGCTCTGAGTTGTGCCTTCAGGCTGACACAAGCAGAGGCTGTTTTGTGCTGTCATTGCCAGAAATGAAGATGCATGGCAGGGCCAGAAAGCACCTCTCACTGTTGAAGCTTAATTAACTCTTCTGTATTAGTGACAACTGCTAGTTTGGGACATGACTGTGACAGTCACTGCCACCATATTCTTAGAGCTGCCACTGATTTAAATGCAGTGTGAGCAGCTGTTTGGAATGCAGAGAGCGGTGGTGTCTGAGATTTTGAGAGAATCCAAGCCGCAGGTCCCGATGCCGCTCAGCAGCAGGAACCTACAGAACCTGTGGATAAGGCGTTTCCAGCTCGTGGAGGACCTCTAGAGAGTAAAAGTAGTAAATGGTCATTCCTTGCCGTCCTGTCTCCCTGCAGTAGTGGGCCAACATGCACTGGAGTGTCCCTGTAAGAAATTCAGAGGTGCTCAAAGGCTTTGTATTTATGTAAGAGTTTTCTTGTGCAAACCTGGCTTTTACAGTTCATGGGTTTACACAAACTTTGTTTATTTCGTAATTATGGAACTTTCTGAGCACATAGGTAATAACTTTCCTTGATGTAGCAATTATCCAAGAGTTTGGATGCTAGGTGACCTGCACTGCTGTTTGAAATCCATCTTCACATACGACTAAGATGTACTATCTTGTCAGTAAATACCTGATTTTGGTCAAGTTGCAACTCATAGTAGCCATTGTCATGTAAGTGCAGGTGCCATTTGATAACTTGCCAGTCTTTTTTGCAGCCTTGGGGTTTAAGAAGGATTCTCTTGTGCAGAATAGCCAGGAGTAGGAGCTGCTGCTTTGTATAGAGGACCAGGAATGTTTATAGTCAAGTTCCTTCTCAGTCTTTAACATGCCTATTCCAACTCCTTCATTTTACAGTAGTGGCACTGGTTACATATAAATGCTTTTTATTGCTTTTTAAAAAAATTATTCTCCTGTTTTATTCCTTTTTTCTCATTCATGATGAGCAAAAATATACTTTGAACTGAACTGATTCCAGATGGGGAGAATATTCAACAGAATTGCTCACTCTGTTCTGTTTAACCAGGCAGCTGCAATATCTGTGTCCTTATGTTCCTGTGTTTGGGTTTGGGGTGGTTTATTCAGAGAAATGAGCACTCGCTCAATGAGTTTTTTGATAAAAAATTTTATGTGCTAATACTTTGACTTGGGGATAAACAGATTAAATAGAAAAATGTTTAAAATTATAAGGATTTTGTAAGAGGCTTTGACATGGTAAGTTAATTTCTCAAATAGATTAGTATTGTTTGAATCACCTGTTACTGTGACATCTGAGAACCAGCACGTACTATCCTATAAAATTATGGCCTTGAAGTCCAGAATAAAATTCACCAAAAACCCTTATTAGGAAAAATCTATTTTCTTTAACAACACCTGCTTGAAATGTCAGTTGAGTATCCATGAGCTGACAAGTGCTAAAAGTAGATGAACTGTTCCTTGGATACAGTGGGGTTATCAAGAGGACCACAAAATTTCAGTACTTTGTCGTGATGATAAATTCATAATTAGGCTGTTTACTTGCCTTGAGTCAAATTAATCCAAATATTGAAGGTGCATGTGATGCAAAAGGGCTGCTGGAAACAAATAGAGCACCTAAAAGAAAGCTGTGTTTTGCTCCTTTGTACCAAGACTATAAATCAATCAGAAATTGCTGGCTTTCCCATAATAAATAAATCCTTGGGAAAATGTCTCAATAAAGAACTGTTGATCTTATTGACACTTACTAGGATATTTTGTGAGGAACGCTCGTGTCTTTTGACACCTTCCAAGCATTACTCAAATCACATATTGAAAAGGCTGCAGGTAGTTTCATGTCTATGCTAACATTTTGTAACTGTCTCTGGAGCCATGTGTCATTCTTTCAAAGAGAAAAGAGCCAAATTAGTAAATCTTGGAAGGAAAACCTGTTTCAAGAATTATTTCATATTTGAATGGTTTATATTCAGCCTGTCCTATTATTTATGTACTTCAATAGCTCTTCCACCTGAAGATGTCAGTGTTCTACAGTTCCTGAGATGAAAATAAATAAATAGATGATTAAAGCCTGTAAATTATTCTTTTCACAATAAAGTACCTAATACTCTTGTAGGAGTATGTTGCCATGAAAAAAATCTACTATTTCTAAGTGAGTCTTCTTTGATTGCACTTCTTGCATACTTTTCATGATTGTTTCCTTTCCTGTAGAAGATCTGAGCTCAGCTCTAGAAAGCAGAACTGAAGATGTTTTGATTTGGTAAGGATCTTTGATAATCTGAAATAATATAAAAGAAAAGGATGCTTAGAAGCAAATATGGGCAGTGATGTAAATATTTTTATGTGCAATGCGGGGTACAAATGATATAATTTCTATTCTTGGGCATTCAGTCTTGTAAAAGAGGAAAAAGTGGGGTGTAATTTGTGTGTAGACATCACAGCTGTTCAGAGTCACAGAAAAGGCAAAGGTAGGGTCACTCTGGGCCAGTCCTGCTAAACAAAAGGAGAGTTTTAGTTCTCAAATTCTGTGTGCAGGCTCTTTGCTTTGCTGAGAAGACGTAGCAAAGACTTTGTGTCAAAACGTGCAGCAGCTCGTTGTGACCAAGTACCTAATCTGGCTTTGATGTCATAAGGAAATCAAACAGTGAGGTGAGCATGAGCTTTCATGTCAGTGGGCTGAAAGCTGGACACTACAGGTGCGGACACGGGTGCGGAGGTTGATCTCGGGTCTCGGAGGGACTCCCACCTTGTCCGTCAAAATGCGCAGTGCCGTTTTTTCTCACGAAGACAAGGAACGGGCGGGACTGGGCGTTTTCCTTCTGCCCTGGCTGTTCGAGCGAGGCCGGAGAGGCGCTGCGGGTGCACCTGCAGGGAGCGCCCGCAAGGCGGCACTCGGGCAACGCGGGTGGAGGCAAAGCCGCGTGACCCCCTGGAGCATCGGGGCCTTTGAAATGGAGAGGGACGTTCATCGGGAAATGCAGGATTTAAATCTGATTCGCCAAAATGCAATTTCTTAATGCCATTTTTTCCTGTTAGATATAGAGAGTCCTGTAATGATCAGCTTGATAAAATACCCTTACCACTATTCCATTTAGTAGCTAAGGGATTAAGAAAAATGCTAAACTCTGTGGAAGACGCTCAGAATACTTTTATTAGAAGATTATTATGTTTTTACCTGCTCCTGAACTGGCTGTATGCTTTGTCCTCTGAACTCTGACGAAACTTTGTGAAAGTTTAATACAAAATTTCATGTATTGACTAATTTCAGATTTCCTAATTTCCAGCCTAAATTTACCAAGGATCAGCTTATAATTATTTCTTCTTGCATCTGCATGGTTTTACGCAGTCTGCCTGTAGTGAATTCATGAGAAAGGGATCTTGTCTCTTCTTAGCCTGACTCTGAAAATCAATACCAACTGCAGCCTGTTTCAAGTTCCCCTTCCTTTAGCTTCCCATGACAGGAGGAAGGCATGGCCAGCTCCTGGTTTGCTGCTGGACGAGTTGGCAGAACCATGGTCAATGTATCACCGACCTCAGAGCAAGTAATGAATTAAAGATGGCAGCTGTGTACCAGGAATCAAAATTGCAGGGCTGAAAGTGGGAGAAAATAGACATCTGCTGATCAAATACAAGCTGCTTCTGAAATCTGATATCTGTTGGAAGAAAAGATGGCATCCCATTCCTCAAGTGCTTCAAGTATGTGGTGCTTTGGAGCCTTATGGTTTAGCTGGAATTTCCCAAGGTAACACCAGATATGTTGTGCTTCTTTCCTAAAATGTAGTTGGTTTAAATATTTTATGGGGCTCAGCCACAAGGAGGCATTTGATTTTTCTCCCTGGTGTTTTACTACCAAATCTCATAAATGCATGTGATAGAAAGGTGAGACTGAGCAAACTGAGCTGCTGGTTTAAGATAGTGCTTTGACTTAGCACAGCTTTACTGCTCTGGTCTCTGAGACCAGGCTTTACTGGTACTTCAAAATTTGTGCTGTATCTCTGGATTTACACATACAAAATACTGAACAAGGGTGTCCAGAAAGTGCATGTGGAGTTGATGGAATAAAAACACAATATGCAAGTTTGCCAGTATCAGTGTGCCTTGATAGCAACTGTGATTCAAGCACATAAAAGAAAATGGGACTTCATTTTTCCACCTTTTCAGTTCAAAGGCTGTTGGAATAACCTTTTAATTCAACTTCTTTTATTTCCCTTCCATTTATAATAAGTAACTGAAGTGAGAGAAAGTGAATACAATTCATCCTTCAAGTGAAGAAAACTCAGGGACCGTGCCAATGAAGTTGAGTCATGTAAAGCTCATAAGTTGGCTAAAGCTATTTTATTGCTTTATCCATTTCTCTTTAGTCAGTGTTCATATCCCTAATAATATACAAAGCACTCAAAAGTTGGTCATGTTTCCAGGCAATGCTTTGGTGGAAGAAATCCTGTTTAGGAAAGAGGGGGAAAAGGGGGATGTGGCAGCTGCTTCCTTATTTCAGATAATGAGCTTGATTGCCTGCTTGTGATAATTAGATCCACATGAGGTTCTACCTGGTGTTGAACTGTTGGCATTTGAAAGAGGAAAAAGTCCCAGTTGAAGATGAAAAGCCAAAAAGTATGGAGTATTTGTAGCAAGTGCATCCCTGGCAGAGTTTTTTGATGTATTAAATCCTTGGCAATCTCAGCTGTTTGTCAGGGTGTATGGTAGGGCTGAGCAGTGCTGAGGTAGGAATTATTTCTGACTCACTTCTGACTTAACTTTTGAGGAGGAATTCCTAAAATAAGTTCCTAAAAGAAAGTTAGCCATTATGGGTTTTCTCTGGATTCTCAGCCTGAAGAGGCTGAGGGTTTTAATGTCTAGGTAAAAATCAGTGAGCCTTCCCACACAAATAAACCTGCCTTTTTCTTTATCTCAGATGTGGAAAGCTCAGAGTAGTCATCAGAGAATACTGTGGGTGTTAGTTAAAGCTGTAACTTGCCCAGCACCCAAAAACACGACTGGTCTTTATCCCAGTAAGAGGTTTGTGGCCATGCAGATGAAATAGGATTGTTGATATATGTGCCAAAATCCTGCAGCAGCATAACAGTAGCTCTGGAAAAGAATCATTAATACTAATTCTTTATTATTTGGATCCAGTTTTTGGGACGTAGGGAGATCTTCTGCCACAGGAAGCTTCATAAATATCATTGCTTTATGACAATTTATTCCACTGCTATGGAGTGGCCTTAATTTACCAGCCCCTTTGATCCTAGCACACAGGATCTGCTTCTGAAAATTATTATTTCTTACACAATGAATTTGTTTTCTCTCTGCTCCCCAGCTGGGCTGGATGCAGTCCCATCCCCTTTGTTTTTCTGGTCTGGGAGTTGGTTTCTAAATGCCAGTGGCACATCCTAGAGCCTTTAATCTTCCCCTGCTACCTCAGTGCCTAGCAAAGAGTCCATCAGTGTGCAGCCAGCATCACTTGCACAGTCAGATGTGTCTGGCACAAGGCAGAGTGTGCCAGGAAAGCTCATCAAGAATTTGTGTCATGTCAAAGCTGAGGGATGAGGTTAGTCTGTTAGTCAGCAAAGATTCTGGGAAAATCCATCTTCCCAGAGGATCCCCAAGCCTTAATTAGAGAACAGATTCATTCTCAAACGAGTCAGGATGCTGTCAAGTTTAGGAAAAGTCAAATTCATCTCTTATTTTTGTTTATCTCCTACTTTCAGTCTCTATCATTAGCTGTCATGAGTTCTGTAATGCCTCATGTGAAACTTGACATTCTTAATTAAAACCTACAAATACTGATTTTACTTAGAGAAGAAAACTGTGTAAAATAGGTTGTGTTTAATCATTGTCTGGGCTGGAAAAGGCAGGTGGTTTATCTGGGGAGCTTTCTTTGCACCAAATCCTCAGGACAGGAGACAGAACTGGCCCAACTTCTCAGTGGAGAAAAGAACACGATGAATCGCTAAAACAAAAATGCAACCAATTGTCAGCATGCTGTCCTGGGAAACCTGCTTTTGAGGCTTTCTCAGCACTCTGTGTATAAAAAAATAATTAGGAAATGGGGTTTTATGGTAGAAGTTGTTAAAAATTGGCATGGAATACCGTTTTTTAATTTCTGATGTTGAGAGTAACCTCCTTGGCAGAGCATTCCTCACGCAATAGGAACTGTGTTGAGTGGGTCGTGTGTAAAAGCATACAGGGGATGTACGAGTCATCCCCGAGACACGTTTGGTTTATGAGCAGGAGCAAATTGAAAACACTGATTGGAACATCTGGAGGCATTGCTGTTAGATGACTCTTTGCAGGAAGGCACAAGTGAGAATTGCTGATGTTGCAATTTCAGGCCTATTTGCAGGCAGCCAGGAGCTTGCCAAGAGTTGAAGCCTCACGAACATTCCTGTCACTGCTTGCAGCACTGAGGTAAAAGAGCAGCCAGCGAGCTGGACACCTCGTTGTCAGCCCCAGCTCAGCCCCTCTATTCACCAGCCCCCTGAAGTGCTCACAGAGTTTGCTGGCAATATTCTTTCCTAATAGGAATGTTCTTGGTCTACAGCAGAGCCACTTGAAGTTGTTCCCGATGGTGTTACTGTGATGTGTGAAATCCAGGAGGGCTTTTCAAGTGCTCAGCGTGAGGAGAGCTGGCACAAGTCACAGGCTCAGACACAAAGGGTGTGTGCAGGCAGGGCTCCAGCATGAGGACTCTGCTGTCCTTGAAGCATATCTGGCTCCTGGAGAAGTCAGCCTGTGGAATTCAAGCGCCATTGCTTGCCCAGTCATTTGCTATGTCTGGCTGAAGTGGGAAAAGTTCTTCTTCACAGTCATGATAATGTAATTTCTTTAATTAGAGGGGCAGATTGAAAAAGGCATGAAGTGTGCACAGCATGAAATAATAGCTGAGGCAAATCTGATAGTTTTATGTACTCTTTTATGAAGGAGTTTGAAGTATGGGAATTTGGAATGGTTCTTTTCTGTAATGGTTTCAGACTTGATGTGATGACGACCATGTGCTGCTCCAGGATGAACATGATCCAAAGCAATTCATATACACTAAACCCATGAAGATAGCCTGTCTTAAAAGGGTTTATCATCCTTTATTGTTTTATCTGCCTGCAAGAGCTGCTCCAACAGATGTGTAGTGAGAAATGAAAGGTACAATGGTGGAGGCAGTGGAGCTGAGAGAAAATGTCATGATTGCATTGGCAATAATTGGCATTTCCATTGGTGTTGTGGTGTGTACTCTTAATTGAAAAGGGAAAGACCTGTGCTTACAGCTCTGCTGCCATTTAGGCACAGCAGAGTTGTGTGTTCAAATGCAACTGAAGTATTTTAAGCAAGCCTCTTATCAAACAGTAGTATTTTGTACAAACAGGTAGGTATTGGAGCAGGAAATTAAGGAAAAATGAGACTTTGTAGTGACATATGAAAGAGTTTAACTTAGGTTCTCAGTGTATATTTTGTTTTATGTAACATTAAAGAGTTCTATCAGGTTTCTTCAGTAGGGCTTGTTTGGGACTGAAATGAACTGTCTCAAGTAGTTCATCCTGATCCCCTACTGCCTTTTAACTCTTCTGTGTACTCTTACCCTGAAGCTGTATACATTAGGCAGCTGTGGAAAAAAATCTTGTCATGCCTATTTTAGATTTCATTTTTTCCCCCAGGAAATGCAGCATTCACGTCACTTTCTTATGAAAGTGATATTTTTAAGTGCCTGAGAAGGTGTTTGTCTGTGAGCACTGTGTGCATGAGTGGCAATGCTGGTGGCTTTCAGTGTGGGGAGAGTGAGGATTTTTGGTTTTGTGCACTCTGTGTTCAAGGCTGCCCATAATACTGCTAATACTGATGCTAGTGCTTTTGGCACTGTCTGCATTTGGTCCTGAGGGAGGTCTGCATTTAATGGACCTCTGCTAGTCCTTCAGGCAGTCTAGTAAAGCCAGTTAATCATTTTCTGAACAGAAACCAAATCAGAATTTTCCAGCTGTAGAGTTAATTAGAACAACTAAAAAGTCAGGATCTTGTAATTACTGTTTGGAATATGGCTCTTTTCTGAGCTGAGGTGGTTTCTTTCCTCAGAGGCTCTTGACAAGTTGCCTTTTCCACAGCATCATATTCCATGAGTGTTTTTTCACCCTGTCAAAACTGCACCCTTGACACAACTTTAAAAAGTCACCATTTCTGCACAAAAGCCTTTGAAAGAGCTGAAATTCATTGTGTTCTTTGTGTCACTTCCTCTCAGACCTTACTTTATTGTGGATATTTATTGGGAATTATGTAAAGGGTGAGGAGGAATTGCTTATTTCTATTGAGTTTAAAAACAAAGCACAATGATAACAACCCTTCAAATGATGTGGAATATGTGGCAACTCAACAGAGAAACACAGGTTATAGGGGAAAAAATAGCCTTATTTTTCCTTTTTATCCATCACATTTATTACTATTATCATATCTTGATCTGTCAGTACTTAATCTCATCTGCTGCCAAGAGAATTTGCTCCTGAAGTGAATCTCTCTAGAAAGAAGGCTAGGTTTCCAGTGAAACTGTGAAAGAAACACTGCAGGTTTAATGCTGAGAGAGATGCCTGGGTTCTATCTTTCAAGAACACTTATGTCAGACTTAACTTTTCAAACTTAGCAAATTTATTTGCTGCAGTGTTAGTGAATCTGAGAAAATATGCCTTGAACATGTATTAAGGACAAAGGACAAGGAGTGAGAAACCCTAAGAGACAATATTTCAGGGTGAAGTCTTCTGGCAGGTAATTCTAGGTGGGTGCACACAAGCTTTTCTGCTCTTTGCCAGCAGGAAAACAATTCTCTTTATGAACTTTTTACCTGGCAGCTCCAGCAAAACACCTGGTCATCATTTCAGTGACCAGTTCCTGGTAGATGTAAGATCCTCTACCCTGTTTAATGTGCTCAGTGTATCCCTTTCACACAAGATGTAGACTGTACAAAGCATGTTTAATCTGATGTGGTTTTGAGAGAATTAATTAAACCTTTCATTTCTTATTATGCAAACAGTAATTAATTTCAAATTAGAATGCCAGAAAGTGGAAATGTGTGGGGAGAACTGGGTGGTTTGTTTCTATTTATCTCTACTTCCATCCACATATGTCAGCATCACTCCACTTGAGCATGGATGTAGAGAGCAGATAGAAATTGGGCAATCTTTTATTTCAAGTTAAATGGTCCCCTACAGTAGCAATGGATCAGCTCTGGTTTCCACTGTAATGGCTTCTGGAGGTTAGAGCAAAACAAACCTGAAAACCACAAGAACTGAAGGTTGTTGGGTGAAGCCTGATGATATGTGATCCATAAGGGCCAATATTGCCAGTGTCCCTTGCCCAAATGCACATCTTCTGGGCCTTGTAATGTAAGTTACCTAGAATAGATATTGCAAAGTTATTTTCCAAGTTCTTGCTTGTGCCTTTTGAAAATTGTTTGATTTTGTGTTCTTCAGCTGTTTATCTTTGCCTTATGCTGGGAGCATTGCAAATCTTCAATTTGCATTTCAGCACTGCAGACCAAGGAGGGCAGGAGGGTATAGCTACCCTTAAAAGGAGGAAAAAAATTAAAAAACAGACAAGCATGCTTGCTGTTTGCTGGATGTTTTTTTATATATCAGGGATCAGATTAGAAAAAAACCACAACACTGAAGTAACAGGACTGACTCTAATAATCTTACTGGGTTTTGAACTAAACTTTAGTCCCTGCCCTTGCCTTAACCAGTAGGGAAAAAATTAGTGGTTTTTGAATGTGCTGCCAGCAGATGTCTCACACATTTCCTTACAAAAGCAGATTAATGATTTAGCTTACTTTGATCACACAGCCCTGAGAAACTGAAAGTTCATTAAATGGTTTTCATTATGTTATGGACAAATCTTCAGTAGCTGCGGCATTAATTATTTTTAGACCTTTCCTGAGACAGGGTTTACAAAGTAATCAAACCAGAACAAAATTTCAGGGGTTCTTCTGGTGTTTTCATGCTCAATGTGAAACCTAATGTACCTAAAAATGTCCAGCTCGTCACATTAAAATGAATTTATATTTCAGGTTTCTCGGTTTTTATTTATTCTTCTGCCCTTCACACTGCTCATGCAAAGGGACTCTAAAATGGCCTGGAAATCAAGATTTACCACAAATATAAAGAGTTTGGCAGAGTACCACTGATGCAAACGAGGTTGGCTCTGTTCTTCCATAATAACTGCTTGCATTAATTATCCTTTCTGGTAGTAAAGGAGCACTCTAAATTACACTGTATTTTACACAGCTTGGCATTATACAGAGATTGCTGCTAAAAGCCTCAGAGGGCCAGTTGTGCCACATCCCATTTCAGAGCCATTTTTGGAGGTCTGGTGTTTTGCTGTGTGTCTGAAGCCTGTGCGGGCTGAGAGCTGCTGAGCTCTCTTAGCTGTGGAACAGAGAAGGATTAATAATATTTGTGCTCCCTGAAAAATTCTTAGCAGCCTGATTAGTCTGATTGCAGAGCTGGAGCACAGCAGAAGCAACAGACCAGGAAAGTAGGTGTTGTGTCTGTTCACTTGAGATATGAGTGATGGTGTAAAATTGAGAGCTACCTCCATTTTTCTGTAGAAACAAGGGAGATCTGTCCCCAGACAGAGAAAAGGTTCCCTGGTGTTTTTTGCTCTTGGAGTTGCAGGAGAGTGGCTGCTGTTGTTCTGCATTCAGACCCAATGAGCTCCTGAATACCTGGGAAAACAGCCTGTGCAACATAACCCACCTGTCCTTATTCACAGAAATGCTGGGCCACAATAACAGGGATGGCTCTGAATATATTACATTTGCTTAATATTCGGTGTCAAGGGAGGAAATCCATCCTCAGCAGTCTGAGGGGCATTTTTTTAGATAGGCAGGGGGATGCTGTTGAGGCATTTCACAGCTGGCTAATCTTTTAGCTGTCCGATTTTGTACATCGAAAATTGAGTCCAGCGTTTCTCAAAATGTAGGGCCTGGATCAGAGACAGAAATAAAAGACATGAGAAGGGTAATAAAAGCAGGCATAACAAATATAAATACACAACGCCACGCCACTCTTGTTGCCTGTGTTTTATATGCCCTTCTGTCCATCTTCTGCTGTGTTTATTTGCACCGTAAATTCAGTGTATTGAGCTCAACAAGTAATGGCAATTTAACCCAAATCAGGTGTTTTGGAGGTGAATGGCCATCATTTTCTGCTAAGCACACTTGTCCTTATAAAGGAGTAATGGTCTAATCAGATCACAAAAACCAAAAGGAGTAGTAATAGAAGTAGTAATAATTGAGACAGTGTATCCCATATTCCTCAAGGGCAACAGAGAGCAGCATAAACTAAATAGGTTCAGTCTTTACCTCTCAGGCTTTGACAAAAGTCCTGGGGGCTTATATCATCCTTGTCTTGTAAGGCTAATTTCACATGTGCCACCAATGTAATAAAGCAGAAGGGGAGTGTATTTTTAGGGCCCAGGACTTTGATATTGAGCTTTAAAATCTTAGCCTTTGGTAAATATGGGATTCTGGACAGATGCGTGCTGAGCTGCCTTGAACTGTGAACTTTTGTGGGAGTAGCACTGTCAACAGTTTGGAAGTTATTTGTCCTTGGGTTTATGGGGTGCTGGGTTGAAATATTATACAGAGGAATAATATGCAACTCAGAGCCTCTGCTTTATTCTCAGCAATATTGTATGCAAATGGGAGCAGCAGCGTTATTTGTCCTTGGGTTTATGGGGTGCTGGGTTGAAATATTATACAGAAACAGAGGAATAATATGCAACTCGGAGCCTCTGCTTTATTCTCGGCAATATCGTATGCAAATGGGAACAGCAGTTTCAAAATGTGTTCAAGTCTATTTTCCAAATACTATGAAGTTCTCTTTCTCTGCTTCTGTAATTTTACATGATTGTTTAAAGAGCAGGTTACATGAAGCTGGGTCTGCTGTATGAATACAAGCAGAGCACTCCAGCTGCTTCCTTCATGGCTGATGCTGTCACAGACTGAGCTATGGACTCACTGCTGCAGCTCTAAACCAAACCCAAGGAAGTGTGGAGTGCATTGGTTAAACCAAACCCAGGGAGGAAATGTGGAGTGTATTGGTTAAACCAAACCCAAGGAAGTGTGGAGTGCATTGGTTAAACCAAACCAGGGAGGAAATGTGGAGTGTATTGGTTAAACCAAACCCAAGGAAATGTGGAGTGCATTGGTGACCCACTATGGCCCCTGGAGTCATATTGTGCCATCATGAGGGTTATGCACCTGCATTTTATGGTTTGACTTCTGGCCTTTGACTAAGGTGCTTGGGAGCTGCTCTCCCCATGGCCATGCTGTCCTTCATGTGAGGAGAGCAATGCCTGTGGAGCACACACAATTCCTTGTGTACGGTGTGATTCCCCATCAGTTCCCTCCAGGAGAAGGACTTTGGCACAAACTCAGACTCAGGCTGATGTGTAGAAGTCAAATATTTGCCTCATATTCCTACCACTTCTTACCGCTCTGTTCACAGTTGCACATTTTATTTGGGCTTCGGTGAAACGTAAACACTTGGCCTTAAGTAACTTGATCCATGGAAATTTGTTGGAATGCTTACTAACTTTGGGAAAACGTGCCGAAATCTCCCAAGCTGAGAGAGATTCTTATGGCAACACACAGGATATAGTGGCAGAATGACCCACAGGCACGAACGTTTCGGTCATGTGTCCAGGAGCTCTGCTTCCCTGAGGAAGCGTTTGACAGTTTGTGGCTGACTGGAATATTTTAGAAGTGATCAGAAAGCCAGATTTTTTTTGACAGAATTTGGCCATGTCAATGAGTATGTGACATGACTATGACTTGGCACGCTGCATTTTCCTTGAACACGTGGCCGTGTTACTTGGAGACTTGCTGTTCTCAGACAACCCAGATTTCCCTGAACAGGGGGCATCACACCACTGTGCTGCTCCGTGGCTTCAGATTGCTCTTCCAGTTAAACTGCTCTTTGAGTCAGCCTCTTAGCCAGAGCACTGAAAAAGTAGCTAATTCCTATCCAGTTATGAAACCAGGTAATTTGGTGTTGGATCTGGCCTTGTGAAATGCCATTTTTAAGTAATGCCCCCGTAAACCAAGCAAGGTTTGTTGTTGGAGCTGCTGGAGTGAGTTGAGGGAGTGTCCCTGAGGGTTGCAGATTCTCTTCTATGAGGAAAGGCTGAGAGAGCTGGGGAGGATCAGCCTGGAGAAGAAAAGGCTCTGGGGAGTCCTGAGAGCTCCTTCCTGTGCCTAAAGTGTCGCAACTGGAAGTGCTGTCCCTGCTTGCCCAGCCTCCTGGGCTCCTCCTGGCTCTGAAGGCAGGCAGACAAAACCAGGCAGGCTCACAATAAATGCAGCAGACAGTCTACGCTATAAATCAAAAGAAATTCAACAGTTCTGTCAGCCAGTATCCCACTCCAGCTAATGATAGTTCATTATGTTCTGGAAAAGAGATGGGGCTCTGATAGGTCTAATTAGAAGAAAAGGAAATGTAATTTCTATGTCTCTCTTTCACTGTATTTCTGCACAGATGTTTTCAGGGTGGTTTCCAGGTAACTCCTGAGATCATAATAGAGTTGTTGGAGATGGATTACATGTGTTCACTCATTATCCATTGTTTATATAGCACCGGGGGCTTGTACTGCCCTATACTATACAAACATGATTAGAAGATATACGATGGGAACAGATGAAGTCATATCCTTCACAAAACATAAATAAGCTGAAAAGTTGTCCTTCATGTGAGTATAGATCTTGTCTTTACCTTTCACATCTTTCCAGAGGCAGAGTTCTGTTGTAAAAATGCAGTTCTTATTGAACTACAGTGTCTAAGGCCAATTCAGTTAAGTAAACTTTCTCAGCATTATGGATTCTTGCGCTTACAGCTCCAATTCAAAATCCCTGCCTGCCTTGATTTGAAAGTCTCTAATAGAAATTATTTCACCAAGTGTAATGGAAAGCAAAGGATCTGAATAATATAAAACTCATAATAAAAATGCGCTGAAGTGTTCTGACGAGATCTTTAAAGGCAAAAATACTGTTAGGTTGGGAAGGCCATTAATGTAGTACAGAATCATAAGCATCTTTTAGGCTTCTGTTTCTTTTGTAGGCTTTCCATTTTCTGAGCATATTTTCAGTTCTAAATTGTAATTTTAAAAACACCCAGAACTTCAGTTTTGCTATTACATATACTTTGCTTTCTCAATCTTCTCTGAATGTTTTGTTACTACGATGGCAAGTTCTGTAGAGCTTCTCACTTAGAAACAACAATCAAAATATATTTCAAAAAATGTAATAGAGGTTTACCTCTGGGGACTTCTTCCTGCCCATGGAACTGGATGAGCTTTAAGGTTGCTTCCGGTTCAAATAATTTTGTGACTTACAGACTTTGTTTTTCAGCTCTCAGTACAGTCAGTGGATGTGCCCATGGTTGGCAGTCAGGAATCTGTACGTGTGGTTGTCTTGTCCAGTTCCCTTTAATTAGGAATTCTCCTGACTAAATCCTGCACTGAGCCCTTCATTTCAGTCATAGTAGGAGATGTAGCTGCTCATGTATTTTCTGTCTAGTTGGAATCCTCCTCTACTTCCCTTGGGTGTCACAATTAAAACTGACAGTCTTTGGAATGCAATAATGTGTCTATGGGTCACTTTAGAACTGCCTGCTTGTGTTTTAAAATACTTCTGCTGGAGTGAGAATTGGCATGACTGTATTCTGCTTTATTTCTATAATTAAACTCCAGATATTAGGTAGCATTTATTGACTAAATTGTATTTTACTTTTCTGCTTTCCTATGGCCTGAAATAGCAACCTTAGGATTTGTGTTGACTATTATGCAAAGATGCATTTTTTGTTTGTTCTCATATAACAAATGATATAAGGCTGTAGCTCTTTTTCTGTGCAATTGTTAGCAATGTTTATTCTATATTTGGAAATATGGTGAATGATAGGTTTAATTAAATTAAACTGGGTCTGGAAGCTCCTGTTCATTCTAAACTGGCTAAGGCAATAAAAATATAAGTCTGCATTTAAAACCATTTAGAAATGTTAAAAGCAACTGAATTATTAGAAACCTGGTCATTTTGCCTAAATGTAGGTAAAGCTATTACAAGCAGATTAAAACACCTAACATGTTTAAAAATTTAGATGTTAAAAATTAAGCCTCATATGTAGCATAATTTTTTTAAAAACTTTTAAAATTTATAAACATCAATGAAGGTGTTCAAGACCACAGAAGGTATAACAAGAACCCTATCCCATTAACACCTACTTTAAATTTCTTATATAATTACTAATAGGCATAACATTAGTCTGTAGGATATTAAAAGATTTCAGAAGCCTACAGGCAGACTAAGAAAGCTGGAAAATGTTTTTCTGCTGCACATGGTTGTAATTATCTTTTCAGAGTGTAACAGAGAAAAATTACTTCACTGACTCTTATCAATAAATGCTAACATAGAAGTATTTTAAAAATTCCAGAGACTATTAATCTAAGAATTCACTGAAGCCTGAAAAAGAAGACTAAAAATCAATCTCATTTTCAGAGAAAAATGAAGTTCTGGCTACTGGAACATCCTGGTTTAGGTATGTGGAATGCACACAATTAGGGATGGCCCTGTCAGATGTCCTGCTAGTGAAGAGAATTGGCAGTGAGGAGGTATCTGCCATTTATCTCACCCTTTCACACCAGAGTTAGCCTTTCAGATTTTATTGGTTTTTACTTTTATTCTAACATTCACTATGCTAAGTTAAAAAACTGCAACAAATACATTCAAAGCATTTTATGTAACAACTAAGGATCCACTAAGTGGGACTGGGAGCATTGCCACTTAAGTAGGAAAGAAACGGAGCACAGCATAGGAGGGAAATCAGAAACAAACATGCCTTCTGATCCTCCCACGATATACTGTGTTCTCAGAAGAATCCAAGATTTGAATTTATTTGCAGAGTTTTCTAGAATCTTTCAGAATGCGAAATTCAGGTAAAATATTTTTTCCCTTCAAAAAGAATTTGGGATTATTGTCTTCTTTTTATTTTGGTGAGAGTATGCTGCAAGCATACTTGCTGTCTCTTTCTCAGTGAGTGATTTTGTCAGCATGTTTCTTTTTATACCGTTTATTTGCAAGCAAAATACTTTTCAGCTTTGATTTTGAGCTCCTCATGTTTTTGTTAGCTATGGGATGTCATGGGACAAATTCAACTGTGCTGGATCCATCAGCAAATACTCAACTTTCAATTAATTGTTGAATCTTCACTTGTTGGGGTCAGCTCTTTGCCTAATCTCTATTTGAGGCTTTTATGCTACCATTTCCTGAGAATGACAGGAATTCTTAAGGGATTTATTGGCATCAGCCAGCTGCTGCTCTTTGCTGCTAATGCTGTGATCTGTCAGGTACAGTAATTTGTTGAATTGTCATGTTTTCTGGGTTTTGAGGGGCTGACCATAAAATAAAAATCAAGTCTTGTGATTTCTTAACTCTTTGGTTACTGGTCCTTCTAGTAAGGGCATGTGGTGCCCTTGTGAGTGAGACAAGCAGAGCTCTCTGACAGGAGAGAGGCTGTGGAGGTCTTAGCTCACACTAAGCATAGCCAGATGTACTGCTGACTGCCAGGAGTGTGCTGACACTACACCCAGGAGTTTACACAAATATCTTCCTATAAATGTAAGCTATAATCTTGGATGTATTTCTCCCTATCAAACAATATGAAACATCTGTCAGATAAATCATAGGCTGTTACATTCAATCTTCAAAGTGGTTTCTAATGTGCTGCAGGACTTTTTGTGCTACAGATCTAATATTCCACACTAAGAAGCACTGCATCTAAAAAGTAAAATTTTTCATGAAACATATATGCATGTGTATGTATATACCCACAGTATCAATGGTTATTAATAAGGATGTGAGAAACTACCAAAGAAAACCAAAGCCACATAAACTAAAAATGAGCATTGAGATGTCTACCCCAATTTGTAATGATGCTTTTTTACAGTCTTTTGGGCAATGCTAAAAAAAATGGGAATACTCTCTATATTTTTACATGGCACAGCAGTACAGTTTGCCCAGTGAGTTAATGAGCTTGTGGTGAGACCTCTGTGGCACAGCTCTGGGACATCAAAGGCTTTTGTTGCACTAGAAACAGTTCAAGATGAAAGAATGATGAAAGGCTAGGTGCTCAAAGCTTGCCAAAGCAAAGAGAAACCCAGTTGGTTGCTTCTTGTGTTAAAAAAGGACCATTAAGTAAAATGGTACCTTAGGAGCTCCTCAGCTTATTCCTCAGCAGAAATTTCATTAAGCCAAACAAACTGCTCTTAAAAGCTCTTTGCACAGGATCAGAGGTCTCAAGATACAGCAGTTTAATAAAGATACTAAAAATATGGAAGATTTTCTTTTATGGATTGTTGCAGTGTTCAAAAGCCACCTATTAAAAATTAATAATATTGAAAAAGAAAAAGAAATCCAAGTCTTCCCTCCTGGCTCATGCTTTTTAATAACCTGGGCTAATGGCAAATTCCTAAGCAGCACTAAGCAGAAGTTTCAAGTGCTGTAAATACTGCTCTTATCTGCCCAAAGTCAAATGAGATGTGAACTTTTAAACTCAATAAAGTAAGGTTGTTCTGAGGCTCATGCTATGAGCTGGGGATCTGGGTGACCTGGATCAGTTTTTAGCTCTGACTCCTTGAAAACCTGGGCTGTGTTTTTGAGGCCTGCAGAGACCCAGGCTGACTCACTTGGTGCTGGGGTTTTTGGCCATGCTGTGATTACTGTGAGTGACCTCCAGGTAGTGTGTGCTGTGCAGTTCTGGGGAACTGGGGCATTCCCAGTCTGGAAGTGGTTTATATCTGGCAGGTTTGTAGCTCAGGAAGACCAAGCTCTGTTCCATCTGCAGCAGAGTCTGTACTCAGATGTTTGGCTTCTCTGCCTGTCTTGCTCTCCACATACAGCTATTAAGGATAATTATCCTTTCCCACTGCTGAATTTTATAGATAAGCACATTAGTTGGGAAATACAGGGGAAAGGAAATCATAAACCTTCATTTATTAATTTGCTAAAACATATCCAAGGAGATTATGCAAAATATATATGCATTTCTGAAAGCTTAAGGGCTTTTTAATTAACTCATCTAATCTGTTAGCAAAAGAGAACTAATTTATTATTTAGTATTTTTGTGGAACATCTCTGTTTAGTGATGTTACAAGGGCAAAGGATAGAGAATGCTGTTTCCATTCAATGACACCCATTTAAAAAGAGGTTTTTAAAACACTTCTCTGTTCTTTTCAGTTCAGTGATATTTAAGGTAAGAACCTACAAGGCACACAAAAGCAGGTACTCATACCACAGGGAAATTTTTAACTTCTAGGCCTGCTCTTGCTGATGTCAGTGGTAATGCTGCTAACTTCAGTGGGAGCAGGTATTTGTTCTAAAAGCATCTGTAGCATGCCAGCTTTATGTAAGTGAGTTGTCCTAGCCAATTTTAGATTTATCTGTGAAAAATACTTTGATTTAGCTTACAGGAGGTGGCCTATAGCAGCCACACTCCTGAGGCCATGGCTTGCATGTGTGTTCCAGCAGCAAGCACTCTGATTGAAGCTGAAGTTGCTTCTAAAAAGTGGAAACATTTCAAAATGGATCCAGGACAGAAATAGCATTTGTCAATCCTGCTTTTCAAATAAGAGAAGTCATACCTTAAAATAATATTTCGCTAGGCTATGCAGTGAGTTTTCTTTGAAGGAAATGCTGCCAGTTCTCACTTTGCTGTCAGTCACCCACAAGGTAGTAGCAGTTTTGAGTGTCAGAACTCAATCTGAGAAATTTAATTGCTCTTTCTGTACCACTCTTTCTCTTCTCCTGTCTCTTCCAGCAGGAAGTCCCAACTCTGAGCCCAAAAAGACAAAGTATTTGTTAGAGGTTCTGCTTTTTCCCTGTGTTTATGAGTTTTAGGTAACATCTCATGTAAATCTGTAGTTCTGGACAGAGAATGAGGCAGTATAGAAGAAAATACATGTTATATTTTGGTTTGCTGATGCATGCTTTTATCTGTTTTTCTTGGCTTTCAGCTTTATCTTTGCTTTCACAGATGTCAGTCCCATTAATCTTTGCTCAATGAGTGCACTGAGAGAAGGCTTTTTCAGAAGGACCTGCCTATTTCTACCAGTGTGGATTGATGAGGTCAGTAAGAATTCACCTACAATGTACTCTAGGCAGCTGGCTCGTGCTGCAAGTGCTTTTTGAGAGCACTTTGAGAGCACTCTGAGAGCTGGAATGCTCTTGGGTGAGAAATGCACTGCAAAGCATATAAAGGCGTGTCATTTCCAACAGTGCCAGTCTCATCTTACTGTCAAGTGTTGCAGAAAATACCAGACACATTCACCCATCAAAATGAAGCAGGAGCAAACCCTGTGCTCCTACTGTAAGTTGTCACTAACTGTGTGCTGGCATTGATTCCAAGTTTGCAAGATCTGGGAGGTCAGTCTGTGCAGTATTTGCTGCAGTGACATAACCCTGTTCAGACAATGCACAAGAGTTATGCCAGTAAATACCTTTCCTACTCTTAGGATATCATCCATAGCACTATCAGATAGGTAAGGCCTGCCTGTGAATCCTTGAAAAGCTTTTTAAGAGATGTCTAGAAAAGGTCAAAATGTTTTCCCACTGATTTATGGATTCATGTTTGTTTAGGTGGAATTGTGGTTATTTTTATATACATGCATGAGATTTCAGTTGAGATTAAATTTGTGGGATGATCTTGTGGTATGTGTAGTACAGCTTTTTTTAAGTAAAAAGATCTGCAGTTCTCATTCACCTGAACATTCCATTTCATTGCTGCTTGTGTGTAGACAGAGAAACTCTACATGTTGGAAAGAAAAAGGAGTTAGCTCTACAAAATCAAGGTTCAACACTGCTGCTCAGTCTTTTAGGCCTGAAAGCAGAAACTTTGCTGAAGTAGTTTAATCAAGGTGAATAAAAGCTGCCTTTGAAGGCATCACCCTGGATAATTTTCCAGCTTAGCTGTCTCTGGAATAGTTAGCATTAAGAAAAAAATATTTATCGACTACATTGCACAGTAGAATTTGGGAAAACTTTCCAGCCCACTCTTGGGAAAATGAAACAAAGTTTGTAGGTGAAAATACCAGCAAGCCTTAGTTCCTTTACCAAGCAACATGAAACCATTGTGCTTACAGTATCCCTTTTCCACTCAAGCTGAGTCATACATAATTGACTGTCTGCAGTGTATAGAAAGTGTGTTCAAGTCTGTGTGACATTTTATTGAATACATTCTAAAGAAGTTTTGAAACCAAGAACAGTAGAAAACTTGAGAAATAATCAGGAATATAAAAGCAGAGCTGAAAAACACAAAATTGGTGAGGTATTTTAGAAGTTTTTTTCTAGGAAGTTAATACATGTAAAATGCTGTCAGTATAATGTATTATTATTATGCAATGTTTTGTTGCAGTTTGTAAGAACAGGTAAGTGTGGTACTGGAGGAATGAATCCAATGCATCCTGCAATACCATCTCAGACAGGACCTCTGACTCTGTTTGTTTTCATGTGCTAAAGGTAGGTCTTTGAGAAACACTCATTTCAGCTGTAATGCCAGATATTTCAGCTGGGATACCTATTTTTCTGCAAGGACTATCTCCAGCCTAGGCTCCTGGCTGAAAGAAATGCTACTGCATGGTTTTCTGTCCAAGAGATCCAGACACATTGCAAGGTTTCAAAATAACACAATAACCAAAGTGAATACTCCAACACTTCATTTCAGAAGTTTTGAAATCTGTGAGGGCCTCATGCCAATGGCATAAATCATTTGCTGCTATAAATTGATCAAACTCCATTAAAACTGAATGATTCATAGACATACCAAAAATTAATTCAATCCAATGTAAATTTTCCTTGTGATAAAAAAAATCTAAATTTTAACTTCCAAGTTCTAATGACCTCTGAGAGAATTGCAGCTGGCGTTTATTGTATTTCTGATAAATTACTCTTCTCAAATATATACAAGTGCTGATGTGTTTTGCTTAGGCTAATATTTCATCAGCTGTCAAAGTGACCAGAGTTCCTGTAGGAAATTTTAGCAGTAAGTGAACCAAGCTGTGGCTTCTGATATTGTCCCAACCTTTACTACATCTAACTCCTGAATGTTTGCCATTGGTTTGCAGATGTAAAATTATGATTGGGTTGTTAACTTCATGTTTGCATGTGGCAGTGCTTATCAGATCCAAAGTCCACTGAAATAATATGTTGGATCTGTTAAGCTGGCAGAGCAAGGAAATTTAGATGGCATCAAAATTTAACTGCAGGAGGAGAACAAGCATTGCAGAATCTCAGTGCCATGAGGGCACAATAGGTTGGATGCCATTGAAATTTGTTGAAACAAAAACTAAGGCAAAGGGAATGGAATAAGGGGAAATTATTTTGCAATCAGAAGATTTTGAATTTATCAGAAATTGTATTTTGGATTTGTCAGACTTGCAGTCGTCAGTATGAAATATAATCTGGGATGTTTATTTTATTATTTGACTAAGTCCTACTTTTGAAATGTTAGGTAATGCTAACAAAAACAGTGATATGTTTGCAGTGATTTTATTCAAAGTGAGAATTTTCAAATTATTCCAATAGTGCATGGGAGTTTGACCTGTAACAGTTTGAGATTTCCAACGTTCTGCACACACAAGAAGTGAAAAAAACCAATCTTTCTGAAATGTTCAGAGGTAACAAAATTATTTCTCTTCCTACTCTAGTGCAGTATATGAAAGCCAGGGTTCATCGGTGTGGGATCTCCATCACATCTATTTTATTGCAATAGGAGAAGCAATGGAGTTGAGCTCTCAACCTTTCCAGAAATGCAATAAGGGATGTTTTTAAATCTCTTGGCTGCTTGGGGTTGAATTTGTTCCTACTGGATAGAAACAATTCAAGTGCACACTGGAAATGAGAGGAGGCAAATATGGAAGGAGGAAGACATGGAAGCATCAGATCTCTGGCAACAAAGCCTGTAGTGTACTAGCAGTAACTGAAATTTTGCTAGACAAACAAATAATCAGTGAGAAACAGTAATAAGTTAATTTAGAATATATAAAAATTAGGCTGGAGGCTTGACTTTAATTTGTGGCTGAACTGTTGAATTATGTGGGAGTTGGATGATTTATTGGGATTTCAATTTCAATTCAGTTCCTTCTCTCACCATTAATGGTGTATATTTAGGTTGTTGCTGTGGAAGAATTATTTCTTAATACGTGTTTTCCTGCAGAGGCACAAGAACAAGGAGTCTTGCACTCAGTGTAGGATTTCTGGGGACTCTGGTGATCCATGGAAAGCGAGACAAACAACTATAAGATTTCCATTTCTGTCAAATTTACTTTCTTCTGCAGTTTCACCTTTAGTTCCTCAATATTTCCTGTCTCTTCCTGTGGTAATCTTAGTTTGCCTGGAAGCTCCTGAGTGAAGGGCATTCAGCTGCTCCTGTATCTGATGAAATTCAGAGCTTAAAAAATATCTATACCAAAGTAAAATATACGTGTAATATTTATATGCATTTATATTTATAGAGAGAGTGACTCTTTTTAAACACTTTTACAGCCAAAACCAATGGGAACTGAAACTTGAAATACTGCTTGGAAATTGCTCTCACCAAGAAGAAAGGCTTTTGAGTTCTCTGGAGAAAATTGGTTTCCATTGGATTGAGTTATGAGCATTCCAAATTTAGTATTGAGAATGCTCTGAGTTTTGCAGGAGCTTTTCAAATGGGCTCATAAATTGAGGAGATAAGGATGGCTGATGCAAAGAGTGGTGCAAAGAGCACCTTAAAGGAACTCCTGACTCAGGAAAAGTTTCATGGCTCCAGCAGTTCTGGCACTGAGTTACAAGTCAGTGAATGGAGAGCATTTAATTTAGTTGTGGTCAAGCTTTAAGCAGACAGCAACCAGCTAACGCACTCTTAAAAGTGAATTTTCCCCTCTGTTGGAGTATATTTAGCAGAAATTGTTAACTAATGGGGTTTTTAGCTCAATTTGCTTCTTTAATCCAGCTTAATCCTTAAAACAACCTTGAGATAGTGCAGATACACGGGCACTGCCCCTGGAATCTTTGGTTTCCACCTCTGTGGGAGCACTTGAGCTTTTTCTGCCTCTGGTCCTTTTGCTGAAGGTCAGAGGTGTGCTGTAGGAGCCCAAAGGGAAGCTTTTGCCTGTGCTGTAGGGATGGCTGCCCCTGGGGGCAGGAGCCTGGGTTCTGACCCTGCCATCCCTAGGGAATGGGTAAAAACTCCTCTCAGCTCTCTTACTGACTTGAAACTTCCTTTCTAGTGCTCTGTCCCTAAAAGGTTTCCTTGACAAGCACAGGGGTTGTCTTTCAAAGGGAAAACATGGAACTCGACAGCATTGGGATGAGGAGAGATGTGAAGCTAAGTACACACAGGGACAGGCCAGAAACTGCTAATCTCAAGGGTGGAAGGAAAAACCAACCTTCTCAGCTTCCTCTCCATAGATAAATATCAGTCAGGGCTTTTCCTGGACTGAACCCTTTTATTCCTTTGCTTTCCACCACAGAAATCAATCTTTATAAATGACAAGATAGATTCATTCTGACGGCTGTCTGTTCTTTTCTGAGCTACAGATATGGAGAATTTCTTTTTTCTCTGCTTCAGCTGCTTCAGTTTTAAATCTGATATAACACACCCCAACATAACCAGGCTAAAATCAATTTGTCTCTGTATTTATTGCCTGTACTCTGATATAAAACCCCTGCCTAACTCTGATGTAAAAGCATTAAGTAAAATCTTAATACAGTCACAGGTTAAAATTCTTTAATGACATGAAGCAAATTAGTTATTTGCCATATTAGCAATGTAAGTCAAGAAGATTCATGAGGCAGTAATGAAACAACATAAATTACCCCCTCATCGAGTCACAGTAATAAGTTACTATTTGGTGTAAATAATTGAGCAATGTTGATTATTAGCCACTGTGATTTCTTGTCTTAAAAAGGAAACTCGATTTTGTGGTACAAGTAGGAAAGAAAAAATTCTAAGCAAAAGGGTTTTGGTTCTTTTTTACCTGGATTTCAAGGGATCCAAATAGAAAGACTTTTTTTTTTTTTTTTTGGACAAGCAGATATTTTGTTATTCCAGAAGGTTCACAGGAACAACAAACTTAACAAGTACAACCTTGAATTTGACAAATCTTTCATGAATGTCATTATTAACTGCCATTTTCTCTAGTAGTCAAATACACCCACCTTCAGCACCTTCTGTTCTACATAAATTTGTTCTGTCTGATGAAGGCAGAATGCCTTCAATCAAAAGAGATCTTCAGATTGTTTCAAAGGCAGAATGCAGCTCAAAGAAAAGAGAAATTAATATATTCTGGTTTTCAACTCCTCAATAATTTCTGCTTAAATTAATAAATGGAGAAGTATAGGAGAAACAATATGAAGCATTTGTTTAAGCATTGAGAGAAAAGAGCCAGTAAAGTGTCTGCTAAAAAAATAGAGATGCTGTCTGCTAAAATAAAAGTGACTGGAGTACTAGAGTGCTTTGAATTATAAAAATTATTAATAAATAGCAAAATTGATTACCTATGTCAGCTGAAGTGTGGATGTGGCCCTGTGGGGTGGAGACTACACTTAAGTCCCATGTTTTAGGCCAAGCTGCTTCACTTTCCTATTTCATTAAACAACACTGTTTTGTTCATTTAGTGTGATTTGGATTTTTGATAGTAACTCGTGTAAATGCAAGTGCTGCTGTAGCTCACTTCGAGGGCAGCAAGGAATGCTGCAACAATTAATGCCCAGCTTGTAGTCAGGTTTGCTGTGGTAATTTCAGTAACAACTGCCTTACTCTAGTATTATTTCAAATGCTCCAAAAATAGATTTTACAGACTGCTGGAATTTGCTGATGCTTTTTAGCCTTTTTCACCTTCTATTCCTCACGTCCTCACAAACAGCTCAGTACCAGGCTCTGTGCTGGGTTGGGTTGTTTGTCTTTGCACTTTTCCAATCTCAGGGATGTTCTTGTTCTTCAGAATCACAGAATATATTTTACTGCAATGGGTTTATCACAAGTATGAATCTGCTACCTTCAATTCAGAAACATTTGGTGAGTAAAGTGCAAATAGGGAAATATGCGGTATTAGAAAAATATCACTGCCTGTTTGAGGTGTGAAAATTACCAGGGAAGTGTCATGTTTTGCCTGCTGATTTCTCTTTGGAGTGAAATAGCAAAAAAACCCACAAGCCAAGAATCAGGGTTGCATTTTTTCCACAGGTACCAGCTTAACAAGATGATGTTGCTGATGCTATAAAAACCCAAGAATGCAGGGGTTCTCCTGTTCAATAAATGTGAGTTCCTGGACAGCTGTGGTCCCTGACAAAGCCAACTGTTTCATGGCTGTTTGTTACACAGACCTTAGAAAACGACAAGATTCTCAGTCCACCTTGTTATCCTGTAGCTGTGGTTTTCTCTTGGTCTTCAGCCAGTTGCTGCAGTTCCTTGTGAGACTGACTCATTTCTCCTGGCCAGTTCACAACTCCCTGTGCTCAAGGACTGGCAGGTGAACACATGAGCTTTCTGAATAACACTGCTTCCTAAGGTGTTTCCTGGTTTCTCCCTTTGTAATCTGAGGAGACTGCCCAGTATTTCAGTGCATACCTGAAGATAACATCAAAGTGCACAAGATTCTATCCCACAAGAACTTTTGCTCATTATGCAGAGAGAACCAAACTTCAGCCTTTACTGTTGGGCTTCTGGTACTGACATGAATACATTGGTGGGTTCCAAGGTTTTAGAGGTCGTTCTATGACCTGTGATGCTCAGCTGGCTGTGGAGCAGATATTCACCCAGACCTTCACACTTAACCATCCCATCATTTCATGATGATGCAAACATCCTCCTCTCCTACACAGATATTCTAATTTCATTAAATAACCATACAAGTCAGCTCACATGGTATCCATTATTCTTACTGACTTCAAACCTCTTTCTTTCTGCATTAGCTCAGTTGTTTTAATTCATACTCCTATCCTGCCACTTCATTTAAGTTTTCCATCACCTGAACATCATATTCTGTTCCCCAGCAAACATCACAGCCATCCTTCAAGCTGTCCAGGCCAGACAGTGGCCTTTCAAAAGGTATCATTAATATTTCTTCTTTGTGTATTCACTACTCAGAAAGGTGCCACCATGTATATGAGCAAACAGGAAAACTGTCACACGTTCTTTCTTTTAAACACAGGGTCTCACCTGAATGTGCCACCTTAGCCTGCACCAGTAAAGGTGTTGAGTGAAGCAGAAAATGGAAGGCTTAGATGAACTTAGAGGAATTGATGGCAGAAGCCTCTTGGATATTCTAAACTGATGCCTTGCTTAATTTAGTATAGATTCTGTCCAGTGGTTCGTGGCTTTCTGCTGGCTGAGGAAGCTAGCAGTCATCCACTGCTGGAATTTAAATGTCTGTGGTATCACTTTAAATCTAGCCCAAAATTCCATTTTCTCTTATTTATCTTTTTGTAGATGTGAGAAGTAAGTCCATTTCTTCAGGTGCAGATAAATGCAGGAAGCAGGTGTTCTGAAAGTACAAAAGCATTCAATTTGGCTTCCTGTATTCAATTCCCACTGTGTAACAGCAGGGAGTTATGCTGCAGGGTGATAGGGATCTCTGCAAACCAAGGGTGCTTTGCAGAAAAATGATGGGAATTCTTGTCTTGAATGAAATGAAACTGAGTTTCATTTTCTCTATCTTGCAAGGTGGTGTTGCACTGAGTTTGAGGGGTTTTTTTCCTTGTTGCTAACAGGGTAAAATGAAATATAATTAATTAATAATGTAATTTCTCTCCAGGACATTGCATATTAATATATTAGAATGAACTAAATTCAGGAGGGAGTTGTGAAGTTGTAGTGAATTTTCCTGCACCTTCATCTGAATGGCTGGAGTGACAGCTAGATAGGAATCTTTGCTGCATCCCAACTTGGAGAGTCTCTTGGTGTCCTTCCCACAGAACATGACACACATTGAAACAATCCCTGCATATGCCTGGTACCTCCAGTTCTCTTGAGGTTTTTGGTGCCAACATTAATCTACACTACCTTCAGGCAAATATGCAAAGCAGGACTTTGAAATGTAGATATTAGGAACAGTTTAGTTAGGTAAAAAATTGCTTATGGATACAATTGAGTAGATTGGGAAATTGATCTATTAATGGTAAAAAAAAAACTTTGAAGGAACAAAAAATGAGAACCACCATGACTTCTTTCTAACCCATGACCAATTTAATAATTGCTTCAGCAAAATCTTACTTTGAATGTGCCTCCAAATGAACAGAAAGAGTTCTGTATAAAACATTGACCTGGAGGAGTAGGCACACAGTTATGGTAAGTGTGCATTGCCCAGCATGAGTTAATTAACCCAGAGTGATTCCAGGAGAGGCTGTTCCTGAGCATTTGCAGCTGGGGCAGGACCTTCAGGGACTCATTCCCAGCTCCCTGGCTTCTGAAGCAGAATACTCAAGACACTTGATCTGACACACATTTAAATCAAGGAGGAGCTTTCCATATGAAACGTATCAAATCCTACCTGATTTATATTAAATGCTTATTTGGCGTGTTTTCTCATTTTACCCAAGAGCCATTTCTGGGTGGTGGCCAGACAGGAAAGCAGTTTCTGTAGAACACTGATTAAAGATGAGGGCACCATGCAGAGGCTCCACATCAGGCAAATGCATTCAGGCAGAATTTTGAATAAGTCAATATGGGGGGGAGTGGGAAAAGCAAAGTTTCACGTACAGAGCTCCTGTATCAGCTGCTTGACATCCTCAGTCTGCACAGACCCTGATTCATGGTTAGGGCAAAATAGCTGAGGTTTTACATGACTGCTAACACATGATATTAAAACATGTGTATGGTCTGATGGAGTCAAAACTACTGCTTGTCTCTCTGCACCCTCAGTACTGAGGGTTTGTATGTATAAAAGAAGTGAGGGGTTGCACTGATACTGAATTCTGTGGTGTGCTAGCAATGTTATTAGGGATGAAAGCTATCAGAGGCTGCCAGACTGGGACAAGAAATAAGTGAGGCTTTCTTAGAGTCTTTGTTTCTCCTCTATTATAGTTGTAGGACACAGATCATAAAACGCTCCAGGAGCTGGCAATTTAAATTTTGGAGCTGTGCAAAACCAGAGATTCTTTTAGGGGAAGTTTTAGAAGTTTTGAAGTCTGGTCACACTGGGGAGTGGAATAAAACACTAGCAATTCAGAATCCTTTACCAAGAAAAAATGTTTGGTGTTTTAAACACAAAATCGCTTCATTTTTGCAGTGACATGTTTTAACTATTGTGCTTTCTCCTGAAACAAAAGAAGATAAAACAACCATGCATTCTCACAGTTTTTGACTTAAATAGATTGGCATAATCAGATAAAACATGCTTCCAGTGGTGCTTTTCCAACAAGCTGTATGAATTGACATTTCCTTTGCAGATGGTTTCACCCTCCCTGATGATGTTGTGCATATCTAAGCATAAATGATCTCTAATGTATCACAACACTTTGCTGTCATGGGCTCTGGGCCCAGGTTTCCTTTGGGGACATCAGAGTCCATTTACTCTGATGAAGGCCTGGCAAGTTTGCAAAGCTGGGTTTTCCAGAGGGGTCAGAACCTCATCCCCAGAAGGATGTTGGTCAGGGTGTCAGACCCAAGAGCCATGGAAAGACTGCAGTGGTCTTGGACCACGTGTGTGGAAGTGTGACATCTGTGTCTGCATTTCTTGATGGGATTCCAGGCCAGTTCTGGCTGGTCTTGGTGTGAATTCCAGCCCAAAGCACCCAGCAGCAGAGGGGCTCATTTGGCTCCCAGCCTTTCCTTTCTCTGATTCTTGCACAGAGCAATGTGTATCTTTGGCTCTGGTCTCCATTCCCCTTAGACCAGGCTGAGGCCAGCTGGAAGCACAAGGAGAAACTATAATAGAACTCAGCTAGCAGGATTTTATGTTGTTATTAAACGGCTGTCCAAATACCATGTCAGAGTTGCTTAGAGGAATTCATTCTCTCAGGTTATAATGTACATTTCTCAAGCAGGATGATAATCTCACATCTTTATTTAAGGCCAGATTTACTTTGAAATACTATAGTTCTTTATAGTTGAGAAGGATTTGCATGGCTGTAAATGGCAAGTATATCTGGGTCATTGTGTGGCTTGTGATGTTTTGTTTGGTAAATATTGGCACAAAAAGGTCTAAGTCCTGTAAAAAGTTTCCTTCATACCACTGCAAAATGTTAATTGTCCTTTACAATGGATTTTTTTGAGAAATATTTTCTCAAGCATTTGTAAGATTCTGGTTTTGTAATGGTGTGTTATACAAGAGAAAAGTTTGTGGTTTTGCATTTGATCAAATTATTGATTAAAAATTCCCTGTTTCCCTCTTGGAAGACACAAAAAAAGAACAGTGGGTCAGACTCTAGTCACAGCTTGTATGTATTAAGCGTAACATGTCTGTTTTACCTTTTCAACTTCTTTCTAAAAAAATACTGAAGAAAAATAGGGAGTTATGCCAAAAGTAGATGAGCAGAAGATTCATGTCAGGATGGATGGATTAATGGTAAATGGTGAGCTGGGCAAAAAAAGGCCTAGATATATGAATTGTACTGAGAGTTTCACATTTGTAGTTATCTTTAAACAGAGAGATTAAAAGCAGGAGTGTGAAATTCCAAACGGTGAAGAATAATGCTAAAGTTTTACCCACCAGCTGCACATAGCTGTGCACCAATGACTCCTTCTCAGTTTGAACTTCCCCCTTCTCTGATTAAATGTCATTGCCACTGTCAGCAAAAATGGAAGAGGGCATTGCAGTCTGGTAGGGAGGCATTTTTATTTTTTGCTTCTAGTACAGCCTAGACTAAGTCTCTTTTCTGACTATGACAGAATTAATTCTCATTCTAAGAAGGGAGGGGTCACAGAAGACAGATAAGGCCAGACCCACCACACAGATGAACCCAGGAACCCAAGGGTACCTGGGTTTACAAATACATGCTTAGTTCTCAGAGATACTCCTAACAGGAGCTGGCTGAGTTGGTTACCCCCAAAAGTTGCACCCAGGATGATATCTGTGGGCATCAGAGCTGGTTTTCTCTTCTCAGTGTGCTGAATATTGCCAGATCAGTTTCACCTCAGTGACTGCTTGGAAAGCAAACAGATAAATGCACCCCATTAAGAATGGGCAGGCTGGCAAAATTGTATATTGTTGTGACACATGGACGCCACTGAGATTAGCTGCACAGCTTGAGGAAAGCAGACTTCTAGAGCAAAATCTTCTTTAAACTAAAAGGAAAATCTAATGTGTATTTTTAGCAGGAAGAGAAGCACTTTTTGCAAGGTCTGCTCTTCCCCTCTCTGCTGTTCTGTGTGTATTTTTGTCAAGTTTTCATACTTTGGTGTTTGCCATGAGTGGAAACATTATCTAGAGTATCTGCTAGTGTAAATAATTGAGTTCTATGAACTTCTGCCTTTTACACCCACAGAGAATCTGGTCCATTTTTTGAAGATACATATGGGCACATTGAAGTGACTAATCTTTAAAGAATGTTCTGTACAACCATTGCCCACCCTTCCACTGGGCTGGGCTGCCCATTTGTACTTTTAACCCTGGTTTTCAGTTTATTTTGGAATAATAAATAAACCAAATGTGCAAGTCCATTCTATCTTCCTGCCCTCTTCCAGCTGCAAAGGTTTTGCTTCCTTTTGAGCTATGATTTAATTGTTGGGATATTTTTTTTTTAATTCGTATCCTTTTTACAATCCCGTTCCCAGCTGCAAATTCCCAACATTATATTCAGCGTTTTCACCATGTGTTTAAAATAAAGAGCAATCCTTTCCCACCCCTTTGGAGAACAGATCACTCCCAACTCCACCAATAAGACTGTGGGGAAAGACTTGCTAAATACCACCAGGCACAGAGGGAAAAAGGCAGCAGTCATGAAGATTCTCCTGTTTCTTCTCTCCAGCAGTGCTTCCTCATTGCAGCTGAGCATGGTAGGGAGTTATTCCCACAGGGCTGTGCTTTCAACAGAGTCAAAATTTACATTCTGCTAGCCCTTCTCCTTCCCACATGTGCACACAGAACAGAGATTATTTTATCTCTTGAATCTTGCAATATAGACATTAGCAACTTGTCTGAACAAGTACAAAGAGGACATTTCTTGGCATGCAAGGTTTTTCCATGTTGAAAAAGTGAAAAATCACTGCATTTACTTACAGCTTCCCTCTCCCTTCAGCATATGGACACTACTCAAAGAGCTGGAGTCAAAAATCCCATTTGGAAGGTACTGAGAGAGCTGAGGGATGGCTGATGTCAGTGCGAGAGGTGGTTAATGGCTGCCTGGTAAGTGAAGGCTCACATGGCTGGGATGGCTAAAATACTCCCACCCTCCTATGTCAGAGCTCCACCAGCTGTGGTTTGTACTCCTGAGAGCCTCACATAGCAGGGCTTCAGGAGTCCTGGATGACAGCAGCCCCAGGCAACCGGAAACTTCCTCCTGCAGAATCCTTGGCCAGGACGGTCAGCCAGATCACAACTTAGCCATGGGCCATGGAGCTCCAGCAGCTCCTTTGGTTTACTTACTGCTGTTTCCAGGAACTTAGATCATCTAGTCGGCTCCATGCCTTGCATGGTAACTCTTCTGTTAGCAGAAGAGCATCAAGCTGGCCACTGGACTATGCAGCAAACTTCTCTTGTTCTTTGGAGTCCTGGTTTTGCGTGCCAAAATCACAGGATCTTTCCAGTCCCCAAGCATTGCAGCAGACGCCTCAGGCTTTTAGGCACTGTGTGCTTAATGCTTTTGTGGCCCTTGATTAAGTGAAATAAATTTCATCGTTCACCTTTGAAAAGATCTATCCCACTTTTCTTTCAGAATATGTCTGCTGGCTGCTGACAAATTCCAGATGTGGCAGCTCTGATCCTGAACCAGGGACGCCCCTGCTGAATTGCTGTCAGTAGCCACCTGCAGCACTTTCTGTCTTGACATTTCTTGCACTCTTGGCAAACTTTGCTTCTTTCCCAGCTGCACCTGGGGCCATGAAAAAGAATTCCTTGTGTCCATGCCGAAGTGCATAACTCTGGAGCAGAAGCAGCCATTCCCCAGGGCTCCAGACTGGTGGCACATTGCATGAACTGCCCTCACAGTTGTGATCCACAGAGACATTTCATTTAAAATTGGATTGTTGGGAAAAGCTCTTGGAAAAGGCCAATACACACCTTTGGAAGTCCCTTGCCAGTGTTGGGCAAGAGCTGGCCAGATTTACGGACTGTCGATCAAAATTTTTATTCCTCAGGTACAGGCTGTGAAGAGCAGAAGTGAGCTGAGTTTCTGGGAACACTTTTAAAAGTACAGAGGCTTCAACTACCCTTGCAGCAATGCTGTAGGTGACTCACTGGCGGTGTCTGTGTGAGGCATATTTTCAGGAGCTTGTCAGAGGTATCTATAAGGGAGAACAGGCTTTATTTGCAGCTATAAAGAAATAATGGTCTTATCAGCAGGACACTGGTATATTTACTTCACAGTAAGTAATATCTGGAAAAAGCTAATCTTCACATGCCATAAAGCAGGAAAGAGCTATAGCTTATTTATAACACACTCACATTCTTCTGCAGAGCTAAAAGATCTATTATTGAAATAGCATTTTGCAGGTTTTGTAAAATGAGGGCTTAAAAATTATTTCAGCAAGTAAAAACACTCAAGTTGGTCTTTCTGTAGCAGGAACAATTTTTCCAAGTCTTTGTGGTCATATCAATATGTCATCTGGACCAAGAATTAGTATCTCATAAAATAGTAATTAACAAGAAAAGGAGGGCAGATGTGGATTGTTTTGAGCAAGAATACCTGTTATACCTCTCCAACCTCTCTGCCATCTCAAATTACAACAGAGCAAATTCAGCCGTGGTGTAAAATCAATGATTTTCATGAGGCTGAATTAGAATTTGAAGTGTGGACAGTAGAAGTGATATGTTAGTCTTTCTCAGCTAAAAGAAACTGAGAAGCAATGTTTATATCCAAAATATAGCAATAGTTTTCTGAGTTTCAAAAACTTAACAACTGTAATTCCTAAAGCTCTTTGCCCAGCATGATGTTCATCTAGGGAACAGTTTTCTATCTCCTGTTAAACAGGATACACCAATTTGGGTCTATAGCTTAGTAAAGCAGGGCAAATTCACTATGAGTTGAGAATCTGGCCCAAAGTGTGCTGAAGAGAACTAAGGGTGTCCCAGACAGCTGGGGTACTGCAGCTGGGTTGTGTGGTTAGGTGGAAAGGTATAACTGCATCTTTAACTGCACCTTTACAGCCATTTATAAAGCTGTCTGAGTGAGTCAGTTCATCTGGAAGAGCCAACCAGCCACATGTGGTTCTGGGGAGAAGACAGATGTTGCCTCTGTAATCTATACGTGGGGTGTTGTTCTGAAAGTAATGCAGCAGCAAAATGTGGAAAAAATAACATAACATTGCCTTCTGCTTTTCCCTAAGTTCTCCAAAGAATATACGTCATCACCAGTTGAAGGTTGTCTGAAGTATGACACCTTGCCTTGGAGTTTCATGTCTTTATAAAGAAATGCAGGGACTTCAGTGTTTGGTCACTGTCATGCCAAAACCCTGGGCAGCAATTCTGCTCCTCATTACTGGGCATGCGCTTGGCAATAAGGATGTTAGATAAAAGGCTGGCTGCAGAAATGAGATTTGCTTTCCCTTGAAGCTCTAGAAAAGGGGAGCTAAGTGACAGCTCCTCCTTCACTCGGTGATTATGCCATGCCTTGATAAGATCTGCTGAAGCTGGATTCTTTTAATCTCTGTGCTTTGGGTGTGTTGTGTCAGCCAGTTCTGTCTTGCAAAGGGTAGGGCCCTGCTTTCTAAGTAACCTGGTGGAATATCCAAGGGTACTGCAGAGGACAGCACAATTCACCGTGTCAAAGAACATGAAGAGACACCATTAATGCTCCTCGAGTAGTGGCCATGTGTTATTGGAGGTTCGTGGTACACTGATCCCTGAGCACCACAGAGATTGGTACACTGCAAAGTGTTCAGTCTTCTTTATAGACCTGTTCCTGTAACATATGTTTGCGTTGCAGTGGAAGAAAATTGCATTTAAATCACAAAAAAAGAGTACACAGCACATTCTGAGTAGATAGTTTGGTGGCTACAAATGTGCATGTGAACCTCATTAAATACTTGGTTTGCAAACTTTAAATTCTACCAAGGTACTCATGTTTTCTGCCAGTGTCATTTACTTATTTTTTAATTGAAACAACCAGAGAATAAATTACTTCCTTAATTTCCCAAAAGCCCAGCTAAAGCAATACTTTCCAGCATGCATGGTTAGTAAAAAGATTTGGGTTATCTGAAAGCAGGACAAGACAGTTTGAAATCCAAGGAGTAGTCCCAAGAAAATAGCAGCCTGTGACTCCTGTTAGGGACTCCATCCATCAACAGTGTCAAAACGGGTAAAAATAGCACATCTTTCCATTAAAGTTCTGCACGGGGGAGGTAAGGCAAGGGAACAGGAGCCGAGGCAGCTCTGGCCACTGGAGGGCTCCTGGATTTTCCTGGCTGCCTGCAGACCGGGCAGGTCTCTGTGCCTGGCTCAGGAGGCTCTCTCAGGGCTGGCGGGGTCCTGGAGAACAAGCAGCCAGGAAAATAGACTTCAGCTCAGGGCTGTTAACACTTCCTCTACCTGCACTCCAAAATCTGCTTTTCAGTCCTGAAGATTCCTGCTCTCCTTTCTTCATCTTGACTTCCTTTTAATGAGCTGGGAACTGTGACATCCGCAGCTGTGAGGATTGCTCAGCCAGCCTGGGGAAAGGCATCTGCTTTGGGAAACCTTTGTTGCCATGTAAATAGCCCTGAGTGCTTTTTTTCATTCTTTACCAACGAAGATTAGAGTTGCTTCCTTGGCTCTACAGTGAATAACTATGTATGGGGGGATTAGCAAAGTGACATTTAAATTCAATGTTTTGGAAACGGAATGTGAAGTGAAATGCTGGCAACAGAGGCTTTTCGAGAAGTTTTGGCTGCCCCCCCTCTCCCAGTTAGGGCACTTGACAAAAAGAATCCTTGTGTGTGACACTGCCAGGAGCAGATCTGTGCAGGCTCAGCAAAAGAACAGAGCTGTGTGGCAGGAATTTTTTACCAGTGCCCGCCACACAATGCCTGGGAAACTCCGGTGGTACTAACATTTCTTTAAAAGCCCTTTCCTGGCACATCTTTTAAGGAAAAGAGTCAGGAACTGCGCTGCGTCTCTGAGCAGAGAGATGACAGGTATGTGGCTAATGAGATACAAGCTGTGTACGTATAATTAAAAAGAAAAGCATACAGAGGTTATTATGGTCGCCTCAGAAGAGCTTTAGCAGTAGAAACTATTGAATATTGAAATAACATGCATTTCCTAAATCTGATTGAGACAGTCTTCTAAGGTTACCAATTTGCATTACTTGCCCCTAGATGCTCTAGCTCAGGGTCAGCTGTGTCACACAGTGCAGAGAATGACAATAGAAATGCATTTACACAGAATTTCACTGTCCAGTTAGGAGATAATTACATGTGAAGCCAAGTATGAAGAATCAGTAAGGTAACACTGACTGCTCAGAGAAACAATATGACACAGATGCATTAGAAACTCCATTACCACAGGCTATCTAAACAAACCTGCACAGGTTTTCACTTGCTGCTATTACTCAGTCCTTACAGAATCTGCTAACTGAGGCCTCAGCATTGAGTGGGTGCTTGTGTATAACTGAGGTTCTCATTTGAACTTGACATCTTCTTGTGGATCTCTTCCTCACATTTTGCAAAGGGCTTGTCGTGTGGGATTTGTCAGCACTTTCCCAAAAGGCTGAGGGAAGAATGTGATGTGTTCTGCAATTTATGTCCTTTCTTGACTGTAATCAGGAAGATTATTCTAACAGCATCTTCCTCTGCTGAAGCTGTTCTCTTAGAGGATGACTGTACATGCTCTCTGTAGCCTTTCATCCCTCAGGATGTTATTATTCTTAATGTTATAAATATCAGGATAATGACTCAATGGTCTATTAGGCTTTCTTAAATGTTCTGAAGCACAGTGTGGTCAGAAGCTGCTTTGAACTTACCACTTCACTGATTTTTTAAAATATACCAAAGCTGACATTGAGTCTTAAATGCCTCACAGAGGCACCAGAGATGCAGCTGATGAAAATCACAAGATCTAAGTTTACATGGAGATCTAACTCTTTTTCCCTGTGGACAGCAAAATCACAGGCTCAGAGAGCACCTCCTGATAGAGGAAACAGGCCGACATCTTCATTGCTTTTCTACCCAAGTTCATTTTCCAGAATAGACACTTATTTCTCATTGCTCATATGTTCATTTCTTCTGGTGTTGAGATTACCCAAATTCTAAACAGACATCTTCGTGTAAAAACACAAAATAATTCTGCAAGAAAAGGATCTTAGGGCAAATATATAGAAGAACCTGTGCACCTGAGATCTGTCCAGTTTTGGACACCAAGTTCTGAAACACACTAAAATACTTCTGCTTTTCTGCTACAGTGCTCTGAGAAAACCTGAAACTGGAATTGGTATTTTGTACATAAATACCCTGAAAACAGGTCTGTAAAAGGCTCCCTCTTTACAGCAAACTATTAGTGCTTTATTTCAGTAGGAGTCCTTAGCTCTGCTGCGACAAAGGTTTTAGCATAAAATTAAGTGATCTTTCCAGGATCTGAAAGAATCCAAATTGGATTTGGAATGAAAGAACATGTTCAAAAAGACCATGGAAATCAGGTACTTCCAGCTCCTTTTAAAGAGATGCTCTGCAATGGTGACTGGTAAAGGTTTCTCCTTGAAAACCTATTCCAGCAATGAAGGAACAGGCTGAGATAAAAGTGACTCAAACATTTAAGCAAAGGTGGCATTTCAGTGAAGGCAAACAACCTGTACACAAAAAATGGCAAATGTAAAAGGATTTGCATCCTAAAGACATTTTGGTAAACCTGGGGATGTGTGTTTAGTGAGGGCTACAGCAGGAATAGCAGAATTTGGGCAAAGAGTGGTTAAAACTAAGTGTTCCCACAAGCTGATTGTGTAACTCTGAGAAATCACTTACCTCTTCTTGGATTTTTTCCTCTTGTCAGTGATCTGTGCCTGGGGAAAAGGAAAAAGCATTGTAAGCCTTCATTCATAAATATAGTCAAGCACTTTCCACTCCCTGGTCTGTTGATGCTGCAGTTGTGAAAGGAGAATATTAGAGGACTTTCCCTTTTTCAGTGCTGACCAACACTGGGCCTGAGACTTTCCACGGTGGAAAGCGGGACTGCGAAGCAGCTCAGAACCGAGGTGCAGAGCTAAACAATGAGACCTTTTGGAAGAGATTAATGTCGTGTTATTAATGCTGTCCAGGCTAGAAAGTGATGGCAGTGGCTGGGGGTGACTCAGCAGCGGGTGGTTCCTTGGGTTTCCAGCAGTGGTGTCACCTGTTCAGCTTGCAGCCACTACATCTCACCAAAAATTTCTTTGGTTTCCATCAACACCCCCAAATGTTGAAACTCTGCATTTTCTTGCTGATGGATATAGTGATATTTAATGTGAACTCTGTGCCTTTACCCCTTTGGCAGAGGAACCACTTGAACTATTGAGGAGGTGTCAGTAGAAAATTGTGAGGCATTTATTTGAGCCTCTAGCATCAGAGTGTTTCCTGAGCCACAGTGCAGGGCTTACACTGCTGAGAGGGAAATGGAGTTTGCCTGCTGGAAATAAATTAATGGAATGTCTATGAAACAGGAGAATTCCTCCTGTTATACTTTTCCCATTCCACTCCTCCTCTTGCTCTGGGTCATTTATTATTGCTGCCATGCTTTATTGAAGAGGGTATTTCACAGAGGGAAATGTTTAATGAAATAAAGAAACTCACTTAGGAGAGTGCAGTGTTGCAATATTTATACTGAATATGAAGTGAATGGACTATAATAAGTGTAAATAATAAAAGAAAATTTATATAATTCCTGTGAGAAATGCTCTAAACAGTACAATGTTAAACATGTAGCTCTGTGGCATAAAGGAATGTGCCATGAAATCAGAGAATCACAAGGCTGGAAGCAACTTCAAGAGATCATTTAGACCATTCCCTTTCCCCCACAACAGTGTACCAAATGTATTTGTCATTCCTGACACAGCTGCCAGGCTTTTTCTTAATTTTCCAGTGCTGATGTTCTAAAACCTCCTGAACCAATCTTACTGTTGCAGGGCTTTTTATAATATGAAGATTTTCACAAATCTTCCTTGATCCAATTCAATCCTTTTTTCCTTGTCTTATCCAACATATACATGAAGAAAGAGAAACACTCTCTTCCATTTCACAGCACTTACTTCTATTAGGTGGGCAGGAAGGCACTAACATTTGCATAATCCTAATCCAGCATTTATTATTTCCTTTGGGCCATGTCTTCCAGGCCTGTTACAATTTCTGCTGATTTCCTTTGAACTTTATCCAATTGTTCCAAGTTTTTACTGAAACAGAGCATCCAAGCTGATCATAATGTTCTAATGCAGGCTTAATCAGTGTTAGCTTGAAAGATTTTTTAATGTGTCTCATGAACACTGTGATACTATGATAAATTCGAGGATAACTTGTGTTCTCTGTGATCCCAGGTCTCAGTGTTCTGCAAGTAAATCGAATTGGTATAATTGCTCCCTCACAAATTCATGCTGGCATTTTATTCCTTTCTGTCCCTTCAACAGAGTCCCTCCTTATCCATTCTGAGATTTGGGATTCTTTTCCCTCACAACGGATGCTGTTCATTTTTGTTTGGAAGAGCTGTTTATATTGCTTTTTATTTAGTTCTGTATTAAATAGCACTGCTGTTTCTTTGTGTCAGTGTAAGGGAAAAAGAAAATGCAGACCTCTGTATGTACTCTGACAAAAATGCTGGGTGGCCTTCCAGAGCTTTTAAATGTAAACCAGAGAATGATAGAATTAAGGCTAATATGATGTAGAGGCTTTTTAAAGGAGAGCTTATTCCTTCTGTGCAGTAGGAATTACAAATGAGGTGAATCTCAGGTACACATGAGAGCCTCATGGCCCACAGAACTGGCACATCAATCCCCAGGAGCAGTTTCCCTCCCCTTGCCCATTCCACATCCAAATCAGAGATGGTATGCTTGAGAGCTAGCAGTCTTATAAGACTGTTGTTAGTGACTTTTTTCTTCTTAGGCTAAATTGGCTTAAATTATTTGTACTGCTTTTGTTCTGTGCTGCTTGTGTTTTGTTTCCTTGCATTTGGCAGAGCTCTCATGGCATCCTGATTCTCTGGAGCATGACTTTGGCATTGCACAAGTGCTGATGTTGGTTGATGTGACTTCAGATTTTAGAGCTATGTGGGGGTTTCCTTCATGGAGATGATAACATGAAATGTGTGTCATCAGGTCTCTAAAATCAGTGTAGTTTGCTGTGTTATGCTCATGCAAAGATTTGAAGAAGGTACTTTTCAAATCCACCAGTTCATTTGTGAGGGTAACAGGCATAAGTGCATGAACTCCTGGAGAGGAGAAACACCAAACCAAATGGCTTTGCAGAGAGGGGTTGTGTCATGCAGCAGTGGGAGCTTAGTTTGGGAAGCTGTACTAACCTTGCTGTACTATTATTATTGCTGTTTTTTTAATGAAGGAATGGGGCTCTCGTCGGGCTAAGAACGATTTATTGCTCAGGTAAACATCAGTCACAGAGGCTGTGAGATTTTACAGGAGTAAGTAGTCAGCTATAGCCTAAAGTAGTTACAAGTTCTTTGTTATAAGACTTTTCTAACTTAATAGACAGTTCCTACAAGGTTTACTTTGCTTTTTTAACTTTTCCCTTTTACTTAGTTTTGTTCACTGTGGATAATTTTGCTTAATGGGTTTTTGCTACACATCTACACATATATTTCTATTATCATTTCTAAACTCTTAGCTTAATCTATATAACCACACCCCTACATTAGAAACCCGTCACCATCTTATCAATGCAGTTTCTCACTTACTTAAGGCATATTCTTTCTTACAACTGTAGAAACATAAGTTTATGATTTTCCTACTTAATGTCTGTGCACTTTATTTTTACATCAGGTTAAGCTCCTTCCAAGGCTGCAGACCAAACTGTAGAATTTTTTTTCTTTCCATTTCCCACATTGTATGACCTCTGTTATCACACAGAAACTGTCACTTGTTTGTGTGCAGGTTCCTCTTGCCAGGTAGGCAGCTCCTGCTCAGTTCTGAGTGACAGAACATCCTGTTCTCTCTGTTCCAGCAGCACAGTACCCACATGCTCATCTGCATACCTAGATATTCATTATCATTTACAAAACAAGAACATTTTCTCTTCTGCACAGATAGTTTTTGTCAATAAAAACAAAAAAGAGCTAGAGCTGTCAAAATTTGTCCTTTTGGCAGCTTCCCACACTTATGCTAAAAGAAAAAGTAAGGATTGAAAAAGCTAAGGGTGATGATGATAATAATAATAATAATAATAATGATGAGAAATCAGAACTTTCTGAAATATCATTCTTATGAGGAAGCAAAAACAAGTAAGTTGATATATTCTGAATAATTGGGTGACTTCAAGAAAAAAAGGGGAATGCAAAGAGTTGTCACAAAAATCTATGATGACAGCTACAATGAATCTGCACTAGCAAACATTTTGAGAAAATTTGGGGGTATTTTTCCTACATATGCACAGTCTTCAGAAACCATTATCATCTTTTCTTTACCCTTAATCCAAGCTGCTGACTCGGGCCAGTTATTTGAGCTCTCCATAGCTAGCCAGCCTGGGTAGAGGTATTAACACAGGAGCAAAATGTTGCCTGTTCTGTGGCCTTCTCAATCTGACCATCCCTGGGAGTCACCCCTGGGAAGCCAGACCCTGTTCCTAGTAGAAACTGCAGCCACTGACACAGTTTACTCTGCTCCTCCTCTCACCTGCTTGCAATGGCTTGTGCTTTCACAGCCAGAGACTTTCCCACTGGCGTTTGCTTATCCAAAAAGCACATACCTGCTCCCCAGGGTGTGGATTTACTGCAATTACCATTATGAAAATCCCTTGTGTGTGTTTTTGTTGTGCTGTGCTGGCACAGTGAATGCAGCCATAACTGGCTCCCTGCCCTGCTAATTTCCTGGGGAGATCAGGAGTCAGGCTTCCCCAGAGAGGTTTTGCTCACAAAAGCAATTTCCAGGGAGTGAGAGGAGAGGTCACTACACAACTTCCATTCTTTTACTAAGTTTGAACAGTCAGTTCAAATGAGTAAAGGCAACAGGAAAACATTCAGAAATAGCTTCATTCACAGAAGTGGGCATTCCATAGCAGATTTTTGACTTACAAGCAGTGACAGCACTTCCTTGCAGGTGGAGAGGAGTACAAGATGCGTCCCTCTCTATCCTCTAGCTCCTTGGCATCTCTGACTCCTTGCTAAGGCTGTCCCACTGTAAGCTGGCCACTCAGACTGGACAGCACACTGTTCCAGCTGGAACGTGTAGCTGTGTCTGCATCCTGCCTTCCTGGGGATCTGCAGAGCTGTACTGGAATAGAACAGAGCCTGCAAGACACTTTGTACAGAAGAGAAGAGACTTAACCAGTGTATCTCTCCCCAAGTGAATCTTTCCTTCCTTCCAAAGAACCTGCAGCATCTGAAGGACTGCCTCTATTCAGCCCACAGGTTGCTGTGCTCCAAGGATGAGTCAGGTAATCTCTTTATATAACCTGCAAATTGCTTGGTCGTGTTCTGCCAAACCCCATCTGGTAGAAGGTTGCACTTTTCTGTCTTCATATTTTATAAACCTCTGCCCAAGCTGCCAAGGATACTTTGCTGCAACATAAATATTTACAATACTACCAAGAATATTCTCTGTTTCCCCCCTCATTTGTCTCAACCCTACAAGCACACTGTGTTTGCACACTGTGACTGGCCACAGCTACAGTACTTCCTTCACTCACTCAAACTTTGCTTTAACTCTGGTTTTTAATGAGAAAGGTTCTCCTAGATGTATCTTCTCTGTTGTAGCTACTAATCACAAATACTGCAAAAAACTTCCCAGGCTTGAAAGAGAATTTTTTCTTTTCTGTTGTTTATTTAGTCTGTTGTTCTACCTAGCACGCATACTAATATTTTTCACAGTTGGATAACAAGAAGTGGAAGCAATTTGACCTGACATTTCTCAAATGGAACGCTCTTCTAACACACTCAGTGGCCCCGAGCTCTCCCTCTCCTTGTACACAGCCCCGTTATCTCCCAGATAATGAGGCCTCACCCAATGGCGCCAGAATTGCACCCTAAGTGCCTTTAGAGAGCAGGGTTCTATTAGAAAAAATCCATCTGGGTGGAAGAGCTTGGTACCTTTATAGGCACTCAATCACTTTCTCCCTTAGGGATTGTTTTCTTGATTGGATTTTATAGGTTCTGGCAGCTTTTAAATCTGTTAATGCAGTCTTCTGTCTTGCAGAGATGCTAATGAAACCTGGTTCCAATAAACAAACACAAAGGCAGGAAAAAGCTCCCAACTCGACTATTCAGGCAGGGCAATTGTGGAAGTGCAGGATTCCACAATTGGAATTGTGGGCAGGGACAGCCACCAGGCCAAGCCATGCTTTGGGAGCAGTCACTAAGCCCATAAAATGGGCCAAGAACATAGATTGTGGAATGAGAAATAATGGTAGGACACACAGGTGCTATGGTGCCATCTGGAACTTTGGGAAACTGGAGCTGTGTATATAAAATGTGATTTAATGCAACCACATACAGTTCTGCCCATCCAGCAATGAGAAACACCACTCATTGTAATTTCTACAAAATATCCCAAATTTTTTTTAAAAGTAGTGGGTAAAACTTTGGAACTGATTTTACCTCACAGCTATGACCATATATTTACTTACATTTAATTTCACTTTGGTTGTACATATACTCTGGGAGAAGGTACATTTGTCCTGTTCCCTGTCTGGCAATTCCTAAATCACCTCAGACACAGTAGAAGCTAGAATGGTTGTGTCCAATTCTTTTTGCTGAAGACCCCCATCTGTCAGCTTGAGTCCTTACAGTAGACTGAGGCTGAAATAAAACCTACTTCTTACAACTTTGGCACCTAGGAACACAAGTTGTTTATGCAGAAACACAGTACATAAATTACAAGTTGGTGAAGAGCTGTTGTAGAATGATTGATGGGACTTCAGTTGAAGATTTCTAGTGACTTGCTGTTGTACATCAGGCAGTAATCAGTGGGTGGTGTAGGACCCAGGCCTAATTAATTAGCAGATAACCATAAGCCATGAATATATGCTTAGAATTAACTGAGTAAAAAGCAAATGTTCTTTGCTATTTGGTGATTTAGATTTTAGTCATGAAATTAAATTGTAAATTTAATTGTAAATTTTTAATAAATTTAATAAATTGTAAATTTGAAATAAATTATCTGAAAAAGATGAAGTCACTAAAGAACACGAGTGCTTCCAGTAGTTTTAAGAAAGGAGCTAGATAGTCCATGATAGAAAATGTCTGATTCAATGTACCATTCCTGCTATCAAAAGATTGAGCACAACAGCTTCATAGAGCAGAGCACACATTTTAATGGTGCTGCTGATAAAAAAAGGAGGAGCAGGAGGACTGGGCTTCTCTGAGAGCATTCTGTGTACCACCCCAATGTGTGCCTTGGGTGCTGCATCCCTAAAATGGGAATGGCGCTGTCAGCGTGGTTCGGATTCCCCACAGAGGATGAGAGGGTGAATTCACCCCACGCTGCTGCTGGCACTGGGAGACAGGAGTGCACCAGCTCTCCCCAGCAGTCACAGACCTGGCCCAGAGCAGCAGAGGCGGGACACGGCTGGGCAAGGGAGCCCCAGGGCAGCCCCCTGTGGGCAGCCACAACCGTGAACTCCCTGCCGGTGGTTTGCCAGTTTCCTTCCTTCTGATGTGTGCAGACCAGCTTCCCCAGCGGCCGTGGCCGAGGTTTCCTTTTGCCTGCCGCAGGATCCTTCCAGCCTCACCAGCCATTTGTCCCCTGTGAGGGCAGGGAGGCCCTGGCACTGCCTGCCAGGGAAGCTGTGGCTGCCCCATCCCTGCAATGGTCCCAGGCCAGGTTGGACAGGGCTTGGAGCAACCTGGGAGACTGGAAGGTGTCCCTGCCCCTGGGTGAGCTTCCAGCTCCCTTCCAGCCCCATAACATTCTATGATGAGCTGTTCTAATGTGCATTTTCATTATAAATAAAAAAGGACAAATAGTAGCTGGTTTTAGCAGACGTACAGATGTGTTAGATTTCTTCACAGTGGTTTTGGTGCAGGGATTCCCAGAGCTGGCTCATTCCCAGGGAGTCTTTCTCTGTAGCATTTACCCCACAGGACCACCTATCCAAGGCTATACTTGGCTCAGATGGAAGAGCATTTGAGACCATTTTCTGGCACTGAAAATTTATCCTGATACCACATAGTCTGTCATCTGAAGTTAAAGGAAGTCTTTAAAGTCTTTAAAATCATTAAACTCTTTCTCTTTTAATGTCACTGTCCTTGCAAGGCCTCAGAAAACTTTACAATCTCCCTTAAAATATTTCTTCCTGCGCTGTTTGTCTCTTTGTTTTTCTCTCCCTGTCACCATTCAACACTCACATGGGAGTTTTTCTTCCTGCTGCCCTCACAGTGCATTCTGAGGTATATAAGATGCTGCTGCTTGCCAGTGGTAATAAAGCTGGTTAATATCAGTATTATAGGGATATTTTTAACTAAATGCTGGCTCAGAAAACAAAGTAAAAACTTCCTAGTGAAATGTCCCTTCTACAGAAATGCCCAAGCTGGATTATGTCTTAAAGGTCTGCCTTTTAATAATAATAATAACTCAGCTTGAGTCACAAACTGGAAAATAGCTAGAGCTGTAAGGAGCATGATTTCATCCAAGTTTCATGATATGAACCACATCTCAGCAAAAAAACTTCTTATTTAAAAATATGAGCAAGGGTGTACTGAGGAGAGCAGAGAAAATCCTTGGAGAAAGGTTTCACAGATATTTATTGTAATAAAGCCAGACATTTGTTCATTGTTCATTGCTTCCAGCAATGCCTTTCTCACAATCACAAACTCCTAGTTAAAACAAATGTCTGACTGCCAGACATTCGTGGGCCATAGGTAGGCGTAATCTGCTTATTTTTGTCTGATGATATATTTAAGAACAAGGACATAACAGGGATGACTGAAAGCAAAAAGATACTCTTAGAATATTTTATTGATACTTTTGGGTTTCAAAATCTTTCCAGAAGTCTTCGCCTGAGGGACAGAACCAGAAACAATATTATTTGCAATAGATGATGCAAGCAAATGCTGCCTTTTGATAATCTTGTGGCATAGTTCTACCTTGGACTCTGCTCATGAATAAATAGTTGGTAAAACAAACTGGGACGTATGGATCTCACTTTTTTGTGCTTGAATTTACTCACTGGTCAGAGCAGCACAAACACAGAGCATGTCAAATGTTCTTATGCAAATGTTGAGATTGCAGCAAACTGCTTCTACCACATGAACTCAGTATTTCAGCCAAAATCCCTTTCCTGTGATTTTGATTCAAACATATTATTACTCTCTTGAAAATCCCCCAATGGTGTGGCCCAATTGCTCCAAATCCAAGCAAATCCAATTTGATACAACAAAGTAAAAAAATGTAAGAATTTGTGAAAAGTATGGTTTGCTTTTTTCTTAAGCAATTTGCCACTGTGAACATTCCAGAAACATTCCTGTCATTAAGGTCTGGCTCTGTCTCTCAAAGCACGCTCCATTTCCACCAGTGCAAGGATCTAACTGCCTCTGGATTGACTGTGTCTCTGTTAATGAAATGGTGGGTCTTTCTTTTCAAAGATAAAAATAATTGCACTTTTTGCATCTGACATGGCAGCAAGCCCTTCTGCTAAAATGGAAATTAGCCACCAGCTTCAATTTTACCCATGAGTCTTGCCACATATTTTGCCTTTCAGACCTACAATATGTCTTGTGCTTAAATTACTCTATAAAAAAACTGGGACAGTTTCTTTTTGGTGCACCAGAATCAGGAAATGACTATAGAGTGATCACATTGCTATATGAAAATCAGAAATCTGTCTAGGTGCTCCATTTTGGCTGGGACTGCTGTGTGACGGGAAACAATCCTTGGGGTCCCAGGGCAGGAGAGGAGTCCAGATTCTTCAGGGAAGGAGAATTCCAAACCAATTGTTCAAATATGAGCCAAGCCAACAAGTGATGTATCTGCTGAAGAAACAGTCTTTGCTTTTTGGTACCCTGAATTGGTGTGCCCTGGCCAAGAGTGAATATCTAACACTGTTCCCTCTCCAGAATACCTGCATATCCTGCCACTGAAATAGAGGAAAATACCTTTGCATAAACTCTAGCTGTTCTGAACCTCTCACAGCAGAGAGGAGTAGGTACAGTAAAGAACTGTCAGAGCAAGTAGTCGTCTCTCTCTCTCTCTTATAAATCAGTGAGAGCCAGAAACGTTTTATTAAACTGGTCTGCAGGTCCATTCACTTTTTTATGTGTAGTTTCCATGCTTGTGTGTGGGTCAGTCTGCTCTGTTTCTAAGGCAGATTTGTTTCTGATTTCAGCTGAGCGTAACACTTTCTCAAATGGCTCTTCAGGAAACAGGAGGGTCCTGTGGCTTGGTCGGGATTGTTGGAGGCACGCAGGCATTTGCATTTCTCTGGGAGATTTCCCCCAAGGCAGGAACTCTGTAGGTGGCTGCTGAGCTCATCCCACTCTTCATTGCTGCTGACAGGGAAGTTCTCCTTCCTCCCCAGCGTGCACCCGTCCTCTGTATCTGGCACTGTCACATTCATCCTGTCTGATGCAGGAGAAGGTGGCAGTGTGAAAGGCACCATCTGTGGTGGCAGAAGTTCTGACTGTCCCTGCCATTTCAGAGACCTTCCCTAAAGCTCTTCGAGTAGAACATCTGAACACTTCCATTTGGCTTCATAGCAGCACCATAAATTCCTCTTTTCTTTCTTCTTTTCTGCTTTTGTAAGCAGAGGAACAGCTTGGCTGAGCTTTCTGTTGGCTTCCCAACTCTCCACACGTTGCCCTCAGCTTTTTACCACCCAGAAAAACACAAATCCCCAAGAAGTTACACCCAGTTTGTTTTCTTCCCCTCCTTTTGTCTTTTCACAAGAACTCTGCTGGCTGCACAGTGGCAGAGCTCAGGTCTCAATAGAAGAGCCTCCACCCAGCTGATGCCACAAGGGGAAGAGTGGGTTTGGATTCACTTGCAGGTTCACTGAAATTTTCATCAGGCCACACTGGGCTGACAGTTTGCTTCAACTTACAGCAGTTATTTTTATTAGTGTATTAACCCCCTCATTTAATTACCAGGGTGCTTCTGGAATCTTCCAGGGCAGTTAAAAGCTTTGTAATAATTTTCAGACCATTTTTGGCTTGTGTTTTAAGGGGTGTGGTTCTGCCCCATCCCTGAGCACATTTGGGCTCAAGGAAGTTGCTGGGGCATGAAACTTACAGACGTGAAATTTTAATTCCAAAATGCAAGTGTAGTTCTTAGCATGGATTTCTTACCAGAGGGCAGAAATAAAATCAGTTGTGATCAGGGTGCAAAAAACCATAAGGCTCTGGAGCTCAGGTTTCATTCTTGGTCAGGTTTGGTGAGTGGAAGATTGAGCACAGAGGAGTCGAACATGACCAGCTCCAGGACACTCTGACATTTCTGGCACTTGCAGGCTGTGAGCCTCTTTCAGGACTCCTTTCAAAGGTCACTCAGCTCTGCAGCTTAACTTGCCATTGCCTTTTCCACACTCCTGGAGCATGCAAGCTCTTTCTTGCTGTACCCACTGCAGTGAAATGATTACAGTTCCATGTAAGTTATCCCAAGCAATCTGTGTTCTTTTAGGCAGCTGCCATGCCCAGAGACTAAAACTGTCTTTGTTCAAGGAACAAAATCAATGTAATAACCATCATGGTCCTTCCTATTTACTTGCTTTACTACACCCCTGATTCACAGGGAGTGCCTAATATTGTTCCCAATTGCATTCCTCACGTAACCTCTGTGCTCTGAATGATGACAAGTGTAACACTTACACTTTGTCATGCACCCTCTGGGAATTACATTTACATCTCTCCAAGGATTTCACATAGACTGGAAGTAGTATTTGAAACAGTGTTACACTATAGGCAACAGCCAGCCAAAAAGGTCAGTGAAAGCATTTCAGGTTCATTTCATAGCAAAGTAGACAATTCATAATCCTGTTGTGCTTCACCCCTTCCCTTAATAACATATTTAAAACCTTTGTTTTTTGTTAAGCAAAGCATGGAACCTAAACCCAGAAATTATATCTAAAATCTGCTTCCTAGGAATGAAAGTAAGTACAGCAATGTTGAGTCATTTATTTTTCAGTAGATGATCATCTTAACAAACTGATTGCTTTTGTGAGTATTTCAAAAGGTTACTAAAGAACTTTGAAGTAGCAGAGACATACTGAAATGTGAAAAACCATATATCCTTTTTTGTTCAGGAAGACAATCACCTGCTATAACGTCACAGGACATTTCTGAAGCATTTCTCTGCCACTGGAAATAAAATTTAGGAAAAAAAACAAAACAAGTAAATCATGGCCTGAAAAATCCCCTTTAAAAAAAATCCCCCACTGATTTAAGGTCAAGTGGGATCCATGACTTGTGGATTTCCCATAAATTAATGTGTTTTGGAAGTTGCTTTTTTTTTTTTTCCCCACTTAGTGTGGTATTTTTTCAGGAGTATTTCTGTATGCAGGTGCTAACCCAGCCTATAGCAACACCACAGCACAGGAAAACTGAGTGCATTTTGCTGTTCTTAGGAAAATAGCACATACATTCAAAAGGAGTGAAAAATAAGCATTGCTATGATTAATGATCCTCAGTTCTTGGAGAGGATGTATAAGACTGATTTTTTTCTGGCACCTCCAACAAAAAGCAGATCAGATAATTTTATTATTAACATACGTTCTTATATTTGTCTGTGCCCTCCTGCTGTGGTAAACTGTAGCTCCCTTCGGGATTCTTAAATCACAGAAAGGGAACTGAGGAAATAGAAAGTAGAAGAAATAAACCCTTGCTGAAAATCCTTCTGGATTCTGTTTAACTCAAAGGTGACCCTGACTTATATAAAAGGAAGGAAATTGCTTTAGGCTCATATTCTAGCTTGCACTGGAGGAATCTCTGAAGGCTTGCAGTTTTCACAGGCACTGGGTAAACATGCAGGGATCTATCTTTTGCACCTGCCAAAATGTACTGGAAATCCTGTGACAACAGGTTTTTTGGCAAAAGTCACTATTTTGCTTTCAGACATGACCAGACCTAAGAAAGGCAGAGGTGCAGAAAAATCAAAAGGAGAGGGTGAAAAAAAGGCAAGACAGGTTTTGAATCTGAGAGAAATTTGCTTGCTGCCTTTTGAGATAGTTCAGATTGGTTTATATTGCACCTTGTCCCACTCTGAGTGGGTTTTCTATTTGTAATAAAGTCTGGCAGTCTCCCACAGCTCACTCATACTGTCATTCCCAAGTGGTTTATTCCTCCACACTTGGCTCCAAACAAGCAGAAAAGGAATAATATGAAATACATCTCTAGCTTGGTAGTGAGAAAGTAAAGAGACTTTCACAATCGTAATGTAAATGCATTTCCTTGAAAAAGTGCAGAGTGGGAATGTGGAGAATGTCAAACAGTTGCTGGGCATTCACGTTTTGGAGAGAAATGAGGGAGTTTCCTCACCAGGAGGGTTGGAAAAGCATTACGATGGAAGAAGAGGACTTCTGGTCTTTAAAACAAAGCTGTGCCCTGGTAGTTTTTTAGAGAATTTTGGTTTTCCTGTGACTGACACACTTGGAGAATGTGCTCTGTTCTGACTGAGTGTGTCACATAATCTCATCAAGGTAACACAGCCTTGGCTGGTACTGCTCCCACTTGAAAATTTTAACTCTGAGATAGCTCACTCTGTGCCTGTGGTAACTTTCTGTTGTTGTTATTTTTGAAAAAGTGAAAACATTTGTGAACACTCTTGTATGTACAATTCCAGAGCCTGAATCACTACAGCATTCGTCTGGGTTTATTTTGGCACCAGTTTAAATGTTCTGGTCTACAGCATTTGTTTATTTGCTTAACTCTTATCCTAAACTTCCAAAAGAAACCACCAATTTCCATTCAGTCACTCAGTTGCTTTTCTGAAAACCAACAACACTGGGGATTCAGGGAATACAGGAACAGGGAAAATCTCCATGCCTGCGTGAATTTCTTTAAATTCCCATTGTCATCCACTGTGACAAGCAAACTCACAGACTGAAACCGAGTATCCAAAGCCAGCCAGGGTGTTGCAGTGGAACAACCTAGACTTTGCTGCAGTGAACTCCCTAAAAGGAGACAAAGATGCTTTTACAGTCCAAACCCCAAAAGCTTTATAAGAAATAAAAATATAAGTGATTTTGAATAGATCTTGAGAGGAACAAGACTTTTACACACAAGCCTCTCCCTTGCACAGAGCAAAAAGAGAATCAGGGTTATACCCAGCTTTCCTACAATCCTGCAGACATGCAGCTGCCCAAGTGTTGCAGTGCTCCTGTTTCTGCAAGCAGTTGCAAGGAAGCCAAGAGATGTTTGCTGAAATCCTGAGAGGAACAATTATGTCAGGGAACTGCTTTCTGCTTGCTGTCATACACTGTCTTGCCCAAGAGCTGCTTGAAAGAGGGCAGTTCCTCTTTCTCTGGCATTCCCAGCACCTGTTACTACTTTCTTTAGGGCAGTTTTACTGCTTTACTGTGCTTTTGGGTTCAATTTCCTTCCCAGTGCATGTCCAAGGAAGATCTGCCTCAGGGAAAAGCAAAATTCTTCCCTGCTATTTCTCATGATGCTGGCAAACATCTGCTTTATGTGCTTTAGAATCTGATCTTATTTGCCACTCAAACGTGCTTTCTTCAAGGTGCATCTAAAAAGCTACTGATCATTTTTATCTCTTCTTTACTTCAGTTTTGCTTGAAGCCATTTGTAATTTCTGCAGTAAGAGAGGAAAATCTGATGCTGTGGTTCTCATCCCTGAAGTCAGGCTTGTGTCAGCCTTTCCATTATATAAACCCTTATTTTGAAGAGTTTCGAATTCAGCTATAAAAATTCAGTCTAGGCTGGAAACTGGCAAATTAAGTCCTTGCGTGGAATGTTCCTTTTAATTAAAGTATAAAAGAACTGCATTCAATTGCCTTTATGTTTCTCAAGTCCTTGAAAGACCTGTCAGGCTACACTTAGAATGCTCCTTCTATGCTTGCAAGATCAGTTTTCAGAAATGAGTGCTTTTATCTCTCAGTTTGATGCAATTACTCAACCTTAGATTTTCTGTATTTTTCTAAAGCATTTTGTTCATCAGGTGTTCATTTTTACTGTGTTGATCCACTTACAACAGTTTAAAAGTTTAAACAATTTTCTTTCCTCTTAGTAGTATATTTACACTAGGAATTTACACGTTAGTATTTACTTGTATTCCTGTGCTATTTTCTAATAAAAAATGTAAAGATTCTTTCTGTTGTGCTGTTCTGGCTATGACCAGTGATTCCTACAGGGAAGTGGGATAATTTAACTGACTCATTATTTTCATGGTGAAAAGTTCTTATTGCAACCTTGTTTACTGCCAGATTTTACCTAGTAATTCCTTCCACAGTAAAATGTGAAGGACAGGACAGATAATGCTGATCTTGTTGTTCTGGGAGATCAAAAATCACTTTAGGTCAGATATTGAGGGAGGCTTTACTCTGTTCTCAGAAAAATCACTGGGGATTAATGTGGAAGAAATGGAAAAAAGGGAACTTTGCAGTGAAATGTGATCATTGATTAGTATATATATATTTTTCTGTATTGGACTTCTGTCTTGGTTAGGTGATGCCAAGTTTAAAAAAGTCCATAAAACATGACCTTTATTTCACTGCTCTTTTCTATACCTGAAGTTGGTATCTCCATTTCAAGTGGAGATGTGTTTTGCACAGAAAAACATGGAGTCACTTGGAGACAAAGGAGAAAAAGCCATGAAATTACCCCTGCAAATGGGCCAGGTGCCAAAGGACTGTAGGTTGCCGCTCAGTGAGCATTTAAGCATGTGCTGAAGTTTATCCCTTTCCACTTAGATGGGCTTAACTTTAAGTATGTGCTCACCTCCCTTTGAAATCACAGGGCTCAGTGCTTTGGTGAATGGAAATTACTCAAAGCCATGGTGGGACAACTGGTAGGGATTGCATTCTGCAAGATCAGTAAATCATATTAATAGAGATTAGAGGAATGTAAGCTCTGTTAATACAGGTGTGTACTTGCAGTCCCCAGAGAACTCCTCTTTGCTATATATTCACCTTTATACTATAACTGTTATAATGCCAATGCTATTATAACTATCACAGAGAAAACTTCACTTCTTAATTGAAAACCCTTGGTTTTTTTCCTCAGTACAATTCTATTTTTGGCCCTGAAGTTTTATATTTCTCTTCATTTGCTAATCCATATCTCCCTGGCAATATCCCTGCGTTCTACTGTACTTCAAACAATTTGGCAACCAAACGAGTGTTTGAAGCTAATTTAATTACATTAGCCTGAGAAGCCAATTAGATATTTGTAGAAGGATCTTGCTGAATGCTATTTCTTGAATAGCTGAGCAAGGCACGCTGGCCCTCAGTTACTCAGTTCCTGCCAGACTGACAATAATGTAAACCGAGTCCCTTTCTGCAGGCAGCCTCTCCACACAAAGGATAAACAGTGGATGCGCTTTAACTCCAACAGCCTCTTGTTGTAATCATGGAAAAAGATAAACTTCCAAGAAATGTCCTCATTTAGTTGTGCTTTGCCTTCATTTTTATTTGAAGCCTTGGCAGATTGACTAATTTTTGAGATGAAAATTGGATAAATTAGAGCAAAGGATGGGAAGCCAGTTTGCTTAAATTCTCTTCCAGCTATTCACTCAGAAACAATGTATCAAAACCTCTTGTTTATATGAGTTAGACATAACCAGCAAGGACAGCTGTCATGAAGGCCAGGCTGATTGATTTCCTCATTTATTTTTAGGTTTTATGCAAAAAGTTTCAAGAATGGGATTGAAGTCAGGTGTAACATCCATTCAGGCCTGTCAAATCATAATGTTTTGATCCCAGGAACAGCTTTTCTCTTAGTAATTCCCACTGAATCCCACTCTAAACCCCTAAGGGCTAATGACCATTCAGCTGCTCTACCAAATTCAACTTTAAGGAGGCTGGCTATGAATTTTGAAGCCTATCTGTGGGTGTATATTTATGAAACTTTTTACCTCAAGCAATCATGATTCTGTTATCGAAGTAAGTCTGGGCAGCCCCTCTGTGGCTTCAACATATTGCTGTAGTTCAAGTTTTTATTTTTATTATATTTTTATTAATTTTATTAGTTTTATTAAATAGTTTACTGATATGGCTTGAAAGGTGCTCAGAGTCATAGCAAAATTAACACATTGGCATTTTGGCAACCAGAATGAAACCCAGGGAAGGAGAAGACCTCTATGTGCTGCATTAGGTACTGCTGCTCCTGTTACTGTCTGGTCCTGAGAAGTTTGCCTTTGGAATGGTGCACTGCGAGAAGCAGGAGCTTGGCACAAAGGCACAAAGCAAGCTGGAGATGCTTACATAAATAGCAGCGGCTTCTGGGGTCCTCTGCTCCATCGCAGCTCTGGCGGCTGAAGCGAGAGTTTCTCATCTCGGATCTTTTGGCAATATCCTGCGAAGAGCCACCCCATTGTATTGCACGGGCTGTTGCCATGGAAGCAGCAATATTTTTAGTAGTGCCTTTCAGCTGAAAATCTCCGGTGCCTAAGGAACGCAGCCGGAGCCTGGCAGCACCTGCGGGGCAGGTCAGGGCTCCACGAGCGGCGGCGAGGAGACAGCGAGGGCCGGGGGGCTCCTCCAAACGCTCCCCGCCCTGCACCGCCCTCCCGAGCACCTTCTGCCTGCCAGGGGAGAGCTCAGAGCTAAAGAGACAAGCCGCATCTAAGGAACAATGCCTGTTACTGCTCATTACTGGATTTTTTAAAATTAAAAGTAATTCTAACAATGAAGTCAAATGGGGGGGGGGGGGGTTGTCTGTCTGTTTAAAGAAATGTGAAAATAGAGGAAGTGTTCTAATGAGAGAAAAAAAAATCCTTTAGGCTGTGTTATTTGTGCATTGGTACTACCCTCACAGCCTTTTCTTCCTCATAATAGCTTTTGGTTGATCTACCTCCTTTTGCTCACCAGCCTGATCCAACGTATGTAATTAGTGCTTGCACAAAGCTCTGTTTCTGTTTTCCACTGCTCTTCGTTCCCTGTATGCAATGCCTGGTATTTTAGGTGCAGACAGGATGCATCCCAAAACGTGTGCCAGTACAATCATTGCTAATGTGCAACTCCATCATCAGTTGCTGCAGATCATACAGCCAAACCAGTCTTGCAGGCTGTGGAACCTCTGTTGATGTTATTTTTGGTTATCATCACAGAGCACATTTAACATCTAAACCAAATCCCTGCCACCACCCTAACTTCTCTTTCCAAAATGAGCAGCTTGAACTTCCTCAAAACTAGGAATAACTGGGCTTACATCTGGCTTAGAGGTCACTTGATGCTCTCAATAAAAATGATTCCTGAAAACACCCCCAAAACTCCCAACTAAGTTGGCAGCTCAGAGACTGAAATGACTCCAAAGCACAGCAAGAACCAGTTCCAAAGCAGCATTTTGGCTAGAACCCAAGGAATCTGTCAGCTATTGTGCAGGGAATGTGGCTGTCCTCCCAGCGCTGACTTAAAACAGAAAATTGAGGAGATACTAAGGACTGGGGAAGTGATAATTTTATCTGGAATGTCATGGCCAAATTCTGAGGACAGCATTTAAGTGGAGGGAGGAAAGAGACCTTCCTTCAGATGACCTCATCCAGAAGAAATCCCAGTGCCATATGTTCCTTTGGCCTGCATTTGATACCACAAAGGCTCTCTGATACATGCAAGGAAGAGAGGGGGCGGCTTCTCTTTGTTAGAGGAAGAAACCTGTAACACAGGAGCTGTAAATCTGCGTCATGGCTTGTTGGTGCTACTTAGAATCAGCTCCAGAGGTTTCTGAGATGTAAAATGTAACAATTTTAGCTGGAAAAAAGGGACATATCCTATAGAAACAGCTTACTCTTCTCCAACACATACTATTTCATACGCAGCAAGCAAAGACCAAGTCAGATTTGTATTTTGATAAGCCTGGAAAACAGTGGCAAAAAAGATTAATCCCTCAATACTGGGAGATTTGGTTAAAGTTTTTCCACTGATTTTGCAATCACCCTTAATGAGTTATAGGAATATAATTTATGATGTAGGGGTTTTTTTTGTTCCCTTTGAGTTTAAATCCAACTACTATGAAAACAATGATAAGTGGAATTTGACTTTGGTTCCAAAATATTTCTGTAGTATGGGAAAGGCCTCTGTTCCCATTCACTTTCTAGAATGAAATGGCTTATTCAGAAGCAGTGCTGCTGAGGGGCTTCCACCCAGAACACATCAACACTTAATTAAATTACGCTGCTATCTGAGGAAAGAGGTGCAGCAATTTCAGCGGCTGACAGCTGGATTTGCACACATGGGTTTCTCCGAGGTGTGCCCCCGGTTTCACAATGCCCAGAGCCTGGCAGCACTTGGATTTCATGGCACGCTGCCCTGGGCGCTGCAGCTCAGTGCTCCCAGCTTATGCCAACACAATCTCATTTGTCTGCAGGCTCTTCTCCTGTCATCCAGCTGCGCTGATGCTACTTAAAAATCCTGATCTCTCTCCTCGACGCTTCCCTGGAGCCCTCTTCCCATGCCATGTGCTCCTGGAAGGTGCAAGATCGCGTGTGTCCGCTGCAAAGGTAAGTCTCGCTGGGTTTTGTGGTTTGGGGTTCTTTTGGCTCTCTGCTGGGCTTCAAGGAGGTTGCTTTGGCAGAAAAGTGGAAGACAACACAATGGTAGCGTTGTGGAAGGGTTAAGGATTAAGATGCTGATTAAAGAGACGCCCCGGGGTTGAACAAGTGAAGGGTTGCATTCCCTCCTCTGCAGGCCCAGTCAAGCTGCTCTGTAATTGAAAGGAAGGGGACAAAAGAGAATGAGCACAGGAGGAGGGAAGGGTGGCTTGCCCTCACCTTGAAACCACTCATTCTCTCCAGTTCCTTTCTGCAAAGGAATCACAGGCATCCCAGTTACCTCAGCTTAAATAAGGTCTTCAGTAAGTAATTAGATTTAAAGATTTTTTTTTATCTTCCCCTGATTCCCCCCATGTGTATATTTATTCTGGAAGGTTGTTGAGCTTAGTTTTAAAATGCTTTTGGTGTTTCATTGAAACAATTAATTTATGTGGAGTTTTCTCTTTGTTGTTTTGAAATTGTTTTGTCATAGGAAAGAAATGAAAACCTAATTCTTACGTTTAAAAAATAATAGCATCTGGATTATTTTTAATAAGGTTTCTAAATTAATTCTTTTTCTCCTGAGAGAGAACAACCTATACCAAATTCTTGTCATTTGCTGCATAGAAGATTCCTCTGAAGCACTGGGACAATTTGGATAAGCAACCAGAGCTGCCCTTTGGAGTCTCTTCTTGCTGTCAGTTCTCTTCTCAGTTCCTAATAAAAAATACTACTGTGTTTCCCTAGCAATTCCAGAGCATGTTGGAGCAGTGTAGTCACACGGTACCTTGATGTGTGTTCTCACCCCTGCACTTGTCACACCCAGATTTCAGGCGGTCTGGAATGAGAGAAATCCAGGGAGGAGCTCCTCAAAGGCTGCTTTGTAGAGAGCATTCACATATTCAGCATAATAAGGGTTTCCACGACAGAGTTCATGTGGTGTGTGTGGATGTACTTTGTATCATGTAGTTAGTAGTTTCTGTTCCTCCCAAATTTTGATTGTGAATCAACAGGTGGAGGCCCAAACTTCCTAATGGGGAAAATAATTGCAGACTTCCTAACGGGGAAAAGAAAAGCAATGAAGTGATTGCTGTGGTCTCTCTGTTCCAGGCTCCCTTTCCAGCATTCTCTTCCCTTAAGTGGGCTTTGAAACTTTCATTTGAGTCCAGTAGTAATTGCATGCAGAATGGGACTGGCTGAATTGCCCATTCTCTTTTTTTACTCCTCAAAAAAGCAATGTGGTCCCTAGAAAATTTGTCAAAAGCAAAGGGCAGTTGAGTCCTAAGTGGCCAAGATCCCTTTTCCCAAATGGAAGTAAGGGTTCAGAAAACACTGCTTGGGAAGTACCTTGTAGATTCAGAATGACACTATGGTTGTGTCAGAGTACCAGGGCAACTCCAATCAAAAAAGAGATGATCCCTCTGGAGAACATGTCCTCTAGGTCAGGGATGCCTGTGCTGCAGCACATCCATGATGACCTGCAGGATTTGGGGATACTAAACCTACAGCTCTCACACAGCATACTAAACAGACATTAAAGGTGTGACACAGGAGGCAATGCCCAGCATTGATGAATTCTGTCTGTTACACTTTCTTTGGCTTGCCCTTGAACATGGAAAGCAATTTGTGTTTCCAGAGTTTTTAACAAATGGCAGTACCAATGGCAGTTTCCAGTTTTTAACAAATGGCAGTACCAACCATGACCACAGATCTTTTCTCTCAAGGCTCAGCAAACTCTGCAATTCTATATTCATTTAGTAATTCATTTGCCAAACTAAAAGGTTTTCATTGTTTCCAGAAAGTGAACTCCAAACTTCCTTGAAGGTTTTCATTGTTTCCAGAAAGTGAACTGTGTAAACTCCAAACTTCCTTACCTTTGTAATCGATCCTTGTGAAGCCATTAAACCTTCCAGTGTTTGGGGTTTTTTAACAGTATCTGTGTGAACAACACTGTTCACAAGGTGCCACTTAGTGCCTTGTGCTGTAGTAGTGCCTAATGGCTCTCCATCATACGAGCCATCTGTACAGAGCTCAGAACTGCCCCCCTAAGCCCCAGACCGGCTTTTTCAATCACATCCTTTCCTTCAGTGGCATGAGCTGGAGAAACTGTGAAGGGATAGAGGAAAAGGGGAGAAACATGCCTGCTTCATAAAGTAAGCTACTCCCTTTGCACTTTTTTTTACATGCCTTGCTTTCTCACCTTTGCCAGATGTGGTCTTGTGACTGTGTTTGGGAAGGTGAAAGGAGATAGTGCTCTGAAAGGGCTTGGGTCTGCTAGAAAAGAGAATTACGAGGATAAAGCTGCTGCTAACCAGTATTCTCTTCTGATTGTGTTATACAGCTTTGTTCCCATAAAAAAGCAGAGGAAAGAGTGACCTGGCTTGTTTTAATTCAGCAGCACTGTTGGATCCTTACTAGTTGGATCCTTTTGCCTATTAGTTGCTTTGCTTTTTATCAAACCATTTTCTGAGAGACCTTTATTGCTTAGCGAGTGTATTGTGGCTGGCATTAATTTTGGTGATTGTAGCTCAGATTGTGCAATTTGTTTTTAGCTCATGTTAATCTGTATAGTGAAATGACACTTGTGGACCCATTCCTACCCAGTCAGCAATTCCGTGGTGCTCCTAAAGAGGCACGAGTTCCACTTCTGCCAAAAACTGTGCCTGTGTTGTGCTTGCCTCACATGAGCAGCATGTTTATGGTAGGAATTTTGATTGTGAATGGCAGCGTGTGCAGGATCAGGGCCACAGTCAGTGTGGGGTAAAGCAGATGGTGCAGAACACAGGTCTGGTTTCATTCCACTCCCAGGTACTGTGAGGAGCCAGCAGGGAGAAGGTGTTTCCAAATGCCTGGAGGCAGCACTCACATACAGTGAAAATCCTGATTATGCTGACAGACTTACCCCAGGCTTACATCTGTACTGAATTACAGGCGCTCCCCGTGTTTCAGCAAATCACAGCCCTGTTTTCTGATTGCTGCAGTGTTCCTGCTTCCCTCTCCCTGGATGGGACAGCAGAGAGGTTGCATGGGTGGGTTATATTCCAGGTAGGCTCTCAGGGGTTTCTTCCATGCCTCTAAGAATTCCTGCAGAATTGCATGTTTAGCATTTACAGCTTGTGTTAATGATGGCTATAAAGTTGTTTGTCTTCATGGAATTAGATATATCCATAAGGCATTTTCCAGCTCAGCTATGCTGAGGCAATAAAGCAAATTCTGCTGGCATTACTCACTGCAGTAATTCCCAAATAATTAGTCATCCTAGGTAATGGATGTGTGATGTGTCCCAGTCATAAAGTGCATAATGCAGGCTATGGACATAAAACACGGCAGCTGCTTGGGAAATGCAAAACCAGAAATCAAATTGCTCCAGTTCAGTAAGGAGCCAGCTTCACACTTGCCTGTTCTCAAATCCTCCTGTGGAGCTTTTCTTCCACTTCTAGAGCTGGGAAACTCCAGTTCTGTTCTTAGACCTTGCCTAAGTGGATTTCCTAGTTTTTCACTTCAAATTGCATATTTGTTACTGAGAAGCACTAACATATATAGGCAGGCTTGTTTTATTTTCCCTCTCCTTACCAAGAGGAGTATCAATTGACATTAATATTGGTACTGGCTGGCTTAAAAGAAGGAATACAGGGGGGAATTTTCCCCAGTTTTACCTTTTGGCTGACGTTCTCCTGTCCTGGCATAAAAAGCTTCCCAGGGTGTAATTCATCCTGGTAAAGTGTTGTACATAGTGCTCACAGTGTTTAGTGAATGTTATACATGGAGGAAATTTACTGTTGGAAAATAAATCATCCTGGACTGATTCCAAAAGCATTCACCAAGTGTGTATGTGTGTGAGTCTGTTTGTGCTTGGGTTTTGCTCGTGTGAATTTGGATTTTGTGTCCGTAAACTGGTGCTCAATTTCCATAGAAACAACAATATTCATAATATCCTAAAATCGGTTCAGTACATGGTATTACAACAATTTGCATCAATGCTGTATTACATTTTCTTCCTGAAGAATTTTTAAAACATGTAAATTTGTCCTTAAGGAGATCTCCGTGATCAGTGCAACAACAAAGGAAGGAGACAGATTGCTCAAAGCACAGTGTGTCATGCAGTAATTTCCAGTGGGCTAATCATATTAACAGAGAAAATACTGGTGCCAGTTTTACTTTAACTAGTAAAGTTTTATTGAGTGCTACTGTCCCTAGCTGCTGCCCTTAACTTCATCTGATTACAAAACCATCTACAGTTTGGAACTGGTTTTATAGCTCACCCTTCTTATAGGGGAACAGCTGGCAAAAAGAAAAACCATGAAATACCAGCACTTAAAATACAAAAAGTGGAAAAAATATCATAAATATAAAATCAAAATATTGTTTGTCTTAAATCTGTGGTAATGACCTCACTGGGCTTTCCAAAATGCAAAGTAATCTGGATCTCTGAGGCTCCCCTGAGTGTTATGAAAGTCAGTGGAATAAGCATGGTCTTGGTGAAATCCTACTGGGAAAGCCTTTTTTCTGGCTGGTCCTGTGATTCTAGAGTCAATCATTGATAAACTGGATTGAAGGGAGATCCCCCCAAAATAAGCCTCCCCACTGCTTTTGCTGTGCATCAGGACAGAGCTGTTCCTAATTGCAGATAAGAAGTGATTGCTGTGGTATCTCTGTTCCAGACTTCCTTTGCAGCGTTCTCTTTCCTTAAGAGTGCTTTGAAACTTTAATCTGAGACCATTGTCTTTTTTTATTCCTCAAAAAAGCGATGTGATCCCTAGGAAATTTATTAAACCTTATTTTAAAATTTGTTAGACCTTATTCCTAAGGTGTAAGTGGCTGCGACCTAGAAAACATTTTGGGATCTCAGTTTTATGGTATTTTTGGAGCAGACCTTTAAAGGTCCCTCCAAGGCAAAGCCAAGCACTCCCTGTCCCTAGCACACTGCTTCCTGTACCAGGGAGTTTTGGGATTGACACTTTCTCCTGTTGGGCAAATTGTAGAGTTCCCAAAGCCTCACTGGTGACTCATGTCTCTTTGCAAGGTATAGAAGTGACTCCAGGAGAATTTGGTGAACAAATTTTTGGGGTCCTGGCACTTCATGTTAAAAAGTGACCTCATGGGGAGCTTAGTCCATTTCAACATTCCTGCAGCTACCTCAGAATGCATTTTCCTGTGCATGCCTACAGCTCTCTGTGTGTGATGTATTGGAATTTTGTGGTTCAGCCGTCTGTGGCAAGCAACAGGTGAGGAGAAAATCCTGTAGTTTAGGAATCATTGGAGCTCCGTGTGCAAGCCTTGAGCGATGTGTATTGAGTGATATAAGAATCTCCACCGACCATATATTACTTGTTTCTGTGAGCTGCTTCCAACCTCACATACTTAAATCTTTTTAACCCCAAAATTTTACTCGAGGGAGCCTTTCTCTGACTATTGGAAACAGTAGACTGGGATCAAGGCTCTGGATCAAAGTCTGACCAGCACAATACCTTCCACTTGAGAGTTAATACACCCACACTGTTAGTCATAAAAGATGGAAAGGAACCAAGTTTCCTGTTCCATGTCTCCAGGCATATCCAAGTTACAGTATCCTTGGAATGAGGACTAAGGGATATTTGTTTGGTGGATTTGAAGTGAGCCATCTAGGAACACAACTGTGGATTTGATCTGTATTGCTAGCAATTGTGAGAGCTCTGCTGTAACCAGAGCTTGGCATGATTGCTGTAAACCAAAAAAGGGAAATTGATGTCTTCATCAGGACAGTTGAAATCAGACAAGAGAGAGACCAGAGTTGGTTGCAAGCAAAGCCGTTCTGGAGGAGACCTCCGAGGTTTTTGGCTCCAGGTTTCTGCAGTGGCAGGGAGTTGCCTTCTCCAGCCCCACTGACACAGTTGCCAAGCCCATCTTTAATCAGTGACAGCCTCTGCATTAAGCAAACATAGGCCTCTTTGATTTTCAGAAAGCAACTTGTGTGGTTTGCCTCTACACAGACTCTAATTTTTACAGATGAACTCAAGCATCCAAAGAATAACTTTAAGAATAAATTCTAATCTATACATTCTGCTAGTAAAATCAAAATCTGTAAATTATGTTCAGTTAATCTGTGTTTATGGCAGCTCAGTCACAGATCACTTAGTAAACTATGCAGCAGTTCTGCTTCTTACATGATTACTCTAAAGCTGATGTTTTCTTCTATGTAAAATAGGTGTGTCCATTTTTATCATTAATGTTGGCTAACATTTGGATGTTAAATCTGATAAGGGTGAAATGCAGCTAAAGACATGCAATATAGCTGCTGGGCTGCTGGTTTAACAATTTTATCAGCACCTGAAATTTACTTATGGGCTCAAACCTGAGTGTGAGAGGCAAGTGAAACATGCCTTTAGATTATTTGTGGTAAAAATGTGGGAGTGTTCTTGCTTTTTTCCCTTAAAAAATCAAGATAAAATGCATTAGAACTGCAAAATTCAGAAGAGATATAGGATCTGAAATGTATTAAACAAAAATATTTTTTTTAAATCCCATGAGAATTAGGAGCCTGATCCATGATCTGAAGACACAGATCTTTGGCAATGTTATAAATACGATGAATAGATTTATAATTGTTTACTTTAGAGGCAATATTAGAAGGAATTTCCTATAGCAGTAAAAAAAGAACTTGTATTTTATATCTCTTTACCCAAACCAAAAGATGGGTACTGCTTACTTATATATGGTCGTTGCCACATGTCAGAAAAAGGGGCAACACACTCATTCTGGATTCTTGTATTTCACACAGTTCTATTGCATAAAATACAATTTAGATTTTTATTTTATGATGATTGAAGTAGTGAAAGTTCAGACCGTGCATGTTCTTAGTGATTCCAGAATTCTGAGGGTTTATGGTGGCAGGAGTTCTGTGGGTGAAGAACCTGTGGATTAAGGAGCATCAAAAATTAACAGAAACAACTATTGTTTTATCCATCATATATGTATATAAAAAAAGTATTGACCTACTGGCAGCTGCAAATTATTACAGCTTTAAGAGTAGATTTTGCCAAGTACATGCACTTACAGTCCATTTTCAGGGAAGAAATGTAACCTGAGGATCAAATAACTCAAGGCTTTCTCAGGCTGATACAGAAACTGCTGACACCCAGTTGAGGAAATTAGTTTCTCAGGGCTTTTTCCTCTGTTGGTGTGGGGGGTTTTTTTGGTTTTTTTTTCAATGCTCAATGTGGTGATAGTTTCTATTTCACAGCATTTACAAGGCCTAGCACTGGGGCAGGGAGGAAACCAAGGTAGTAAAACTTCCTCTAAGCCGAGGCAATTATTTTAGCAACTGCAGAATCATGATGCTACAGCAGCTGGTGTCATTCCAAGAGCATTCCATAGCTCATGAGAGCTCCATAGTTGCATGTCCCTCATGTTCCACAGACATCAGTGGGTCTTACTTCACCCACTCCTTAGTTAAACGTGTTCCTCCTACCTGTGTGCACTGCGCAACGGTGTGCACGCTTCACAGGAAGTTCTTTTCGTTTACTTTAGAGGCAATATTAGAAGGAATTTCCTATAGCAGTAAAAAAAGAACTTGTATTTTATATCTCTTTACCCAAACCAAAAGATGGGTACTGCTTACTTATATATGGTCGTTGCCACATGTCAGAAAAAGGGGCAACACACTCATTCTGGATTCTTGTATTTCACACAGTTCTATTGCATAAAATACAATTTAGATTTTTATTTTATGATGATTGAAGTAGTGAAAGTTCAGACCGTGCATGTTCTTAGTGTGTCCAGAATTCTGAGGGTTTATGGTGGCAGGAGTTCTGTGGGTGAAGAACCTGTGGATTAAGGAGCATCAAAAATTAACAGAAACAACTATTGTTTTATCCATCATATATGTATATAAAAAAAGTATTGACCTACTGGCAGCTGCAAATTATTACAGCTTTAAGAGTAGATTTTGCCAAGTACATGCACTTACAGTCCATTTTCAGGGAAGAAATGTAACCTGAGGATCAAATAACTCAAGGCTTTCTCAGGCTGATACAGAAACTGCTGACACCCAGTTGAGGAAATTAGTTTCTCAGGGCTTTTTCCTCTGTTGGTGTGGGGGGTTTTTTTGGTTTTTTTTTCAATGCTCAATGTGGTGATAGTTTCTATTTCACAGCATTTACAAGGCCTAGCACTGGGGCAGGGAGGAAACCAAGGTAGTAAAACTTCCTCTAAGCCGAGGCAATTATTTTAGCAACTGCAGAATCATGATGCTACAGCAGCTGGTGTCATTCCAAGAGCATTCCATAGCTCATGAGAGCTCCATAGTTGCATGTCCCTCATGTTCCACAGACATCAGTGGGTCTTACTTCACCCACTCCTTAGTTAAACATGTTCCTCCTACCTGTGTGCACGCTTCACAGGAAGTTCTTTTTTCCAGGAGAGGGTTTGGAAAGGTACCTGAGGCTGTCGGTACCCCCACACCTGCTCACACAGGGTATTCACACAATGTTCCATGCCTGCAGCCTGTGGCACAACGCAGAGATTTATTGTGAACTCCTAGCAAAGGGCAAGGAAAGAGGAGCAGCCTGTTCTGTCTTGAGCACTTCCAGAAGAAAAGGCAACGTTTGCTCTCTAGAAACACAGAGGGACCTGTAACAACGCGTTCTTTGAACGCTCTGCCCGTGCCTTTTCCTGCCCTGGGAGAGGGATTTGCTTCCCGGCGCAACGTGCAACGCCGCAAACTCCTAAGGCAGCATAAAAGTATTACTGTTCAGTGTCTGAAGAGATCTGTCCCCGGTGCAGCTGAGCTTAATGATACTGTCAGTAGTCCAGAGCTGGCAGTGCGGGACCTGCACGGGTAATTCATCCCGAACGGGAAGGCCGGGAGACAGGAGGTTTTCATTTCAGCGTGGGGAAGGAAACACAAACCCACCTGGGAGAGCAGCTTGGTTTTATTGCACAGCTCTGTCTGTCTAAAGTCCTCTCAGAGGAGCTGAGCTTGTGCTTGGAAAAGGGATGGAGAAATGCGGAATTCTGAGAACAGCTAAGAGCCGATGGGTGCTGAGGCAGGATAACAGAGCGTGATGATGAATCCCAGCTTTGTTGTTACAGGAGAGCAGAGCTTTACTTTGGTGATCTTCTGAAAGAGGATTGAGTTTCCTCATTGCCCACAGAGTGTTTGGTTACCGGTGGAGATGTTTCACAAGGTTTGTGTGTAATTGAAAAGACAGCCTGATCCGAGCCATTGAACATGCCTGACAGGAATTCGGAAGAGGGACTCGGTGGGGCTTCATCCACAAGGCCAGCACGGTGCTGGGGCTGTTAATCCAAGCTGCCATTTGTGTGATGTTACCAGAGCAGAACGCTGGAAAGGGTTCTCAGAAAATTCTTAATTCATGACGTGTGCAGTTTGGGCAGGCAGGGGATGGTATGTTTTCAGAAATCCTGGCACTCTTCCAGGCCCAGCTGAAATCCCATCTAACCTATGGAGCTGCTGACTTTGAGAATGCTCACACATTCCTAGAGGAAGAGAGAGAAACACTCTACCTGCAGAATTTCGGCTCCTTGTTATTGCTTACACTGCAACAGTGCCCTGAGGCTCTCATTTGCATAACACGCTCCTATACAATGTGATGTACAGCTGGGATTTATCACCCGCTGTGAAATCAGAGAGGTTTTATGGTTTTTAATTGCTGATTGACCTTAATCAGCAGGTTTTGGTTGCTCCGGTGTTCACAACACGCTGCTGCCTACATTTTACATTTCTGTGGTTCAGTGTGCCTCTGAATTCCATTCTGGCCAGCTTTTGCAGTAGAGTTTGATAAATGCATTCTTCTTCCTCCTTACCTCTTGGTTCCTAAGCAACACTTATTTTCTGCCAGGTTAGTTATGCCTTTACCTGCTGCTTTATGACACAAAGTAGAGAGTAGTTTTCCTGAACACAGGAAGTGGTTTTAGTGTAGCAAGGGGTTTTAAAGATAATGTAAATTTGTTAATTGTCATTTACATGTGTAGCTGCTCTGTTAATTTTGGAAGAATTGATGATTTCATCCTAGATCCTAGAAAGAAGTGCCTGCAGCAGAAAAGGGTACATGCAGCCATTATCCACAACAAGAATTGTCTTGGCAGCGCCGTGCTAAAGAGCTTTATTGGACTCCAGTCCATCGAGGACTCTTTTTCCAGCAGGCTGTAAATTGGGATCACAAGTCTGTATCTGCACAGCAGCTTTAATGCAATTTATCTTCTCTGTAGATGGAGAGGTCATTTCTGCCAAAGACCTTTCTAAGGAGTGATAGATAGAGCCTCATTCATAAAATGAGGAAATTTACCCCCCATAAAATATACGTTCTCATATTCATAATAAATAACGTATCTTTTGAAATACCTTGTGTTCACACATACTGAGATAATTTACCAAACTTGCATGAAGTATTAATGTAAATATCAAAAAAGAGATTTCTCACAGTGCATGAGCCAAACTGGCTATGAAATCAAAAACAGGAACAGGTTCAACAGAAAACCATATCATTTCCCTCCCAATTATTGATTGTGCCACAGTAAAGTCAGGAAATCCCCAAGCTGCTGGGTGCTGGAAGGGACCCATTTCCCAGACACGAGGCATTTGTTCCGGCTCCAGGCAGATAAGGAGTGTGCCAGATCAAGCTTTGTTGCTCTTCCCAGTGTGTGCAGGAGGAATGCAAGTTGGTGTTTCTCTGATTTGACTGCTTACTTCTGCTTTTGAGTTTAGTCCTCCTGTTTGGTTTCTGAGTAGCTGGGATTCCTGAGCCACAGACGTGACATCTATGATCCATTACCTAACACTTCTCTGCAGCAGTGACATTCTAGCAGTTCATAATTCTGAACTAGAAACGAGCTGAACGAAATGGCCCAGGCAAAGGTGAAGGAGTGAGGTGTTGGGGTAGGTTTGGGTTGGGCCTTTTTTTTGGTTTTTTGGTGGAGGTAAAGACTGGCTGTTTGGGGGTTGTGATTGTTGGGTTTTCTGGTTTTTTGTGTTTTGTTTTGTTGGGATTTTTTTTTGCCTGAATCATGATAAGGTGATATTAGAATTTATTACCAGAGTAATCTCTGATATTGCAATCTGTAGAGTTCTGTATGCATGAAGCTTTTATTTGGTGTGTAGCAGTGAATCATCCAAATGCCATTTCTAGTATTTAACAGCTATTTAAAACATCCTGAGCCTTACAAACACTTCATTAGCATTCTTCCTTCTAAGGACAAGCACCATTCCTGGTTTAAATCATCTCTCTCCCTTAAAGCTTGCATTGGAAAGGCACGGCGTTTTGTCAGCTGTGCACCCATAACCTTGAAATCAAATCCGTCCCAAGACCAAAAGAAATACTTAGAATTATATTTTTGCTGTAGTTGTACCCTTTTGCCCAGTCTCTATTTTCAGCTTTATTGTTGCAAGGGATAAAAATGTCCTGTTATGTGAATGCCAGGCAGTTGGTAGAACACTTGCAGCAGTCTGTGGTGTCTCCTAAACTAGGACAATTTTCTTCCATTGTAAAATTTCAGTAATTTTGAGAAGAGAATAAATCTTGCATCCTGTTTAAACTTCTTAGATTTATGTTTCAATTGCATTCGTTGTAAGCTCATGCCTCGCCCCACTTCTCTTGCTCTGACCTTTTATAGTGCACTAGAGTTTAATTTTGACCAGGAGTGCAAGTTTTAAACAGGGCAGGTGACCTTTGTGGAAAGCCCCACGCTTCAGGAACAGACGATACTGTTCCCTCTGTACTGGTAGTGGCAAGGAAACCGTGCTGGAGACTGTAGCTGAGAAAGCAATTCAGCCAACATGCCAAAGCTTCCAAGCACTAACATGCTGATGGCTGTGGCAGCCTCTGAATGTGTGCTGTAACCTCTTCAAATTATTTGGCTCTTCAGAAACTCGGTAGAGCCAGAAGGTGTCCACACCCCTTGCTCTGACAGCCAGAGAGCTGTGACCCGTGCTTAGTGACCTGGCCTAGGGGAAGCTGTCCCTGCCCATGGCACAGGAAGGGAACTAGATGGTCTTTAAGGTCCCTTTCAAACCAAACCATTCTGTGATTCTGTGACTTCTTCTGGCCTCTGCTACTGAAATGTCCCCTTTTCCTGCAGAAGCACACCAGCTGCTGTTTCCAGAAGCAGCATTTCAGTAGGACTACAGGAATTTAAAGACTTGGTTCCATTTCACTTGGGACCATAAACCTTGTGTAACTGGGAAATGGGAGACTCCTCCAGGAAGGCCAGCAGCAGCTCCAAAGCTGTGTTGTTTCAGTGATTACAGGGACTGACACGAGAGGGATATCTAAGGTCACATCCCAGATTTCCACAGTGACTTGACTGGCGTCAGTTGAGTGACTCCACTTTACATCAGGGCAGGCAGCTGAGCTCAGAATCTGGACCTTTGCCTATAAAATACGACGGGGAGTTGAGGAAAGTCTGTGTTAAATATAGAATAAGCTAAGAGCAAAGCTCTGTTTATGTCATCATAAAGCAGGGAATAAGCCATGGGTGGAATCTGAGCATTCCCAAGCAGCACATCTGTAAATTAATTACCAGGGTCCACCAAAGGAGGCAAAGGGAATGATGTCAAGCTTGTGACTCACCAGACTTCTATTCATGTTGTAGTTTGCTGTTTTCTGTGATGAGTGCCTGGCAAAAGCACAGCACCCACCTGGAAAGCAGAGTGCAGGGATGTCCTGCCTTTTCCTTCCCTGTGAGGAAGGTATGCTGAGGACAGGGGCATGCAGAAATGAACGAGGTGAAAGGAAATGCGCAGGAATTACTGTTCTTGGAAATGTGTAGAATATTGACTCTGTGTGTAGGCCAAAGCCTGCTTCATTCTTCCTCTAGTTGCAGCAATTCAGCTAAAAATAGCAGTTCACAAAGCTGTTCTTCAGGCAGACGAAGTTTCCTGGCCTCAGGCATGATTAGGAAGAGCACTGAATTGCACATCCCGAATTGCATCCTTCCTGGTTACTGACAGCTGTGAGTCACAGGTAAGAGAAACATGTAGGCTCCAGCTAGGAAGAGTTACCTTTCTCCAGCTAGGAAGAGTTACCTTTTCAAGATTGAGGTAAGGGTTAGAAAAACAGTTAAAATGTTACCGTAGGAGCCTTAGCACCTGAATCTATTTTTTTTTCTATAAACTGTCTTCCCAAGAGCTCACCATTATTATTGTGAAGCTCTTGGGAAGACAGACCCTTGGAGTGAAGCTCTCTCTCAGGAACAGTGCTGGCACAAGGAATGGGAGTTTGCATGTCCAGCCTTCATGCTGGAGCTCTCTCCAGTCTCCTGCACCACAGGACTGTCACTTTTGCAAGGCAGCTGGCACAAGGGCTGGTCAGGGCAGAGAAAGGAAACACAACACCTGGGTTTTTTTGGATATCTTTGTGTGTCAGACACGTCTGGCTCGGGAAGAGCAGGTTGGTGGCAGCCTGACCTGAAAGAACCAGCCAGGGGTAGCTCTAAGAGCCCCCCACTCGGGCTGCAGGTAACTGCAGATGAGCCTCCAACTGCAGCCATCCTCTCATTTTATGGCCTCAGTGCACACAGAGACTGAATAGCAAGGGCTAAAAATATATCCCTTCCTAATGGTGTGCTAAATTCAGTTTTAACTAGTGTATGTTAGAATTAATGTATTCACTGCACTGGAGTTTAAATACCTATGGATGTTCAGGATTTCTTCCCCCTCAGGGAATAATTACTTCCTCCAGCTTTCACAACTCTTCTGTTCCTTTCACTGAGCATCCTGAATGGGCTCCATAAACCTTGGCTACAATTTCTGAGCATCTACAAATATTTCCTTAAGTAGAATATTAATAGCACATTATCTTCTAAGGCCTCTCTGCTTGAAGGTCAGCTGAGTGTTTTGCTGACATAAGCCTACTTTTGTTTTTGCAAAAGTGGGAGGAAAAAAAAAATTAAAAAGGGAAGCTTTGTCAGGCCCAAAAAGAGAGAAGGTCAAGTTTATAGATGTCTGGCAGAGATTGCCCTGGAATATTTTCATTTGCAGCTGGGTGGGGACTAACAGGGCTTGGTATGGTTAACGGGACACTGGAAAGTCACAGGCTCTGCTCTTCTCCTGTCCTCTTAGAGCTCTTCTACGGCATCTTCTTAATAATATATTTTTCCTACTTCACTGCTAAAAAATATGTATATACATTTGGTCAGATACTTATTATGATGCTCTGATGCTTGTCTGGGTCCATGGTGCTACTACAGCTTGCATTAAAAGGGGAGCATCCTGTTTTGTTTGTGTTAAAGGCCAAATGGCATCACTAACCCGATTTGCACTTGACCATTTATGGATTTAGGTGTCTACATACATTCTTTTGGTGTTGTAAGCGTGAGGAGGAGGCAGGAGTAAAAATTGGAATGGAAGACTCTTTTAAAGGGAATGTAACTTCAAGGAATCATAGAATGGTTCGGGTTGGAAGGAACTTCTAATTCCAACTCCCTTGCCATGGGCAGGGATTCTAGATAAAAATATCACGGTTTCATTAAGATTTCAGATTTTAGGAGCTTATGTTAACGTGCTGTGATTTCAGAAGATGTTCTGCCTCACAGGTTAAACTGCAAGTTTTATGGTGCAGTTGTAACTTTATTGTATTACTTTTCAGCGTGGACAAGCCCTTACTTAGCACACTGAAATCCTTAAATCTGCTTTTACTTCCATGTTTTCCTGCTGTAGCATTGAAAACTTCAACATAACAGTTATTTCTGAATAGGTCTTTTTCAATGGAAATTTTAGAGTGGGGGCAGTTTTGTACAACCTGATGTGAACCGAATCAGTTAGATTTGACCCAAATTAAAGCTCAATCAAGACAGCACTACTTTATTTTTAATCCGGGATGGATCCCAGAGGGGTGTAGAAAGTCCCTTGGCAGGGACCAGCTGGAGCTTAGCACAGAGGTGCAGGAACTACAGGGCTTGGTCCAAGTGCCTGTTTAAGAGTTAATACTTTATAAAACCTGGTGGGACTAAAAGTCTTTCATGCTGACTCACGTTAGACAGGTCAGAACTGCAGATTTACTTCAGCCTAATCGTGTGTGAATATCAGTTTGTGCTTGACTCGGTGTCTTCCAGGACAGGGTGAAGCTGTATTTTGCAACTGCAGCACATTCGTACTTTAACCCAAATTCTTAAAAGCGATTGTATTCTGCAAAGGCGCATTCCTGGCGTTTGCCACAGCCTCGCCAGAATTGGAGGGTCTGGGATTTGGGGCTGTTTTGTGGCTGGAAACAAATCCGGTACGTTCATACCTTCCAGATGTTTGTGGCCAAGTCAGGAACACTTAAAACAATCAATATTTCGAGGGGGCGGAAGGAGCAGGACCACCTCGCTGTGGGGGGGAGCTGGGGCTGGCGGCCGAACGGGGTGGGGGGTTTTCCTCTGGGATGCGGGGGGCGGGCAGAGGGGAGGAGAGGGAAAGGAAGGAAAGAGTTGCGGGCGGGTCGGGAGCCGGGCTGGCAGCGGCGCCCCGGCGCGGGGCCGGGGGCGGGCCGAGGGTGCCGTGACCCCCGGCGGGGCCCTGCCCACCCGCCCGGCTCCGGCACCGGCTGAAGTCGCCCAAGTCGGGGTGACTGCCATGTCCCTCGCCCGGCGGGAGCCCTGACGGGCGCTGCCCGTCCCGAGGCCGCCTGGCTTTGCTGGGTTTTTGTTGATTTGTTTGCTTTTCGTCGCTGCTTTTCTGCCCTCCCGCCGCGGTGGATGGCCCGCGGTGGGCGCCGCTGGCCGCGCCGCCCCAGCCCGGGCAGGATGGTGGCGGCGGGGCTGGCCGGGCTGTCCCTGCTCAGCCTCCTCACCTGCGGCTACCTGGCCTGGGGCAGCCGCCGGGGAGGGGCCGGGGAGGCGCCGGGGAACCTGCTGGCAGAGGAGCCCGAAGCCGGCACCCCCCGCTCGCAGCCGCACATCATCTTCATCCTGGCCGACGATCAGGGGTTCAGGGACGTGGGGTACCACGGGTCCGAGATCCGCACGCCCACGCTGGACAAGCTGGCTGCCGAAGGGGTCAAGCTGGAGAACTACTATGTCCAGCCCATGTGTACACCATCCAGAAGCCAATTGATCACTGGAAAGTAAGTTTGCTACTACTTCATAATTCACTTCTCCAGCCTAAACGCTGTCCCTGTTGGAAAGAGCACGGGTGAACCTGGCAGGTTCATGTCTGGGTTATCCTGTGGGCAGAAGGTGCCTCTCTGGTTCCCTCAAAACCCTTGAATGGAACGGACTTGTCGTAGGTTTGAAACAGTGTAATAAAGCTGTCACCCGGGGAGGCAGGAGGGTTCAGCACTGCGAGCTGCCCCGCGGAGTGCGGGAGCACGTTGGTGCTCACAGCATCGCTGACAGACGTGCTGGTTGTCTGGTAACGCTGCTATTGCTGGCAGCCAGCAGCTCCGCTTTGCTCTGTGATTTCCTGGGGACCCAGGGGAGGAGGAATGGCAGCCTTTCGTTTTCTGCTCTGGGTTCATTGCAGCGGGGTCACGGGTCTCACTGGCATTGTCTTGGTGTGGGTTCTCTCCAAGGGTTATCCTGCATTTATGAGGCGGCGTCCCAGTGTGAGCACAGGGAGTTCAGGCTCTCAGCACCCTCCTAGCTGCAACATTGCTCTTGTCGCTTTGCAGACAATTACAAACTTTACTCTTAAGCCACTGAAATAGGTGGCTCTCCTAACTGGTGTAAGCACTGTGGGGGTGTCATGTGCTTTGCCTTAAAGTTCTATTATACTGTGGTCTGCTAACAAAATAATTACCCAACCTCAGGGCCTTCTTACATCAGAAGGTTAATGAGGATTAAGGAGGGAGTTTATGCATTGGAACTGTAGGAACAATTTCTAAATCTCCAAGCGTGGACACATTTACTCTGGAACAAAACTTCCTTGTCTCTGTTTAACTTAACTCCCTTTGACAGGAACAGGGAACTCTTAAAAGAACAAAACAAAATGAGAGGAAAAAAGTTTATTTTCTCCTTTCCCGAAGTATAAACAGGAACAAGGCCATGTTAATACTGCTGGTAAAAGAAACACATGTTAAATAAAACAAGCAACTGTCTCACATCTCCATGTGGTAGAGCCGGAGATAATTCCCAGTCTCGGTCTATTTCCCAGACTTGCTGGACCAGGGAGATTTGCATGGAGAGCTGACGAATTATCTAGAGCAGGAATTCCACAGAGGTCTTTGTTTTGATTTTTCCTTCTTTGAGCAGACTGCGCTCAGAAGTGGTTTCGAGACACCTCCTCACTCATTGCCAAGAGCAGAGCTGCCCTGCGGCAGCTGAAGCAGCAGCTTCCAAGGGAAACGTGTGCCAGGGCGGCGTTCGGTGCATCCCGCTTGTCTTTAGAGGCGTGCAGCTCTTGGAGGCCAGGAGCTCCGCCAGCAGCACGCAGCCAGCCAGCTTTCTGAGGATGAGGGTTCGGGAAGCAGCGCTTTACAAAGGCAATGTCACGCTCTACAGGAATGACTCATGCAGCAGCTGCAGGAATGGGATCACCGGGTTCCCGTGGAACCAGGGTGCTGCTCTGGCTCTTGGAGGCTGCGGAGATTGTCTAAATATGAGAAAAATACAAGTTCAAAATAATTGTAACTCAGTTGAACTATTTGGATCCTTCTTTAAATACAGTAAAAGGTAGGCATGTTCTGAGGAACCCTGCTCTTTTCATTGGATTGCCAGGCAGAAATGGTTCTGCAAATCTGCCGTCTTTGGTTTTGGAAACTTTTATAGGAAAAAAGAAGTTTGCTTATACTTCATCTTTATTTTCTTTGTCTGCTGGTCTGAAGCCCTTAGAGCAATTTTTAAATGTTGTTCTACTTTAGGGAAAAAAGAGCTGTAGAGAGAGAATAATTTCTCATGAGTGAGAAATCAGGGAGGGATTGGTGAGGGGTTAACAGGCTGGGCAGAGTACTCACAAGGCATGTTCAGAGAATACTGTTTCCATTTTTGCTGAAGATAAATGCTTTGATGACTGCTTTTAATGGCCAAGATTTAGACACTTCTAATCCAGAACAAATGCTGTTATTTCTTGAGTTCTTAAACGTGTTAGTTCCAGGCTAAAGACCTGCTCATCTTCTGGAGGATCACCTGGATGCTCCATGCCTCCCAATGCACATCCAGTGCTTAATATAGTGCCAAAGAATAGTTTGGGTTGGAAGGAACCTTTAAAGGGTAACCTAGCCCAGGTCCCTGCCATGGGCATGGGCACCTTGACCTAGAACATGTTCCAAGCATAACCTCTTGGATCAGTCAAACCCAGAGGGACTTGTGTAAATCACAGTAGTCATGACTGACTCAGGTTGCCAAGTGGAAGTTAAATTCTGGAGAAGACTTCGAACAGCCCAAGTTCTTCACAGGTCTCCAGGCAGCCCCTCCATGGCCTGTGTTAGTAGAGACCCTTCTTTTGCTGCGTGTCCTGTGTGTGAACTAGTACAGGGAAGGAGGTTGGAGATGACGTGTTAGAAGGAAGAGGCAGAATTATTTTTTCCCCCTGTGCTGTACCACAGTGTGGCAGCTGATGAGCTTGTCATCCTGACCTCTTCCGAGTCCCTATCTTCTTTCTCACACCCTGTGTGTGAGCCTTTGGCTGCTTTCGTTCCTTGCTTTCCCACAGTATTGTCATTTTCCCCGTTCACTCCATCCAAAACCATTGCTTTTAGGCCACTAGTAGGGCTGGTTTCCACAGCTTTTTATTTTGGGCTTTACCTCTGGGTGTGTGGGGGGGCTTGCAGCTGAGCCGAGCCTCAGGAATGGAGAAGAAAGGCGTGAGCCAGTGGGCTGAGGGCCAGTGTGATGTGCTGGGGCTGTGCAGGGAGGTGAGGGAGCAGCTCTGCACAGCAGCTGCACAGCTGGGACGGCAGCAGGGATCTGGGTGACAGGGTGTGCTCTGCCCTGGGCAGCTCTGGGACACTGCCCGGCCTCTCCCACGTCCTACAGCTGGACTAAACCTGTGCTTGTCATTGGGCTTGGGTGTGAGTGACATAAATTGTCTCCAGATGCATTGTTTTGTGTGATACCGTTTTTTTTCTGGTTATTTCCTTCTTGAAAGTAGCAGGCGAACCTCAAAACCTAAATAATTTGAGCAGAATGAGGATCTGGCTGAAAGCCTGTAAGCTTAGAGGAGCATGTCTTGGGGTAGCTTCCCCAGTTCATTATGCAGTGGTATTTGCTGGAACAATATCCAATTTAGCAAAGGAATCTGACAATTAATACTGACTGATAAGGAGGAATCTAGACATAATACGCTGTAAATGCTTTTGGCTTTATTTAGATACCTGTTGCCTCCTCCTGGCTCCTGGTTTTCTGGTGACCATGAGACTTGTAGCCTGGGGACCATGATTTGCACTGGAATCCATCTGGGCCACAGGAAGGTTCCTCATCCATTCAGGAGTAGGAATCTCTCTTTGTAGAATCTGATGCACAGCTGGAGTTACAAATCAGTGGGAACTGAACTCATTTTCTGAGTCATGGAAGCCCTGCACATATCTCAGGAATGAGCTTTGCACTGTGGATGGAATGCAGAGATGGAAGATGTTGGGAAATGCTGAAAGTCTGGGGAAATATATCCTTTTCTTTCCCATGGGATAAAATGGAATATTGAGCATTTGCTCATCCAAAGCAGACAGAAATAAATAGATTGTATAATCGGTAAGCATAATCTGAGTGTTATTGTAATATAAGTAATTATATCTCTTATCTAATTCAGAAATGTCACATATTTATAGGCATATATCTATAGCTATATGTGTTAGGCATATGGCTCTAGGCATCCCTGTGCAGTGAGACCTAGTTCAGCATTAAAAATGACAATGTTTGAGCAAACTAAGACTTATTTTGGTAAACAGGAGTGGGCTAAGTCCTTTGAGTTGAAAGCAGCGTAGCTGGCTTCAAGCAAACAGAAATCCTGTACTCTGAGGGTGCGAGTTCTTGGTCAGCCTCCTCTGTCCCTGCTCCTGGGTGCATCCTGGCCCAGGCTGCAGTTCCAGCAGGGTGCTGCTCTGGGAAGGAGCCAGAACAGCAGTGTGGGGCTGGGAAGTTACCTGCTGTGCTCTGAGCTGCAGTCAAGGGTCCTGGGGCCTTGACAGGATACTGGGAAGCATATCTAACACTCCATTACATACATTCCCTGTGCTGTAGTTAACCAAGTGAGGGCTGCAGAATATCAGCTTGAGTACCAAGAGGTGTCCTGATACTTTATCTGCTCTGGAGTAAAGGGGCTTGGCAGTCAGTGCTCCCGAGTTTAATTCTGATCAGTGTTTCCATTAAGAGCTGAGATGATGAAATAAAATGTTCTGATTAAATGTGCTGGTGAGATAGGAGGGCCTGCCAGCATTAAGGGACTGTGGTGATACTGAAAATCATCTTGACAAATTAGAGACATAATCTGAAATAAAGCAAAATTAAAGCCAGCAGTGATAAATAGAAGATACTCTGCTGAATTCCTGAAGCAGGAAGAAATTTAACAGGCTGAGGATGGTGATCAACTCCTTAGTATTCCTTTAGAAAAGTAGCTGGAGTTGCAGTGCATCATGCTCTGGGTGTGAGGTCAACAATGTCATGCTCTTACAAGAACGTCAAACATCACATGAGTTTATGAGGATGTGGGGCCTGGTAGGTCTGTGAAGAGCCCTTCTTCTCCATGGCTGGAGCACTTTTGCCCAAACTTGGGCATCATTCTCCAACAGCAACGTCTGTGTCATTGGAGAGCGTCCAGAGGAGGGTGATCAGTATCTCAGGGAGATAACTCAGGGGGAAGGATCAGAGGAAATGGAGCTGTTTAGTCTAAAGAGGAGAAAAATGGGAAGAGACATGGTAGGCCTCTGGTGTTTTAAGAGCTCTGCATAGAAAGGGCATCGTGTGGGTTCAATGTCATGCTGGGTGGTACAAGAAGTGAGGGGCTTTCTGGAGCAAGAAAACTTCAGGTCAGATCAGAGGGAGAACCTGCAACACAGGGATTGTGAAACCCTGGAACGGGTGGCTTTGAGAAATTGCTGGGTTTCTGCACTGGAGTCATTAGGAAGGATATGTCAGCAATGACATAACATAGCTGAGTCTGTCTTGGGGAAAAGGGTTGAGTTGGATCGTGTCTCTTCCAGCTTGGATTCATCTGTGCCTTTTTTGAAGGACAGATTAATACAGAAGGCCTTCTGAGGCATGGTGTGAATAAAACACTACTAAATGCCAGAAACTATTTCAGCGTTCACTCTGGGAGAAAATACTGTGTGAAAGTTTAATTTCAGTTTTCTCCTAGAAATTCCTGTTTTCTTCATCCTCATTTTCTCTGGAAATTTTCAAGATTTTTCCCCTTAGGCCTCATAACTCTTGGAGTATGTCATTGTTTATTTCTGCTGACTTCTTTCAGAACCGTTTGTGGGAATGCTGCCAAAGATGTTGAGGTATCTTTTTCCATGTTCTTATGTCTTTCACTTAGCGTGACATTGTCCATACATACATACATACGAAGCACACACAGAGAACAAGTAAATAATTAAATGCAAGGACTTCTTTTTCTTTATTTTCTTCTGCCTCTGTTTGCTCTCCTCTGTTCTGTGGGAAATTAGATCCAGGTACTGAGCTGCTCTGGGGCATTAAGCCACAAGAGGTCTGTCCGTATCACTGTAATTATTAATGGACTGCACAAAGGAGCATGTGGAGAACAGGACTGGAAGGGAAGCTACATGCGAGCAATCAAGATAAAAAGTAGCACATGCAGGAAGTAGCAATGTGTAGGACAGGTTGTGATAACTTTTTCTTGCATCACTTTCTGGCAGCCTCTAAGAACATTGTTTGATAGTCAAAGTCTGTTGCATGGAACAAACAGCATTGCTTGACATCTGTAGCTATGTAGTGGAAATTGATTTTTGTTTTTCATTTTCCAATTTATGTACTTTTCCAAAGTACAGTAAGCTAAAGAAATGTAGTTGGAAATAAATTTAGAAAATCCGTGATTGTAAATTATCAGTACTCCAAAGAGCTTGTTGTAGGCTTTTATCCTGTGGTTTGCTTTTGTTGGGTGTTCCAACTGTAAAAGAGAAATTACATTCTATGGAAAAGTTAAGCTTAAAGTAATTAAGGAGTTTAGCCCTTTTAGTGTCGTTCCTGATACGTGCTTTGTAATTGATGACACACAGTGCTGCCTGTGAGAAGAAGCTGAATGAGTGGTGGCAGTGGACTCCTGTGCAGTTCTCCCTTTTCACTGTTACTCTTCTTTCATGAGCCCCTTAAGTGAATCAGGATGGGAACCTGAGATGGGTTTCTGAAGATAAATCTGGAAATGAAAAGATAGGGTCTGCTTTCCTGTCCAAGGATTTAGACCAAATGAAATGGGACAAATTAAATTAATGTTTTCATTAACACTTTACATTTGATAAAAAGATTTTCCAGATTAGTGAGCTGAAGGTCAGAAGAAGGGAAAAATCTGTCCACATTCTTTCTGTCTCTGTGATACTTGTGTGGGTGATGATACCACACCCAGGATTTTGTCTTCACAATTGTGTGTATCTTAGTTCAGGGTTTGAATTTTTATTGCACTTTGGGTTTAAAGTCAATCTTTGAGATTTCCTATTCCTCCCATATTTTTTGCTTGGCTTTGTATTGATTCACAGTCAGATTTTCTGTGCTGAGTTGAGTTTGCTCCATTCTGGAATGTTCCAGAACGAAGGAAGTAATTCACCAGCCATTTTTCAATTAATATGAGTAGCACAAGTCAAAGAAGATTGTGCCTGTGTGAGTGATCTTGTGTAGGACGTGTTCGCTTCCTCTGTACCAGTAAGCATTTCATCAAAGCTGCCAAATTTATTGGTTTTCTCACGTAAAAGACAGTAGGTCTGGCTGCTGACCTCAGCTTCTCTCTGTACGTGTAAATTGGGAGGCTGGAATGCAATAGCAAGAGTTCAGGGAAAACCCAAGACAATCCTAATGGGTAACAAATGCAAAGGATTCATACAAAAGGTGTTGTAAGCATTGACTAAAATAGCTCTGTGGCCTGTGATGAAATTGCAGGATTTTAAATGGGAAACTTGGTATGTGCCAGCTTATAATAAGAAAGCAGTTAAATATGTTTCATCATCCTAGTTCAACTGCAGTTGTAATATGTTAATTGGTGGTGTCAGCTATCACCTGCTTATTAATTCAGGCTGTTATCAACATATTATCAAGCTCGAGGTTGGAGGGACAGAATGTTGCTGGAGTTGGAAAACAAATCTGGGATAATTAAGCACATTTTAATCTGCTTCAAACACAAAATTATCTTCTCAAATGCATCTCTGCAGATATTAGATAACAAGCATTGAAGTAGACATTATTAATATCATAAGTATGTTGTGGCCTCAGAGCCTTTATTTTCAGCCTTGGGGCAGAAATCTCACATGGAAACCAAACCTAGTCCTTATTTTTCTTACTCTTAAATGCTTGGTTAATGAGGGTGTTTGTGCCATGGCAGCTTTTTCACTGTCATGGCACTCTGTAAGTGCAGGATTCAAACTAAATTACTTTGGCTTTTCATTTAATTTTTTTTTTCTTTTTTAATTGAAATATTAATTCAGCTTTTTAGGATGCATTTTAATTCCAGTGCATCCTCATATCAGATTATTAGCTGTTTTCTAGCCAAATCTCTTGTGTCCATTTTCTGATTCAGTCTACTTTTATCTCCATTTATGAGTTTTAAAGCATTCCTTCCCTGAAAGAGAATTTTCTCCCATTATGAGATAACATTATGTAATTTTTCTTAGCATTTATAGAACACAAGTGGGTACCAAGGTACTGCTTTAGAGGCGATCTCTGTGATAATAAGCTCCCATGAGAAATGAGTTCCCTTCTGTTTTGAAGAGGCAGAAAATTACAAATTTGAAGTAACACTATAATTTGAGGAGAATGGGAAGCTGAAGGGAAAGGAGAAAATTAGTCTCAGGATGGGGGGAAGCAGTAGAGTATCTTTAGACTAAATATACTCTAATAGACCCACTGTTGCCTCACAAATTGTACCTCTCTGAATGTAATAAACTTTGTCAAAACAACATTTACCATCACATTTTATATATTCCGTTTTAGTTGCCATGGATCAGAGTTGATGAAGTCCCAGAAAACTGGATTTGAGGGGGCCTCTGGAGGTTGCTGAATTAGGTCTCCTGCCAACTTACATCACACAGCAGGGACACGCTGACTTTATAAACCCTTCTTTATTGTTTGTTTCCTCCTGGAAATAAAAAAAATATCGCCAAGTATTCAAGAAATTGGAATCTTGACTGTTAGGGAGTTTCCTAACTTTATCATGTTGTCAGTTTTAGGAAAGAAAACTGTTTTATATTTAATTTCTTTTTTGTTTCTTTTAAAGGATCAACTGATGTAATTAGGGACTTTGTTAATGACCACAGCATAATGGCAGGTCCTTCCGTAATTTTTCCATGGTCCCATTCTCAAGAGCCTTCAGAGAAAGCTATTTCAGCCTGTTTGCTGATTTTTCTTAAGAGCAGATTTTTTTTTACTATTGTACATACTTGACTACCACAATTCCACATTAATTCTGATTTGTGGTCCGTTTAATTCTTAATTCCTAAATTATTTTATTGTTCTGACTTGTCACAATAAAATTCTTGGTGGAGGGGAGGAAGGAACAAATTACTTGTCTGTTGTTTCTCCCGCTGTAGAAGTACTCTAGGCAAAACATGAAATATTTGCTGTTTGGTTTATGGCCCTCTCCTTTCTTACCAACTTCTCTTTTCATGTTTCCTGCTAAATGTGACCTGGAAGTGCACTGGGGTTTAATAGCCTGAATTTCAGCTTTTAGCTCCTACAATGCCTTGTCTTTACCAGTAAACTGATTTAATGGGATTTTTTTTATATATGTGTATATATAGATGTAGCTTTTCCTGGCATATCCCTAAAGTGCTTTTTAATCTGAAAAACTTTAACATCAAGATGATTCTTACTGTTCAATGTGCATCCTCCATATATCTGAGTCATACCTGCTCACTTTGGTAACAAAAACATTTATTTTGTTACCATTAACCATGGTGAGTCACGGTAATGCAAAGTGAAATTTGTGGGCTACTTTGCTTTTCTTTATGAACAAGATGCAGCCTGAGATATCTTAAAAGAATAAAAAAACCCCAAAAAACAGTTTCTGTTTTAAATGATTTCATGTCATAGTTGGGTTTTGGGGGTACTTGGGGGACATTTCTGCTCCTTAATTGCTTTGCATAATAAATGTATTTGGGGTCAGAAGCAGGAGGAACAACTCAAGCAGTGAGTCAGACAACCAGGATTTTACTTCCTGCCCTTGTGATGGTTCACTCAGGTTCATGTGTTTGGAAACCCTTGCTGTGGGATGAGGGTGCTCATCACCCAGGGGGAACGTGGGGAGCAATCCCTTTGCTCCCCAGTTAGGCTGGTTTGTGTTTCTCTGGTAATGTAGGTGTGTGTTTTAGAAAATGGACTATTTCTTAGCTTGACCTGGTTGCCGGTGCCTTCTGCAGCCTCCCATCCTTCTAAGGGAAAGCCACAGGAAATTATTGTATCTGCAGTAATACTGGTGCTCTGTGCAAGCCTCCCCTCCTGCCCTCCAGGATGCCTCCCTGACCTTTTTGCATGCTATCCCCAGAAAACACTCAAGCCTTTCAGGTCATTCCAGAATTAGTTTGAGGCATTTGCAGCCTCCCAAACCACTTCCAGGCTTTCCTGGATCCCAGCCCACCAGGATGTCCTTTCAGAGTCTTCTTTCTGCTTCCAAGGCCAATCAGTTTGGCTGCCAGACTTAAATCCATTCTCTTAATTTTCCCCATTATCCTGTCTCTGGCACTAAGCAGAGAAAGAGCCAAACCAAGTCTTCTCCACAAGAATGAATTGTCTCACCCAGTCCTTTAGTTCTCTTAATTCTTCAGGTATTTTTTGGATGAAGAGCAGATTGATATGTCTTTCAGATACAATCAGAATTTATGTTCCTGTTAATCAGTTACTGGCATGTGTAAAGATTTGTATGCATAAAGAAATAATATTTATACTTTCCTTATCAGTATTTTAAAGCTGGATTAAATATAGCTGATCATGGTTGTAAATACACTTCAAGGGGTATAAAAGGTAATACTCCTTGCACAGTTCTGAAATTATTTTGAAACACTTTAAAAGCCTGTTGTCAGAGGAGATTTTCTAATAAATGCTTGATTTTGTACCATGTAGCTTTTCATCAGCATTGTATTTTAAAACTGGAAGAGAAAAGGTGATCCTATCAGGGAGGAGAAGGAACTTTACCAAGGTTGTGCTGCTCCCAGGCAGGAATGTTTTGGATGAAAACAAACCTAAGGCCCTTGGAAGGAGTTCAGGGATTTCTAATTAGATATGACTGATATGATGTGATTGATATGATATGATATGATATGATATGATATATGATATGATATTGTATTGTATTATATTGTATTATATTGTATGATTGATATATGGGCAATATTATTCACCTTTTACATTCACTCTTCTGTATTCAAACCACACCACGCTTCCCTGATTTCCTCCAAGACCTGGGATTTGGGTCCCTGCTACTGCCAGCCTCCTGAGCAGTGCAGGGAGATGTGTTGCACTGGGGTTTGCAGGTGCTCTGGGAACAAGGTGTTTCCAGGAAAGCACATCTTCCTTGTCCACCCACAGCGTCCTTGGCTCTGTGGTGGCCCGGCTGCTCCTGCGAGAGGTGCTGTGCTTTGGGTACAGATTCACCACGTGCTGCTGCAGAGCTGGTGGTTCCAGCTCACCCCTGGACCCACTTCTTGCCCTGCACAGCCTATGGGATGTGTCAGAGAGAATGCCAGCTGGGCTCACTGCATGGTGCTGTCGGGGTAGTTCCCTTTACGGCTCCTGAGCTGACTGCCTTGCTGCTGGACAGTTCAGAAGGGAGGGAACAAACTGGCATTTGTGGCTTTGAGTCCACAGAAAATTCAAGAAAACAAGCACTGGGGTTTGCAGGTGCTCTGGGAACAAGGTGTTTCCAGGAAAGCAGAACTTCCTTGTCCACCCACAGTTTTAAAAAATCCTAGTAAATTACCATGTCTGTCCTTCTTCAAGAAGTCATTTTAAAATACTATTTTAATATGTGGGAACAACTTGTTCCTAAAAAAACTTTCAACAGAGATTTCCACACTTTCCCCAGGCAGTCTTAGCTGTAATTTGGGTTATATAACTTTTAAACTGTCTAACTTCCATCTTTCCTCCTGCAGTTTAAGCCTCTGATCTCTTGGCAATTTTCAGGTGAAGAACTTTCTTTGCTACAAAAAGTGATAAATCTGTACATCTGAGTCTATTATCACATCTCTACTCTTCCCTTCTCCAGCCTGAGTAAATTCAGTTCTTTCCATCATTCCACACAGACCTTGGTTTATATACCTTTGATGGCTCCTAATGTACTCCTCTGGACTTTTTATATCTGGACCTATTTTTTATTGAAGAGTGTCATCAGGAACAGGACACAATGTTCCAGTAAAAGTTTGACCAGTCGAGCCTTGCTATCTTGTTCTCAATCCCCAAAGTTACTAAAATATTTTCACAGTTGAGTAATTGGAAGGCAGCACATCAACTCCTTTGCTGGCATGAATTTACCTCAGCAGAAAATCTGGGCAAAGTGTCTGTTGATCAGAGAGTGTTTGAGGCTTTTCTGCTGCTGATGGGTAGGGAATGTCACAAGAACAACAGATCCTGTACTATTTTTACCAGTTCAGCTGTGGTGTGCCAGTTAAGCCAGGCTGATCATCCTTCTGGGCTCTTTCCTTTGAGCACTCCCACATTCTGTGCAGGGCAAGGTGCTCTCAATCCACACCATCCCATGACAGGATAGCGGCCAGGTGGGAGCTCTGTGCCCTTTCTCAGTGCTTGGATACAAAGCAAATGCATTTTCTTTAACAGGTGTGGGGAACCTGTGTTTTCTTGCCTTACTTAAGGCAGGATGTCATGTTTTCCCTGACCCCTGTGTAGATCCCGATAAGACAAAAGCTTTTTTCTACAGCACCAGGTGGCTGCTGACTCACCCTCAGCAAGCCCCAGACCTTCTTTCCTGCAAGAAACTTAAGTTACTGCCACTGATTATTTGACCCCAAAAGCACTGCTTTGTGGTTATTGTAAGTGAATTGCCTCCTGTTCAGTTCAGGTTATTCCTCTAATTCAATTTCCTTTTGAATTTCAGCTCTTCAGCAGGCAGTGCAGCAGTTTGATGAGTGCAAATGCGCAGTCTGAACAGGTTGTGGAATTTAATCTGTATAAATTTCGCCTTAAACATGTATTCATAACCCCTATGAAAATAATCACTCAAAATGTAATTAACCCAATTGCTTTTTCTAATTCCTCATAGATGTACTGTAGGAATGAAAAAGCCTGAAGCTTAAATATATTTATTCCAAATTTTTCATTTTACATCTTGAATTTGCCAAATTAGTTTTCAGGGTTAGTTAAATAAATCATATGGGCATATCATAAAATGGTTTGGGTTGAAAGGAATCTGGAAGCTCATCTTGATCAGCCCCTGCCATGGGCAGGGACACCTTCCACCATCCCAGGTCTCTCCAAGCCCCGTCCAGCCTGGCCTTGGACACTTCCAGGGATCCAGGGGCAGCCACAGCTGCTCTGGGCACCCTGTGCCAGGCTCACCCCTTCACCTCTGCACAGTAAAATGGGGGTTTTTTATGATGTCATTTTCAGCCTTGAGCTTTTGGAGTCTTGGGTGTTCACGTGTTTTGAGTTTGTTTTGGTTTTGAGGTGTTTTTGCTCTGCCTTCTCTGTGTTTCTGAATCATCAAACAAAAGAATGGTCTCGAGTTTTGGCGTTCCAATGTCCAATGACCCGTGCCACTGTCCATGCATCCTGCTCTACTGGAGTGTCACTGGATGTCACCTGCAGGTGTTACATGAAGGTAAAACAGACTGTTTGCTCCTTCTGCATTTGGTATTTCTCTGAGGAAAAGAGGCAGGCAGTGTCCCACAGGAGCAGATCAGAGCCTCTGCTGTCACTGTGGGGTTGTGCTGAGGCCGGCAGGACAAGGCTGGAACAAGCTGGGAATCCAGGCTGTCTTCATCTGAATCCTGGTTGTGACAGCGTGCAAGGATTTGTCTTTCACAGGGTGTAGTTGCTGGGCTGTTTCATCACCAGAAATGGTCTGTGTTGCAGATCAAGGTGCTGGTAAGTCACATGCAGGGCCAGAAAAGTATGGACTGTTTCATCACCAGAAATGGTCTGTGTTGCAGATCAAGGTGCTGTAAGTCATACGCAGGGCCAGAAAACTGATAGGCAGCTACAGCTCCGGTGTTCAAAAATACAAATACATTTGTGCTCTTTAAAATTCTCACTTCTCTGCTGAGCAAAGACCAATTTCATGATGTAATGGACATTGACATATAAAGACATTTTCTTAAAAGACCATTTGAAGCTTTTGGGTCTTTTGGGGTGGATATATGGTGTTTAACAGCAAGGACATTGCCTATAAAATCACTGCTGGGCCTTCATTATGTTTTAAAGATTGGAGATGACCAATTAGGCATGGTCCAGGTGTTTCCTCTGCTATAGCTAATACAGGTTTTTATCAGAATTATGACCTTTATTTGCTTCTGAATCATGTCCAGCAAAATGGAATTGTCACTCGTTATCAGTGAATTGGATTTTGGTTTTGAGAATAAACCATGCATGCTCTTATTTGTGCATGTTTTTTGCTTGCCAAAAATCCATGGATTATGATGAAGAAGGGAGGAAAAATAATTCCTTGCCAGTGTAAAAGATAAGATATATCTATATCTGTATCTATATCGATATACCTATCTATAGATATATGTGTGTGTGTATATATATATATATTATAAATTGCCAGTTTCTCTTTATAAACTGGCATTACTGGAGAGGGCAAGGTCTGTTGCTCACCTATTCTTGTATGGAAAGTAAATGTGCTGTCTCACTTGAACTCAGTCTTCTGGCAGCCAGTGTGCATGGCCAGGGTATTTGGCTTTGCAAAAACACAGCAAAAGTGTACAAAGAAAACCCCCATCCTTGTCTAGCCTAATTCCCTTGGCTTGCACGAGGGAAATTTTGAATTTAGCAAATGGAACAAGTGTGCTCCCAGCCTGATCTGTTTGGGAGCAGTTGATAAATTGTGTCAAAACAGTCCCGCGTACTTGGAATGAAATCCTGCACATTTCTGAAGAAACACTTGCAAATATTGCCGCTCTGCAGAAGTGTCTGAAACAGTTGGTGCTGGTGCAACACTGGCCAGGCAGGAATGGAATTAAAATATTTCTTCTCTGCCGTCTGCTCAAGGCTTATCAGCTGCTGATGCCATAGAGAAACTTGGTCTGTCTATAGGACTCTGATCCAAACTGAAAAGATTGTCCTGCATAAACATTTTTTAAAGAAATATTTCAGCAGCTTGGGCTTTCACAGCTATGCTTTAATTGCAGTCAGTTTGTCTCTCCACAAAATTCAGCATAAATAGACTTATTTCAGTGTTCTTGCAGTTCTAAAAATGTTTTAAGTTTTTAATTTTTTTTGAAATTTATTTTATTCTTTTTGCCAGAGACAGCCAGTGAGTGTCCTTCATCTCCCAGCCTGTGCTGAGTGAATGTATGTAACCTGTGTGGGAAGGTGTGCTCCAGGTTTTCCTCTGCCTTTCTCTCCTGTGATGCTCCATTTGCATCAGGGACGAGGAATGTAACACGCTCAGTGTCCCTGACCGTGGTGCCCCTGCCATGCCAGGGACATTGGAACCAGCTGATCTCTAGTTCTTTCCAACCTAAACCATTCTGTCGTTCCATTTTTCCAATTCAGTGATTTTCCATTAATTTTCACATTGATACATCTTCAGTTTGTTATCTAGATGCACCTGTACTGAAGCCTGTATTCACAAGATTTTATTTAATACCCACAGTTTTGCCATGGTTAAACCAGAAATAATTCATTAAACACAAAATGTCATTCCCTTGAAGCTATAATTTGGTATACCTCTTAGAAATAAAAATGTGGATTTTCTTAAATAACTTGCTCAGTTAAATAAATCTACTTAAACCCAGACAGTCCAAGGTGCTGAAGACAGGAAGTGCATGCACAACAGAGCAATGCACCCACAGCAACACACGGAATTCTAAATGCAGCTGAACTGTGTGTTCCTTCCCTTTTTCTGCCCCTCTTGGGATTGTGTCTGCGTGGTACAACTGGAGATGGGCACGCCAGGAACACGACAGGGAGAGAACAGATTGCTTCCCTTCACTGCCAGGGAGGATTTCACCTATTTATGGCACTCGGGTGTTAGCACAGAAAAAGCCAAGCGTGCCCAGGCTGCGTTTGCTGATGGCGCTAGTTCTGAATTCACACCTCATCAATCCATTATCTAAGGAAATGCGGGAAGAAAGGAGCCATGGCTTAACTGGGGTGGGTGGGTGATAATGCCAGGCAAGCAAGAGGCCAACCTGCGCCTCAGCCAACAGCAGTACTTCTTCTGGGAAGGAAAATGTCATTCTCTAACCTGTGGTTGTCGCCATGAGCATGGAGAAAGTTCCTGAGCCATGGACACTGCCACTTCTTGGCTCTTAAAGCCTTTTTTGCTGCTTCAGCTGCTAGCTTGCTAAAGGATGGAAATGTGCAGGCACAGTGTTGATTTTTGTCACTTCTCTGCAAGAAAATAAACTATCTGCAGGTAGAGAAAGGCCATCAAATGCATTTTGAAAAGCAGCTGAAACCGTGGTCGTAATTGGGAAGAATTTTGACATAGGAGTTATTAAGGCAGGAGAAATGGAATTTTTTAAGCACATTACTGAGGGAGTGAGTGGGAGAAATCATTCTGTCTGCTGAGAGCATGAAATAATGTGTGTGTATTTTGGGGGTTTATTAGAAGGCAATGTGTGCTTTGTGTGATTCCATTTGTTTAGCTACTTAATTCAAATCTCTCTCTTCCATCTACAGGCTGATCAAGAGCTCCATAGTAGTCAGGCACTTGAAAATTTTAACTTTTGTCAGATTGTTGTTTGGTTTCATTTTCTTGTCTCAGTAACACACCTTGGAAATTGCAGATTCAAGAAGAGAATGAGAATTTTCTTCTCCTTTTTTCATCCCTAGGGAAGGAGGGAATAAAGAAAAGCACAAGATAAACAAATGGATGGGCAACATGCACAGCTTTTTATTTTCTTGGCTTCAGTATTGTGTTTGTTATCAGCAGAGTATCTGCAGCTGTATGAGCTGCATTATTAGCTATAATATAGGTGATAATAGGGCTTGGATGGTCTTGGAGCAACCTGCCCTAGTGGGAGGTTCCCTGCCCACTGCAGAAGCCTTGGAACTGGATAAGCCTTAAGGCCCCTCCGAGCCAAATTATTCTGTGATTCCATAGCCCTAGTAAGGAGCCCCAGTGACCCAGAGAGGCTTTTATTTCAGCACATAAAATCCTTAAATGTGGCTGGTGCAAAGGAAATTTATAGGCTCAGAAGGAATACTGATGAGAGATGTTTCCGGAGCAAACGAAATAAAAATGAGGTTTGTTCCCAAACAAGTGCTCTAAATCATGGTGAAGCTAACATCTTAATTTTGAGTCCAACTGGGAAAGAGTAGGAGCAGCAATTTCAGATCCTGTACGGGGAATACAGGTAATCTCAGAAGAAAGAGGTATTTCTTTGTCAAACCAGGCCTTCCAGCTTAGATCCTGGAACTGCAGTTGGCTGTATTTTCAAGCATGGGGTTTCATCCTTCATCCTGTAGGAATGAGAATGAAGACAGATGGGAAGAAGGGAGGGGGAAGAAAAAAAAACCGAACAAAGGCACTTTGCCTAAACTGGAACAGTTTGGAGGATTCTAGAAAGTGTAGTCAATGCAGAGCTGTTGACCAGTGTTGGACTGGGATAGCTCCATGGGCCGTGTTAAATGCCTTACACTAGATATTTATTTTTCCATAACACTGGGAAGTCTTGTGCACTTTCTGAAGTACCAGATGTTGGCCTAGGATTGCCTTGGAACAACCTGCAGATACTTTTGGATATGCAGTGAGATCCATAGACTTACCTGGACATTATTTTGCTGGTGAAAATCAGGATTTACATTACTTCACACCAAAAGTGGAGCTGTTCTTCTCTTTTTCCTTTTCTTAAATTTTGTTTGGGGGTGGCTAACTAAAAGCATGTAAAGAATGAATTAAAAGCTGTTTGCACTTTATGCCTTTAATATATCAGAATGCCAATGTCTCCAGCAACCTTGCTATTAACATTAAGTGGAAATTTATTGTCCTTGGAGTTGACTTGTAGCATTGGCAACAAACAGAATTACTGTTGTGGGGTTTGTGTTTTATATGACAGCCCAGGATGATGCATTTCTCAAAGCACTTGAGATGCAATTTCAGAGAAGCAAATGAGAATCAGTCAATGGGTCAGAGCAACACAGTTCAAAGGCCCATAGTTCATAAAATATTTATGTGCTGCTATAAAAGTAAAGAGGAAAGGGAGCTTATGTAACATACCAGAAAAAATGAAGAGCCAGCAGAAAACTTCCTCTCCCATCCCACAACTGAACTGAACTTAAATATTTCCAGAGAAAGTGTGTCCAGCCATGGCTTTTCCACAGCTATCCCAGCATGTCTGCCCTTTCAAATCCAATAATTCTGTTCTTTGCTATTCTATTGTTCCTAGATGGATGCATCATGTCCAAGCTATGCTCATTGTCACCAACTGCAGAAAAGTAGATTGCCCCAAGATTTTTTTGTTGGTTTTTTTTTTTTTTTGTATAATAATGTAATTTCGAGGGAAAAGGGGAAGGAGGACAGTGACATCAGAAAATATACTGGAGGGTTTAAATTCAAGTGACATTTCAAAGAAAATCAGCCCAAAACACCACAACCCCCGCTAAGCAGAAAAAAAATATCTGAACTTCCAGGCAATAAAAACCTGAGAGGAAATTTTGTTGCCTGTTAGCTGGCTCATGGTGTCCTTTACACTGTTGTTGCCTATTGTAATTCAGATTTTTTAGTTTATTTGGATTTTTAGATAAGTGTCTATTTGGTTTTAAAATACTGATCTTGTATTGGCTCTTTGTCTTAAAATATTATGCCTGAAACTTCTAAAGGAAAAAAAAAATAATGAAAGGCTTAATTTAAACTTTTGGGTAATGTTACTCATTAGAGGAAGTCCTTTTGGAATCACTAAGTTCCACTTTTATTCTAATGTGGTTTTTATGGATTTTTCATCTTTCTCTTCTTTCCTGTACCTTGTTTCTCTGTAGTTTCCTTACCACGAGATGTGGCTGCATTTCCCCAGATGTCCATCTGCCCTGCTTTCATATTGAGGAACTAGATTATATGAGAAATGATATATAAAAGAGATTTTAGGAGTAGATTATATGGGAGCAACTTCCACGTCAGAGCCAGAATGCATCTTTAGCCCAGACCCTTGGCTCCCAAGGAATGCAGGCAGAGGCTTTACAGACCTTTTGCTGCTCTCTCATCCTGCTGCTGCTGCCTCTTTAGTCACCTCCCCTGCATTTTGATTTTGAGCACACAGCACAGACTTAAGCCTGGGTTTGAGAAGCAGATGCTTGACTTTAACACAGATAATAGCAAAGAAGTTGGTCCTGCAGTTTGTCGAGCACTGCTCGTGAAAAGCAGGGCACGAAATGGACTGTTGAGGAATTTTACAGTCATGCAGCCAGATTACCAGAATTCAAAATACATTAAGTGCTGAATATTGAATAAGCCATCTGGGAGAGTCTGTGAAGAACCAAGGCAGTGTGGCTAAGTTGCAGGGACAAATTCGTAGAACAAGTTGAAAATGTGTTTTATAGTGTGCACCTACTCCTGTGAGAAACCTGGTGGGGAGATCCTGGACAAGCCCAGTGCTTTGACAATGCATACAAAGTTGGCAGTGACTTTGTACAGCACTGACTTTGTACAGCTGTACACAGGGCTGTTGATTTATCTGTTTGGTTGGAAAAGTTACTAATGCTGTACTAATTGCTGTCACTAATGGGACAGTAGAGGTAAGAATGGTGTCACTGACAGGCTCCCTGCGGGGTTCACAGCTTCCTGTGGCTCCTGTGACCCACTGGAACTACACCCCACAGATTTGCTTAGGGAATGGCAAAGTCTCCTGCAGACAAAGGGAGGCAGCTGTTGTGGTTCCAGCAGTGTTCCTGACATGTTCCCATCCCCTGAACACTCAGTGGGGGTGTCAGCACTCGTCACCTCTGTGCTGTGGCACATTCTTAGCTGTACACAATGTCAGCGAATTGCTGTGGGGCTGGTCTGCTCCTCCTTTAGCCTTCCTGCCTCCTGAAGGGGAAAGAAAGATCTAGCTTTTTCACTCAAGACAGATGCAAAGCATGCCTGATTCTTATCTCTTCTCCTTCCCTCTTTTCCCCTTACGGTTCCCACAATTTGCAAATTTCTATTCCCACTTAGAGAAGAATGTTGAAAATAACAAGAACAGATTCTAAATGATGATGCTTTATTCAGCATTACACCATTTTGTAAATTTTTATTTTATTGCCGGGGTTATTACCACTGAAATACATAATTTCACAACCTGGACAGGATGTAAGTGATTTGGAAGCCACAAGTTATTTGCCACTGATTGAGTAACTTTCCACAGAGTAACTGTGCTTCAGAAAAATCATGGGTTATGATCTTTCTGTCATATTTTTCCAACTAAATTTCCCACTGGAAACCCTGGGGTTGGAGACCAAATATGCAGGAGCTGCTTTTCTGTGATCACACAATGATAAATGCTAAATGTGTTTCCCTTTCTCATGAACAACTGGTGTTTCTCAAAGAATCACTACTTATACCTTTTATTTTCAGTTTTTAATGAGTGATCTTCGTTTTCTGGGAGATGTTTGCCCTTAAATCCCTTCTCACAGGGCATGATTGATGCTAATATCACTCAACTTAAATAAATGCTTTCAGACAGGGGGAGGAAGCCCCACAGAATGTAGCACACACTGCTGATGGTATCTCTGCATAGGTTTCATTAGTGTATTAGGAGTTGCTGAATTTGTTGAATGCACACTTCCAAAATGTTGTGTGTGTCCCATTTACACCTCACTTACTCTTATCCAGCTCACTCTGTTACATGAGTCATTTTTGTGGTATTTTGCCTGGGATCAAAATCACCTACTAGCATCTTAAATAAAGCACAGCTTCATTAATACATTAACATTTTATAGCAAGTACTTTATATAAGCTTTGTCTGCTTTTATGCATAATTGCTAGACATGTAAGAGACTGTTTCTAAATTTTTGTGGGACCAACAGCAATAAGGCGCCTGTTTTATGCTCCATTTTATTTCCAGGGATGTTAGGCTTTTGGACATTGCCTCAATGCAGGCAGCAAAGCAAGATGTGAGCGAGGAGCAGTGTGAATGAGAGTTAGGAGAGATTAGGGAGTGCAGCCCTGACATCCAAGAGAGCACTGCTTGTTTTGCTAAGCCGGATTTAGGAGGGAAATAAAGAAGCATTTTTCCAAATCTCTTCATTATTCATTGCACAGTGGCCTAGAAACAGATGTGCTGTTAACCTCTGTCCCCTGTTAACTCCAGTTTGTTCCCTTCTCTGCTGGGGAGGCCGAGGGAGAAATGCAGCAGGGTGGTGTGAGGGGGCTTCACAGTGGCTGTGCCGTGGCATCTTGCAGCCATCAAATGTGACACTGAGAGCTCTCCAATTCCATCACATTCCTGCTGCACAGAGGAACCTTACATTTCTCCTAGCCCTTGCCTAGTTTGGGCAGGGAGCAAAGGTGGCCACTCTAAGCCATTGGTATCACAGAGCTTCATCAGGTACCATTAGTGACAGGATGAGAGGGAGGGGACTCAAGTTGTGCCAGGGCAAGACTTAGGTGGGATAGTGGGGAAAATATCTTCACCCAATGGACTGTCAAGTTCTGGAACCACCTGAAGCTCAAGTCGGCATCCCTGAGAGATTTAAAAGACATGTACATGTGGCACCAGGACATGGTTTAGCAGAGGAATTGGCATTGTCAGGTCACTGGCTGGACTCCATCCTGAAGGTCTTTTCCAGCCATGGGTCACATGAGCTGGTCACGAACCTGCTGAAGTTGCTTTGTTCCTTTTGAGTTCCAACATGTGCTGCTTTGAATGCAGACGTTTTGCTTGGCTCTGTAATGCTGTACTGTACAGCTATGTGCTGTCTCTGATGTGGTAGTTAAAAATTGTCACAGAACTGACTGACAGCCCCGCAGCACTGCTCCCCACTCTTCTCCTTGTGCTACAGCAGCACACCTACATCCACTCAGACACTGGCGTGAAAGCAGTTCCTTTCCATGTGGGATCTCACCTGTGAGCAAACAAAGATGTTCCATTCCCCTTGGTGTCAGTGAGGAACCTGTCTGTGGGCCCCAGGTTAATGCAATGCCTCATTATCTTAATCCATTGTTTCTTTGGGAAGCATACACAGTGCCTTTGTCTTGATCAAAACTGAATGAGAATATTGTGGTGAGTTCTGAAAAAGGGATTTTCATATTATATTTCTCAGGTGAATCAAATATCAGGAAATAGAATGAAAATCCAGCAGCCAGCAATATGTGACAGAACTCATACATGACTGCTGGCAATCATTGTAAATAATTCGGTGCCTGTAAGCACTGTGTTTTAACAAGTCCAGTTACTAAGAGGTTTGGCATCAGGATGAGGCTCATTTGCATTCTGTCACCTCTTTTATCAGGACTAAAAAGCCCATTTTGAATGGGCATGGTTCCATCCCTACTCAAAGGGATGAGCAACACAATAGGCTCAGAAACTGATATCAAAGTGTCAGAGGGACAAAAGGACTGGAGGTCAGTGGGGATGCTCAGGCTGAAAACTATGCAGAACCCACTAGAGAGCATGTCTTGGCTGCCAGCCCTCCCTCCCTTTCAAGGCAAGGTTATTCCTCTCACTAATGATTCAGTGCCACTGCTGTTGCCCATAAATGTCAGCCCGGAAAACCAGCAATATTGTTGAAAAGTCAAATTAGAATTTGTTGGTTTTGGTTTTTTTTCCCAGATAAAGCTGTTCTTCACATTATCAGGGCTGTAGCTTTTCTGGAAGAGTACTCTGGAGTGCCCTGGAGCAGACGTGGGTGGTGTCTGTCCCAGGACGCCTGCAGGGACAGCAGCAGAGGGCATCGCTCTCTTGCTGCCAAGAATGAGACCTAAATGAGGGCTGTGGGTGGGCACGGCAGCCTCTGTAAAACTTCAGCTTTGCTTGTTGAAGTGAGTGGCACACTCAGTTCTGAGCAGCACCTTATTTATCATTTCTTGTGCAGCAGCATCCAATGCACTGCCTGAAATGCAGCATTGACCTCCAAAGACTCCAGCAGGAATCCTGCTGTCTCAGACTGCTGTGCCATACACTGGGGATGAAGGAGAAGATAATGATTTCCTTTTGATGCCTGTGTACACGTTTTACAATGATGTTATGTGATAAAATGCATTAAGTAGAACAAATAGAATAACGAAGTTGAGATGAAACAGGAATAATAATCCAAGAATGTTTCTTAATTAACCAGCATTCCCAGTGAACCTCCACATGAAAAAAGGGGTTTTTAAAGGTGCATTAAAGTTTAACAAAAGGTGCATTAATTCATAGACTCATTTTGATACTTTGATGACTCTGAGCAAAAATTTACCTAGAAGCCTATTAAATTGAAATTGATTGAATTACACTTTTGTTTAAATAAGTACGTATTGATTAAGGGGGGCAGAATCTGTTCTCTATCCTCTTACAGAATCTTGGAGACAGTTGAGCTTGAGACATCTTACAGAGCAGGATAATAGCAATATTATAAATACTAAAGAGAGCTTGTGGCTGTTACCACTTCACCATCATACTCTCACAATAATAATTTATCTCCGATGTGAAACTACTGTCTGTAAGACTTATCCAAGGATTCAAGTGAAACTTAATGGCCTGTGGCACACTTGTGCTCACTAAAGCAGGGGAACTATGATGTTCTCCAATGTCACACTCAGAAATGGTGTGTTTATGTAGTTGTTCAGTGGTTAATAAAAAATCACAGCTGTCACAAAGCTCGGATGTTGTGAAGGTGTCTAAAACACTTGAGATGTCTCTGAAGCACCACATAGTCCTATTTTTTTTTCAATGTAATAATGTTCTTTAATTATAAAGCAATTACCTCTGTCAAATGATACCATACAAGCCTGTGATGTGGTAGTTGTTAGCTTGTGTTTTACATCTTGACTTGCCCTCAGTCATCCTTGCTGTCGATTCAAGGTCATTTTATAGCATTAAGTTGATATAGGCTCTAAGTGCTGGATGTACGAATAATAGCTAAGGGCAGTTTCAATTCAGAAATGGTACTAAATGCTCAAAATGAGTACTTTAATTAGAGAGTAATATAAGACAAAAACTGTTTGGCTGCTACCTTAAGGGCTGCCATCAAATATGTCATTGTTATGAGAGATGTCTTCTTATGAAAGGCAGCCATATAATGAATATCTTTCATGTCCCTTAGGTGCAGTCATTGAATAAATTCTTCCTATGTAAAGATGAACCAGCTTTCCTAAACTATCACAGAAATAGGTGGAAAATATTTCACACATCTGCATGGCAGGTCATGTAAAAACTCCTGTGTTATTAGCAATTAAAGTATTCTTTTAGACAGAATATGAGATGCCTTGAAGTTTGCCCTGTCTGTAGCAGTGACTGTTCTGGGATATTAGGAGACTCTGGGGTGCTGTTCTCCTCAGCTCAGCAGAGAGCAGAGGCTGGAATGAAGGCACCTCTCCTTTACAAACTGGTGTGTGCTGTGTCCCTGTCCTGGCATGCTGCTCCTGCTCCATCCTCACTTTGGGAGTACCCCGGTGGGGGGATTCTTCTGCACACAATTTTTAGCCTCCATTTATCTCCTTTTATTCTGTTTTTTCTCCTGCAAAAATGACCAAAGCAGGACTATAAATTCATCTCTAACTCATTGCAGAGTCACTTTAGGTTTCTTTCCCCTGTAGCATGGTGATTAGGTGTCATATCTGCTGGCATCTGCTGTTGCTGAGAACCCAGAATTTGGTGGCGAGGTCTGGATTTGTGGCTGGCATGTAGAGCATTTGGTCAGATTGTTTTCTTTCCATGTCACTCCCATGTAGACATGAAACCGCAAGCGCCGATTATGCAATCACACATTTCCCCCTCTTCCCTAAATGAGTTACAGTGATAAAGCTGGAAACGTTGTGCTCTGTTTCCACAGCTGCAGCAAACCGGGAGCAAAGAAAACAAGAGCTGCATGAACACATGTGCATTCCAGCTGCTGCCGACTCCCAAATTCTCCCTTCTCCTTGCTGTCCTCCCATTGGAGCAGATAAATTGCCTCAGTGACAGGAGAGGTTGGTAGCAGATAAGCTGCCAGTTTAATAAAGTTTGGTAGAAAATTCAGAATTAGTGTATTAAAATACTAATTGCAACTTATTTGGAGGGTGATTTAAAGTCCAAGCTTCTGGAGCCAGGGAGAGTAGCCCTGAGGAAATGCAGATGAAGGTTTCTGTTCCTTTTCCCTCCCAGCTTGGTCCCACAGTCAGATATTTTTCCTTTAAAACTCACAACTCTGGAGACAACAGTTGCTTTCCTGCTGTTCACTGAGCACTGCCTTGTCCTGGTGTGCCAGTTGCGTCTGCAGAGCTGGGAAGATAAAAGAGAGGATCTGGTGCATATCCTGGAGATGTAAAACTGTTGGAATAAAGAGCTATGGAGAACAGCTTTTTGTGGCATGGTTCCCCACTTTTCAAGCATTTCTAGGTCCCAGGTGATAAAAATCCTTTCCACAGTATAAGCAATATCAGGGTGTAAGGGCATTATTTAAATGGCCAGATGCCAGGGCTGGTGTGTGATCAGAATTTCAAAATGATTCTGAGGTTGAGTTTGTGCATCAAAATCCAAATGGTCTTTGGTGAAATAAGGATGTCTCAGCTCCTCTAAGTCCTTGGAGAAGGGTCATGGGAAGCAACACTGATAACATTATTACTCTGCAAGGAAATTATTACTTTATTTTTCTTTTCCTGAATTTGATGGAAGAAGCTTAACTGATTTAAAAACAACAATGAAAAACTTGAAAGTAGGGCAAGATACAGAATCCTCCAAATGGAATATATGCAATAGGATTGCCAGAGTGATTTTTTATGTAAACACTTTGTTTAGAAGTAGATGCTTTTTTCAGTCTGATTTATAAGCATGTAAAAATTCAAGGTATACAGCTGAGGATGAAATAAATGTCTGTGTGAAGACTTCAGGTTTGATTTGTGTGGGCTGACACAGTGAAAGTCTGTGAAGGTTTGGAGTTTGTATTTAGCTTTTAATGTTGCATTTTCTTCTCTGATCCATTTCCACTCATAACCTACCTTTCCCCAAAATCCCAAAGTCATAAGCCAGAAGATAAAAATGGTTGAATGATAGATAATGAATGATACATTCAATATAGAAAATTGTATTTTTCTGCTATTTTTGAAAGCTGAAATGTACACTTATGTAGTGTAGGCTCAGGACTCCTTGGGAGAGGCACTGAGCAGACTCTGTTGCGTGAAAGCTTTTATGCTGACATTTAGAAGTGTATCCCATGGGATTACACACAGTTGCCATAGACTGTAAACACTGGAGAAATAGGATGGATGGGACTTAGCATAACCTGCTCCTGTCCAGAACAGATACCAAACATGATGCCCTAGGGAGTGCCAGGGTGCCGCCGCCTGCTTGGGCTCCCATGGGAGCTTGGCACTTGGAAGTCAGCAAAGTCAAGGCTTGTCATCAGGCTCTAAGTCAGGAAAAGAATGGAAATAAGAAGGACATGAACGTTTAGAAAACATTTTGCTTCTCAGCAAATTGACTTAATAGCAGTGAGAGAGAAGCACTGTGGCTACGCACTCTGGCTTTGTTGTCATCAGTCTGGATGGACCAGGACTTGCTGATGGCTTGCTAGCAATTCATGTCAGGCTGTGATGGCTTTATTTGCATCTCATTTAAATCAGCTCAGCTCTACCCTCTGCCCCAGTGTCTTCTGGATCAACCCACCCCTTTTCCAGCTTTACTCTGCATTTAGTTTTAAAAACCTCAGCATATGCAGCATGAAACATTTCATTTTTATGGCAGATATTTCTGCTGCAGAGTCATTTTGTGTGATTCTTTCTTGCTGGTCCATATCCAACATGCCCATGGTCAGGATAGCCCTGCCCTGCTCTTCACCAGCCTGGGTGGAAGAGCTCCTGAACTATTCCTGCTTCCCTCACAAGCACCTTTGAGATGATTCAGAGTGAACATCCCTGCCCAAAGTAACAACTTTTTCAAACATCTAGGGCTTGTGGGCTCCATGCTAAAGCCTCAGTCCACTATGAAAATGTCTTTGATGTATCTGGTTTCTCTCACTTGTGATTGTGTCCTGCCTCTGATGATTTGTTGGTGACAAGTGGAATGTTGGGTTTTTTTCCCCCCAGTAACTTGGACATCTGAGGACTGAGAGCTCCCAAAATCATATATTTCTCTCTTTTTCACTCACCTGGAATTCCTGTTTTAGCTATTGTGTTATACAAATAGTTTTAGGTAAGATGTCAAAGACTGTCCTTTTGTAACCCCTAAATCGATGTTCGTGACTGGTACCTACTTGTTCTATTTCATTATTTTTAACAGGGAAATGCACAATCATCAATATTGATCTCTTTAATTTATGTAGCATGCAGATCTCAGCGCTGTCACTCTCTATGCAACTGCTGTCAAACGTGTTTTTATTTAAAATTTCTAAATTTCTAAAATTTCTAAAATTTCTAAATCCTAGGCTAGAGTTTATTATTTTTAAAATTGAGATTTTTTTCAACATATCCTGAGCTATGCAAGCATAATAAAAATACATTTTCCACAAGTACTGACTAGAGCTATGCTAGCAAAAGTTGCTGAAATTAGAAACTTCCAACTGAGCTTCTTTGTTAATCTACAGTGAGCCTTAAAAGAATCTCAGTTTGAAGAAAATTAATGCAGTATTTGAAAATTGTGAGAGCTTGAAATCAATAGTGTTGTACATGCACATTACAAAATTAGAAACATCCCAGCTTCTTCTTCTTCAGTCAGCATGGTGCAGAAGCCACCCTGAAGTTAAGGGGGAAAACACTCAGTAGAAAACTCCTCAGGGAAAGGTTTTTCCAGGAAAGCTTGGCTTGGCCTGCATGTGTGTGAGGCTGTGCAGGGGATGTGGGGTGTGCCAAGAGAATCCCTTCCCCTCCACAGCCCCTCAGCCCTCCTCCTGCTCTGGAGGAACAGCAGCAAAAGTGTGCAAAGATCCTGTCACTGATCTTCTGCTCGGCAGATGAGGGCTGGAAACTAATGCAGCACTTCTGAGGGCATGGAAAGGGGGAAATGTTACCACATCCCTCAAGCTCAGGTCTCACTGACTTCAGTGTGCCTCTGGTGGTTTGCATCCATGACACTCCTGCCCTTCAGCGCGCAGTTCACCTTCAGCAGCTTGGTGATCTCCGCTCCTTGGGGCTGGAGGCAGGAGTGGTGGGAAAGCCACTGCCTGGGCTTTGTGTCTAAATTGAAACACGAAGGGAACTCGTGTTGGAAAGGGGTGTCATGAGCTCACACTCAGGAGGGAGGATTTATTTGCTTATTTATTTATTTTAAGAACCCTCTGAAATATTTCTCTGAGCATCCAAGAAGCAAAGGGCAGTGAAGTCATCGGGATGCTCCCAGAGGGAGACCATTGCTTTAAAGTTTCCCCTACAAACAAGAAAACAGCTGTGTGTCAGTGAGCCAGCACGGACATCAGCCTTGGCTGCAACACTTATCACAGTGGGTTTACTGTGAACATCTGAACAACACACCAGGAAAACAAAAACAAGAGTACAAAATGCACAAAGAGCCATCCCTGTACAGTGAGGAGAAATTAATTTTCAACATGCTTCTTATTAGCTGAAGATTTCACACAAATTTTACTTATTTCCTTGTTCTGCAGATTGGAAGTTTCAGGTGTTCTAAAGGAGACACCTATGATCCAGAATCTCGGAGGAGCAGCGGGAAGGAGAGCATAGCACTTGCATCTAAAGTATTCCCAAGTCTTGAACCCCTACTCTTTATACAGGCTCTTAGCAGTTAATGGCTTATATATAAATAATGCCCATGAAGGTCAAAGTCTAAAAAATGGTGAAATTAGATTCTGTGGCCTGTCAGCGTTTGCTTAGATTTGACTGGTTACTGGTGCTGAAATTCTAATAATGAATTCCAGACTATTCACAGTCCTAACTTGCTTTCTGCATTTGGTATTAAATTCAGCCAATTTATTCTAAAAAATTCCATATTCTAAATGGAAGCCATGAAATCTGTAGGCTCTGTCTCACAGACAGTTCATGGCAGTTGGTGAGCTCATGACTTTATTTGCTAGAGAACACCCTCAAAATCAGCATCTGCCTCCTAATCCCTTTATGTTTTGCCTGGTTCAGGTTTTTTTCCTCTTGCACAGTCTAGAAACAGTTTTAAAACAATTGTTTTGAGACATTTTTCCTATTGCTATTAGTGCCATTTGCTTCCATAGCATCACTGTCTTTTGCTCAGGATTACTTTGCTTTTCTATGAATGCCTTGCAAGTCCTTTGAAAATTAAATACTTTCACTGAAAAAGTAATATTGGCACATAATGGATCAATTAGAAAGGCATGTGGTGCAGGACAGTGTACAAATCCTGACCTTTTTTGTCATAATGAACAGTCTTCTGATAATCAGAGGTTGATATTTCTTTGAAATATTTCGATTTAAAATTATTGGTTTGCAGACTCCTTTTTTACACATAGGATTATAAAAACGTGTCTCTTTGTCTTTGTGCCTATAGGTATATTCTGAAGCACAGCCACGCCAAAAATAGCACACAGACACATCTGGGAAACACACCAGAGTCTCCTGCAGAGGCAGCAGCAGGGAATATATGTGCATATAGATGGATGTATGTTATATGTGCAGTGTTACCAGCATGGTGAATAACTTCCCGAGGGCACTGCTGAACCAAAATGCACTGCTGAGTGCTTCTATGACTGAGACTAATTCTTGCTGATTTTTGGTTCAGTATTTGTCAGATCAACAGTTTAGGGATTTCATGCTTGGATCTCTAATTGAGAAGCCCTCACTGGGGAAACTGTCTGGTGTTTTAGGAATTTTTGATGGAAATTAATGTTGTGTGACTATCGTGCTTTCTGTGTAGACATTTGCCTACAAGAGGAAGACTGGTTTGCAGTGTTTTACAGATCCTGTAGCCTGTTCCCCTCAGGCCCAGCTTCTCAGTTTTCAGAGGAGAAGGGTGGTGGAAGGATCCGGCTGGGTCCCTTCAGAGAAATTCCTGACTTTCAGCAAAATCAGCTTGTTACGGAGGAACTGCCCAGCTGGGACTGGGGGCTGATCTTGTGATCAAGGAGCCTGTCAGAGTTAAGAAAGCAGAAACTATTGACTGAAATAGCCAGGTGGGGACAAGGACTTTTCCAGTTGTATCAAAAAAATGGGAATTTACTGAAAGGATTTAAAAGGTGGAGGAAAGAGAAGAAGAAGGAAATTAAATGCCTTGTGGACATAGTTCCCCGAGGAGTCCCAAATATGGAATGAGCTGAAGTATGGGGCACTGCATGGCTTTCCTGGTTGTAGTTTACCTGTATTAAGATGAGAATATTGCAACCGAATCATGGGAAGGATGTGGGACTTGTGTGTGTGTGACATTTCTTTTACAAAAGCCAAGTGCAGATCCCAGAAACCCATAATTTTCAGGGTGTGTTTTAGCTCTGTCCTCCTGCAGCATCTCCTGGGTTGTCAGCACCAGCCTGTGAGTTTGGGGACAATTGGGTGGCAGGGCTCCAGGTCCCCAGCCTGGTCCCAGAGACAATGCTGGGCAGAGCACAGCAGCAGCGCTGCAGCACGCTGGGTCCAGAGCAGCACAACCCCCAGAGCTTCTGCAGGCAGTCAGTGAGAGCAGAGCTTCTGGGTCCAGGGAAATCAGCTCCAGAATTAAATGGGAGTTACACAATCCATCCACATTGCCAGCCATTAAAGACAGCTATGGCGCCTTCGGAGATCTTGGCCAGGAAACCCTCATATGAAAGCGGGCTTTAAGTTATTTATGGACAGGCAGAGCCTAATGGTTTTAATTTTCTAGACAGCTCAGGAGGCCAATCAGATTGGCAACACCAGCAGAATGTGTCAAGAAGCCCCAACTCCTGCTACCACAAATTAATAAGAACCGGTTTTGGGGGAGATATGCAGTATTGGTGGACCTGGCTGTTCTATGCATGGCTGAGAATTGAACCTATTCTCACACTGAGGGTGAAGTTGTCTTTGGTCCGCTATCTGCTGTTGCATTCTCTTTTTTACTGTCAAACTGGTATAAATATATTTGCCCTTGATTTTTGATACTTACTGCTGCCTATGCTGGATTCATTTTCTCATCATATGGAGGCCATATGTATTCTTTACACATAGCCTGTAGTGCACTGCAGAATTTATTACCCCATCCTTTAAACATACTGCTCTTACACGCTCAAAGCCCAGAATTTTTATATGCTGTAGATACGTTCACCGCTAGCAAATTACGAGGCACTGTAAAAATTGTATTTATCCACATAATTTTCTATAGGCATTGTTAAATGGAGACATGTGGAGGAAAGAAGGGTGCCTCAAAGTACCTGTGCTCCTGTGTATGTAGGTGTTTTGAGTAGCTCAGATCATGGAGGGAAAGGTTTCATCCCTCAGTGAGGCAAGGACAGATTTGATGGTGTGACCGAGCTGGTTTTTGAAAGCAGCACACACAGGCACTCTAAAATGTTTCCAGAGAAGGCTGTGGCCTGCATAGGGATATTTTCTGTTAGGGTTAAGGTGTCCATACACCTGAGCATTTCCTCACCAGCCTGATGCCTGTCTCCTCCCACCTGCAGGTACCAGATCCACACGGGACTGCAGCACTCCATCATCCGGCCGACGCAGCCCAACTGCTTACCTCTGGATAACGTCACGCTACCTCAGAAGCTCAAGGAGGTCGGGTACTCCACACACATGGTGGGCAAGTGGCACCTGGGCTTCTACCGCCGGGAGTGCATGCCCACCCAGAGGGGATTTGACTCCTTCTTCGGCTCGCTCCTGGGCAGCGGGGACTACTACACCCACTTCAAGTGCGACAGCCCTGGGATATGCGGCTACGACCTGTACGAGAACGACAACGCCGCCTGGGACCACGACAACGGCATCTACTCCACGCAGATGTACACGCAGAAAGTGCAGCAGATCCTGGCTTCTCATAACCCCAGGAAACCCATATTCCTGTATATTGCCTACCAAGCTGTCCATTCGCCTCTTCAGGCGCCGGGCAGGTATTTTGAACATTACCGCTCGATAAACAACATCAACAGGCGGCGGTACGCAGCCATGCTGGCCTGCCTGGATGAGGCCATAAACAACGTGACCCTCGCTCTGAGGAAATATGGCTACTATGATAACAGCATTATCATTTATTCTTCCGATAACGGTGGGCAGCCAATGGCCGGAGGCAGTAACTGGCCGCTCCGAGGAAGCAAAGGCACCTATTGGGAAGGAGGTATCCGTGCGGTCGGGTTTGTGCACAGCCCCCTTCTGAAAAACAAAGGGTCTGTATGCAAGGAGCTGGTGCACATCACAGACTGGTTCCCCACGCTGATCACGCTGGCTGAGGGGCAGATTGATGAAGACATCCAGCTGGACGGCTACGACGTGTGGGAGACCATCAGCGAGGGCAGGCGTTCCCCACGGGTGGACATCCTGCACAACATCGACCCCATCTACACCAAAGCCAAGAACGGCTCCTGGGCCGCTGGCTACGGGATCTGGAACACCGCCATCCAGTCTGCCATCAGAGTGAATCACTGGAAGCTGCTGACGGGGAACCCGGGCTACAGCGACTGGGTGCCTCCGCAGGCCTTCAGCAACGCGGGTCCCAACCGCTGGCACAACGAGCGCGTCTCCTGGTCAGCGGGGAAAACCGTGTGGCTCTTCAACATCACGGCCGACCCCTACGAGCGCGTGGACCTGTCTGCCAGGCACCCCGAGGTGGTGAAGCAGCTGCTGCGGAGGCTCTCGCAGTTCAACAAGACCGCGGTGCCCGTCCGCTACCCACCCAAGGACCCTCGCAGCAACCCCAAGCTCAACGGAGGAGTCTGGGGGCCATGGTTTAAGGAGGACGAAAAGAAAAAGAAATTGGACAAAAGCAAAGGTGCAAAGAAGCAGAAGAAGATGAAGAGCAAGAAGAAAGCAAATCAGAAAAAGGGGCAGTCGTTTCCCTGCCGGTCACGTCTTGCTGGTGGGTGAACTCTAAGCAGGCTCCTTGGCCGGGCCTGAGTCAGCCTGGCCCCACTTCTTGAACTTCTGATGGAATGGACTAGAAATGCCAGTTCTGCACTATGAATGAAAGTTGTCATCTTTTAATTTTGTCTCTGATTTCACCAGCACAAGATACCTTAGCACTCTGAGTGACCATGGGACAGACTTTTTCCTCCACAGGATGAGTGGTCCTCACCCATCACCATCCAGATAGCAACAGCGATAGCATCTTGTTTCAGGAAACTTAGCTTTGATGGACAAATGATGGCTCCTTGCCTTAATTAGCTGGAATCTTTGGAGAGCATGGAGATGTTAATGGCAGATGTTCTCAAACTGACAGATAGTTCAGAGGGAGAAAGGAGAAACAAAACCCGAGAACCTCTGTGTGTCAGTAAGTGTTAGTCATCAGCCTGTGACATGTTTTGATACAACACAGCAAAAACTGAAGCCATCACAGTAACTTTTAGAGGTGCTGGAGAGGGGGGCATGATAGGAGGAAAGCTGCTTTGAATTAGATTTTGTCCATCTTAATTAAATCTGAAATACTTTTAACATTTCCTAGATGTGCTGAGCTCCCCCCATTTGCAGTAATTTATTACAGGCATAGACAAAAACACATCACCAAAGTGAATGTACTATTTGAACACTTTAAGATAACTATACAACAATGTGTAAAATCGATAATTTATTTTACAGCACAATCCTTATTTCTCTTCCATTAAAATTTCCTGGCTGGTGCAAGGTACCCCTCTGGGTGCCAGGGTTGTTTGGGGTCTTTTAACGTTGACTTCTTAAATTTTATTTCCACCCTGTCATTCAGAGTTTATTTAACAGATTCATATCCTCAGAGTACTGTAAACCAAGGAAATACTGTATACACTGCTAGGATGAGGAAGGAGAACAATTCAGGTGCGTCACTGCATTATGTATTTGCCTTCAGTGGTTTTGAATGTAACAAAGGGTTTATTTAATTTAGAAATCCCATGAATATTGTTCAGTTTCTGTACAGAAGCTAGGCCACCTTGATGTTCGGAGGGAAAATTTTACTTTAAACCTTTTATTTATGTACCTATTAAAATAGTTTATTTTTATGGCATTCATAAAAGCAGTCTGCCTCTTTTTTGCATCCAAGATGGCAATTCTGGCCTAGTTTGTTTTAAACAAACTCAAGTAAGCTGTTTCATTACTATTATTTTTGGTGCCGGGATGTTTTATGACATTTTGCTTCTGAAACAGAATTTCTTCTCCCAATATATATATATCATTTGAGACATACTTCAAAGTTTGCCCTTTTCCAAGGTGTCTGCATGGATGATGGATGTGCAGACTGGCTGCACATTGGTGGTGATCTGTGGTAATTGATAAATGCACACACACATATAAGCTTCAAGATGAATTATGTTAAGTAAAATTGATGATTCATTTGTTGAATGGCTATAACGTGTTTCGGTAAAATTTCAGATAAGCCTGTCTTTCAGCAGTGTGTCACTTAACTCAGAAATTATATTTATATAAATGGATTATGGATAAAAAATTGAGCATTCCTAAAACCAGGGCACACAGAAATCTGAATGAAATACAACTGTCCACAAATTCAGCAACCCCTGATCTTTTCAAAAGGCAACTAACTGCAGGTACATGCTGCCAAACCCCAGCAAATGGCGTACTTAAAGATGTAAAGAAGATAAAGCTGCCATTATCAAAACACAGAAACAAGTCAGGCAGCTCCTAGAGTTACTTCTGTAATGAATATACCGGGGAGACACAGAAATGGACTTGGAGAATTGCATGTAAATAATAATTATAAAAGGATAGTGTGTTTCTACCTAAGTACTTAATATTGTCACTGTTATTTTTCATGCTGTGTGGTCCTTAAGATGACTAATTAATTCCTTAGAAATCTGTTTAGCTTTTCTTCACGTCCACACTATCCAGTGAGTAATCAGGAATTCTGATGTTCTCTAAATTCTCACTTTTTTGAAAAATGTGCCATTTATGTCCTTAAAAGAAATGAGAATAATATATTGAGATATTATTTTCCAAAATGTAATCTCTAAAATTTATATCTATGAAAAGATACATTTAATTTTCCAACGTAATTTTTAAAAGGCAAAAATTAGGTGTATAAGTTAAACTATATACAGAGAGACTATGATATTTTAATTTATTTTGGCATAACGGCAGCAAGGCAGTGTGATAGAGTGTTATCCTCATAGAATTAATTATTGCCCTTTTCCCTGAAAGTTTTATGGTGCCTTTGGCTTTCATTGGACCAAAGCAGCCAGAGAACATTATTCTCTGACAACATTTTATTCCATAATTATTTACAGTTGTTCTCTCTCAGGCACAATGGGAGTCCTTGAAAGTAACCAGTGCAAGGCAGAGCAGTGGATAAGTTCTCTGTGTGTTAAATAAACGTGCCACAAGAGTAAGTGTTCCTACAGTACACAATGGGAGTACATTTCCAATGACTGCTGATGTTTTGATCTAGTAGAGAGCAAAAGTTGGCTTTAGAGTGGGGTAGAAAATGGGCACAATTTAGCTGCATTCCTGCATGTTTTGCTGAAATGCTCCATGTCTGCTCCCACACAAGGCTTGTTGTTTGGCTGCAGCAGCACAGTGGGCTCTGGCTCGTGGGGATGCTGCAGCTCTCAAACCCCGCAGTCTGTTTGCTGAGCTCTCAGCAGCTCCTACACCGTCCCAGCAGGATTTCACAGCTTGTTTACACCTGCAGATCTGTTACATGCCCACTCTTGGGGAGGGTATGGTAGGTAAACACTGGAAAAGAGACTTGGAGAAAGGCTGGGTAGGGGACAGACAGTGGGGAGCATTTAGTTACAATTTTTCAAGTTGTCTCAAGCTTTCTCCACGATCTGTGGGGGCACAAGGAAAAGGCAGATGGGGTATAACTCTGATCTGGTCTCAAAGACAGCCACACCTTCAGGGGGCCAGCCTATTCTTCAGAAGAATGCTGTCTTTTCCAGGTTTTCTCAATTTTATTTTAAAGCTCTTCGCAAACAACCTTCTGATGGTAAGATAATTTTAACATCATCAGTGACTTTTAAAAAGTTTTATTATCAATAATATCGTTATTGTTATTATTATTGTTGCGTTGTTTTTACTTAGTCTGACATAGTTTAACATCATCAGTGACTTTTAAAAAGTTTTATTATCCATAATATCGTTATTATTATTGTTGTGTTGTTTTTACTTAGTCTGACATAAATTTGGAGACAAAACACTCTTCCACAGCTACAGGTAAAGAGGAGTGGAAGGCTGTGCCAGGAATGGTGAGTAAAGCAGAGCTGTCCATCCTTCCCTGTGAGGAAGATGGGAGGGGATGGCCATGTGGGTGTGAAGCTCAGCCAGACTTGCCAGCTTTGGAGCACGAAGACACAGTGAGGTGTGTCTGTGTATTTTAAACACCACCCAAAGTAAAGCACTGCACAAACTTGAACTTGGTGAACTTTAACTTGGCCAAACTTTGACTTATTCCGGCACAAGAGGGCACTTACTAAGGCATAGCCTGGAATTTTTTAGTTTGGTATACAGTGTATTTTGAGAAGAAGGTAGGAGAAAAAAGAGGAAGAAAAAGGAGAAAGGTACGTGGGCAACACCCTGGGCCCAGCGTGCCCTGAGCGGCCTGGAGTCCATGGCAGGGGAGCCCTCGGGGCACGGCCTGGGCTCTGCTCCGCTCCCCTGGGGCTCCACGGGCATGGCTGCGCTTTGGTGAGCCCTGAGGGGACACACGGCGCCACGTGGGGTGAGGGGGACAGGCCGACATCGTGGGTAAGGGCAGGGGAAGGTGGGGCTGTCGGTCTGCCATGGTGGGCAAGGACACGCAGGGGAAACACTCTGCTGGTGTGTGTCGGGCTGTGGGGTCACTCTGCCATTTTGTGTGGGGCTGTGGGACACTCTGCCATTTTGTGTGGGGCTCTGCAGTCACTCTGCCATTTTGTGTGGGGCTGTGGGACACGCCACCATTTTGTCTAAGTCTGTGCTCTCACTCCGCCATTTTGTGTCAGGCTGTGGGGTGAGAGCGCCATTTTGTGTGAGGCTTTAGAATATGCCGCCCTTTTGTGTGGGGCTATGGGACACTTTGCCATTTTGTATGTCTGCAGCCACTCTGCCATTTTGTGTGGGGCTGAGGGGTCACCCTGCCATTTTGTGTGGGGCTGTGGGACACGCCACCATTTTGTCTAAGTCTGTGCTCTCACTCCGCCATTTTGTGTGGGGCTGTTGGGTCAGTCTGCCTATTTGTGTCAGGCTGTGCAGTCAGAGCGCCATTTTGTGCGGGGCTGTGGGACACTCTGCCATTTTGTGTGGGGCTCTGCAGTCACTCTGCCATTTTGTGTTAGAGCAGTGGGGAAGGTCAATGTTTCATTAGCTAAGTGTATGGTTCACTCCGCCATTTTGTGGCAGGCTGTGGGATCACCCCGCCATTTTGTGTCAGGCTGTGGGATCACTCCGCCATTTTGTGGCAGCCCATGGGGTCACTCCGACATTTTGTGTCGGGCTGTGGGATCACTCCGCCATTTTGTGGCAGCCCATGGGGTCACTCCGCCATTTTGTGGCAGCCCATGTATCACTGCCATTTTATGGCAAGCTGTGGGGTCACTCCACAATGTTGTGTCAGGCCATGGGGTCATTCCACAATGTTGTGTCAGGTAGTAAATTCCTCCCAGTGGTATTCTTTTGTGCAAATGGAGGTGCTGGATGTCCCAGGTTCTACTCTGAATGCAGTTCAGGAAATCTCTGAGAAAAGAAAGAAAATTACTTGTAGTATGTTTTATAGGCTTTTTTTTTCAGCTAAGGAGATATCTGAACAAAGGGCTATTCCTTTGCTGACTGTTGATGTGCACTACACCCGATTTCTGGAAGAAGTACCTGTTGGTTTTCAGGACACTACACTTCCAGATTAAGGCAGGTTCCTTTTGTCATCTGCCTTTCAGTCCAGTGAATATTCATCAGTGATGCTGAGGCAAAATGAGTAAAGTCTGGTTTACTTCATACTACAGACATAATTAATTATACAACCAATTTTAGGTCTATTTGTCCAAAAGATAACATCAGCTCAGAAAAATACACTGGGACCAACAATGTGCCTGTTTTCCTATTGATTTAATGAACTTTAGTCTCGGGACAGCAGGAACATTTCTGTTTGCCATTCTCCATCTTTTATTTTCTCCTTTCCAAGAACAGGCAGAGAATGTGTATTCCCATGGGGGGAAAAAAGCATCATAAGATTTAATTTAGCAGTTAAAGAACACAAGCTCCACTTCAGCATCTCATTCTGTTCAGAGGAGTACTCAGTAATGTACATGATTTTCTTTCTGTGAATCATAAGTCAAGGTCTTGAGAAGTGGAGGGTTTATGTCAAAGACAGGCTGGTGTGAAAAAACAAAAATGCTCTCTTTTCCTGCTTTATGCTTCCTGTTTTTGTCTCTGCTAAGCAAGCTAATAACAAAAAATATAAATACAGATAACCACAAGAAAGAAGATAAAATTAAGTACCTGGATTTGAATTAATGGTACAACAAAAGCATAATCCATGATATGGTTTAAAGTTATTCCACAAATTCCATTTGTTTCAGGTATAACCGGGGCAAGATTGCTGAAGTTTACCCTGTGACTGAAGTAACAGAACTGATTAACAACTGTTATTGTGAATTTCCATAATGAGGGGAGAACAGGTCCTGAAATGTCATACTGATGTTGCCTGACAAATACTTTTTTATAATTCCTTATAAACATCACTATCTCAGTAAAAGTCAAGTACTTAATCACCTGAAATCAGTGCAGGCCATGACGTTTGTTGTCATTCCCTACATTTGCTTTAAAAGATCACTTATGAGCATTACTTGGCAAGGGCGTATTTATTCCTCAATAAATGCAGCTTGCTTCTGCTAGTTAAGCTGGCCCAGCATGGAACAGTGTTCAGGGGGAAGTCAAAGCCTTACTCTGAGTGTAGGACTGGTTCTACACCAGCAGTGTGCAGGGCACAGTTTGGAAATGGACATCACTAGTGACAGAACATCTGTACCAATTTGCCAAAATCCAAAGCCAGGGACTAATTCCTTTTAGATAACCCAGCTGCTTTTGTGGTTTTTGAGGTGGCTGGAGAAGGAGGGGAAGCATGGCCCTGTGAGAAGATGAAGAGCACCAAGCTGCGACTGCTGTCAGACTTTGAATGAAGAAATTGCACGTTGCTTAAAAGGAGCATTTTTGGGACAGTGAACTGCATGCCATTAAATAAATGCTTCATATATCATAATCTAATTTTCTTCTAAAGTAACACAAGCTTCAAAGCTCTGAATATTGGCAAAACTTGAAGGGCATAACTAGTAGTGTCTTACCTTTGGGCGACATTCTGAAGTCTTTCTCTCACAGCATACTTTTTTACAGTAATTGGTTCCAGTTTTATTTTGGTTTTCATCAGCAGATTCCATTACATCTTGTCACTCTGGATGGAGGGAATATAATTAGTGTTGATAAAAAGCATATTGGGTCGGTGGTGTTTATCTTCACCAAATTGTTTAGGCTCTCAAGTGACCCGTAAGCAATCTCTTAGCAGACCCATTTCTAATACACCTAAAGAATTGGTCTCTTATTACTCTGTGGCTGTGGAGAACTGGAAAGAAATCCACAAAGAAGGATTTGAAAAAGTACAGAGGGAGCACATAGCTCTGGCCTTCTGCCCAGGTGACTTCAGCATCTTTTGTCTTTAAATGTGATTTCTTTGAGGTTTTTACTGCTGCTAGATTTTTTTTTCTCTTCTCTTTGCAAGAAAAAAGGCTGCATGATTAATTCTGTTTTCAGCATTGTGTGTGAAAGTCTGCTTAGAAAGCCCCTGCGTGGAATGGCAGCAGAGAAGAGCAAGAAGTGCCTGCTTTTTGTGAGGAGGAACACACTGTGCTGTTTCCCCTGCCACAGCCACAGAGCCCTCACCAGCAGTCATTCACTTCCTTAGCCTGTGAGTGTGCCAAGATCCAGGAGTTATCCCAGGTAATGAGCAAGCTGAGATGAAATGGTACCCTGTGTGGTTCCTGTCTTTCTTTCCCATCACTTTCTTACCCTGCAGCCTGACTGAACTTGAGGGGTGCTTATATTGAAGTCTGTGGAAAAGTCTCAGCAGCCTGAGATCCCACTGACATCTGTTTCTTTCTTATCCATGCCAGAGGCCAGCATGAGGACCTGTACTAGGAGACAGTCCTTGAAATCCAGGTGGAGTCATGTCTTTCCTGTGTTAGCTGTGGTTGTTCCTCAGAGGCACACAGGAGACATTTCCTGTAGCCTGATCCATTCTCACTGTCCTGTCTGCTTACACAGTAGCCCTCTGAAATACACAGTGTCTTCCCAAAGGCACAGGGTTCAGGTTGCCATTTCTTATCATTGTCTTCAAGTCCCATTTCACTGCTCAAACCCAGGAAATTCTGTTTAACTGGAAGATAGCTGTTTCTTGAACCAACATGAAGAAAAGTATCCACTTCTGACTTAGATCAGAAAAATATGGAAAATCCATTGCTTCCCATTGTAAATCTCTTACAGTAGTTAATATCTGAGTTAAAGGTATAAATGCCTTCTCTCTAGTTTGATTTTTTGGTCTGGCTACAGATTCCAGCTTTATGTTATTTTTATCCACAAGACAAAGAGTCCTTTGGCACCTGCTGTTTTCCTCTCATGATTGTACATCTGTATTCCAACCTTGAATATTTTTTTAGAAGCTGAACAGATTGGCTCCTTAGAGTCTAATCACTTTATGGCACTTTCTCCGGTTCCCAAGTAGGAGCTGACGTTTTTTTACGCTCCTTCTCCAGATTTTCAGTAGACTGTAAAAAGTGTGGTCATCAGAAGTAAATAAAATATTCCAATATTAGTGTCCATCAAATGACGTACAGGAATATTACCTCCTGAGGAGAAAGCCCTGTGGGCTGCACTGATCCTAGAGCATCCCCTGCTGCTCTGGGCTTGGGATGGCAATCCCAGGCAGGGAACTGGCTGTGGAGTTTGTGGTTATTTTTGTTGTTCTGTGTGAGGCAATCTTTTACTCTTTAGGTGTTGTTTATTCTTAGAAAGAACAAAAAAAACCCAGCAAACTAAACACTCAAGTTTGAAAATATCCCAGAGAAAGGATTTAATGTTTTCTCACAGTATTTCCATTCTCTGTCTCAATCCCTACAACCATTTTATAAAAGGTGCCTGTGCAAAGCAGAAAAAAGAAAAAGGATACAGAATAACTTTTCTCATTATATTTTATATCTCATAATATGCTCACAGCAGCCATGCCTATAATGTGTAATTGAGGAAAAATACACATGTCCTTGTCTGAGGATTATATTTTCAAAAGTCACTTTTCCCCATTTCCTCATTCCAGAGGGTAGGCTCTGTTGAATTCCCCCTAATTGAAATCAGAGATCTTACATTTATTCAGACATAGCCCTCAGGGTCTCATGCATAGCAGGAGTGTTTCAGAGGTTGCATTTTCCAGCAGAACATGTTGAAGATCTTGGAGGTGAGTAATCAGTGCCATAAAATAGCTGCTCCATTTCTATAGTTACAGGGAAATCTTCATTCTGGTTTTCCTGGTTCTAAGTGCAGCGTGCTGGTTTGTCACTGTGAATGAGGAAATTCACTCAGTCTCTCTTCTCATTCCAGAATTATTCAGGCAGTATTTGCCTAGTGATACTATTTCCCCAAGATCATTTATTTTACACTGTATTTTTTTCCACCAAGCACTTTCAGAACATATCAGGAGAAGCAGAGTTGCAGTGCAAGGGAGTCAGTGCTGCTGGAAGCATTAAGAGCTTTGATAATGAGAGTAGGGCAGGTCTGAGAGTTTGTATTTCCTGCTGTGCACAGGTCCAGGTGAGAGACCCACTGGTGTAAAGGGGCGTTTGGGGAATTACTGAGGCAGGTGTGACAGCAGTAAAGCAAGATTGTTCATTACGGGAAGGGTAGACAGAAGGAAAGCCAGTTCAGGTGTGAAGTTATCAACACTTTCATTGCATTCCCAGTGGAAAAGCCATGTCAGGGACTCTGTCTCCCAAGACAGAAGACTTCCCAAGGTGTGAAAGTGTTTCTGGTGCTGAGATTTATCCTGCAGCGCTGTGGCCTTGGTTTACCTTAGAGAAAGGCAGGAAAACAAAGGTTTTATTGTCCAGAATGCACTGCACCTACTCACCGTGCCATCTTTAGCATCTCCCACCCATTATCACCACGTTAGGTTTCTCCTGATTCACCCGCCCTCAATGTCTCACTCTTCCTGGGATTTTACCAGTCTTGTTCTTTGTTCTGTTCCCTTGCAGCTGGAATTTCTTTTCCTTGGGAGCAGCAGTGCTGTTCCCAGCAGGGCTGGCTGTGCACTGGCCCTGTGAGCGTGTCAGTTTTTAAGCGGTGCGGGTGTTTCCTGCTCTGTAATACGCAATAAACAGGTTACCCTCTGGATGGAAGATTAAATCCCTGCTTTTGTTAGCAAGTTGAAGCACAGGCTTTAGCTAAATTATCCCCAATGCCTTTGCCTGGCCATCTGTTTCCAACGGAAATGAATCTTGGGCTTTAATTATAAATCTCTTATGAATATTGTTTTTCTTTTCTTTTCTATCCCAATCTGCCCTTCTGGATATTGGTTGAACTCTGCCTGTGTCGTCTGAAAGGTGGGTGGGATCACCAGTGTGGCTCATGGTGTGATTCATTTTTTCTATTAGCCTTCCTGTTAATGATTTTAAATCTATTTATGCTCTTGCAGCAAGTTGAACCAAAAATCTGTGTTACCAAACCGTGTTCATAAATTTTTCTACAGATACATGTTCATTATGAGGCAGTCTAAGTACAAACATGTTAAACCATATGGAAAATCCGCCCCCATCTTGCTGAATTGTTCCAATGTTTAATTACCCAGGTTGTTAGAAGTGTGCACCTACTTTGTAATTGTTTTTATAATTCTAATTTCCTGGTTTAGCCCTCAGATCATCTTATAATTCTTTATATATGAAGGTGTGCATAGATTGAGACCAAACACAAAAAACTCCTGCTGCTCTCCAGTGAAGCATTACTCATCTCAGTAAGGATTTGTCATTAAAATGCTGTGTAGTTTATTCTTTTTTTTTTTTTTCCCAAAGAAAGGGTGAAGTCATTCTCTTTATTTTAAATTAGATAGGGGACAGGGGGGAGGACACAGAGCACTCTGGGCTGATGTGTCAGGGGAGTCCTTGGTAAGATCCCCTCTGGAGCTCTTCTGTTTTTCCTGGGAGGTAAAGGGGAGGTATTCACATCCTGCACAGTGCAGGGCAGTGACTCCTTTTTGTGACCAAGAAAGAAAAGAAAAGCTCACTGAGTTACACATCCTGGCACCTTTTCCAGTCCTGCTGGGGAATTTGGCCCTTGCTAGTTGGCACAAGGACCTTGAGCAAGAGAGGAGCCTTTTTTTGCCAAGCTTTCCTCCAGCAGAGGCCAGCTTGCAGCAGCACGGCCTGGAGATGAGTCAGTGCAGGATGGATGTGGTAAACACTGTTAGCCCACCTCTCCAGAGACAGCTGCATTTATTGCTTCACCCCAGAACCTCTGAGCTGGCTCTCAGCCCAACACTCAGTACTGAAATCCTGGGGTATGTGCAGGTCTTCTGCTCCAGCTTTTACCCCTGCCAGGTTCACTTCCCATCCCTCCCCCTCAGCTCTTGGCGCTTACCATCAATTAGGATCATTCTCTTTAGAGGACCTGCAGTTTAGAAGGGTGCCAGGTTGCCTTTTGATCCTCTTGAAGATGCTTTCTCTCCAGAATGATCAGAGTACCTTTTATCAAAACACACTTTATTCAGACATTCTCATACCCATGGCTTTGTTTGAGCTACCACCACTGGAGGGATTTAAAAGCTGTGTAGATGTGGCAGGTGGGGACACAGGTAGTGGTGGCCTTTCTGCCACTGTTAAATCAGCCCATGGGTTTTCTTCCTGTATGATTGTGCTCTGCTGAGTGCTTGTACAGAAGATGTATCTACAGGAAGTGCTTCATACAGCTTTTAAAGGAGTCCTGAGAACGTTTTGCTAGTATTTTATGGGATGAGACAAGGAAGTATCTTCACACTCATGCCTTTCCCCCCATTTCTCTACTAAGTTCAGCGAGTGAAAATTATTCACTCTGATTTGTTCTCATTCCTGCTCAAGCTGTCTTCTTCCCTGAAAAATACAATATTTCTTTCCATATTTTCCACAAATACTGTGGCTTGTGGCTTCTTCCTCCAGCATTCCTCATAGAGAAGTTTAGCAGCAGCTCCTGTGAGAAACATGAGACAAAAGGGGGGATTGTATCTGGTACCAGCTCTCTGCACCTCTGGGAGCCCTTGGAATAAGGGGAGATGCTCCAAGGATCGTTCAGCTGGACCTATAAGTGTCTGGGCTGTGAAATGTAGAATAATATAGAAGTAGGAGATGGAAGATAATGACAGAGTTCCCTTCAAATAAAGGCTCTGGCTCTGCACACTCAGCCTCTGGGAAAAAATACAGATAGAATTGGTTTATGGAGCAGGAAAGACGTTGATTCTTCATCCAGTTTTGAATAAAGAACTCTGAAAAATGGAAGCATTCGTGTGAATTTTTACATGAGGAGATGACTTTAATGTATTCTCAATCACTGTCTATGTGAATATTTAGTACAAAACCAGATATTTAGGCCACGAAAGACAATCTAAGACACTTGTAAGTGTTATGATACAATGCTAGCAAAGTTACTCTCATAGTAACACAAATAGTTGCATTAAGCTTCCTGACCCTGGGCTTTGGCCACCTCTACTTTTCCATCCATAAATCCTCCTAAACCAGTGACCTCTGGGTGTTGATGGCTCGTATTAGGCCCTCTCTCAGCCTTGGGAAATGAAGCTAGCAATATTTGTTTCAGATTTCCAGCTGCTGTGCCTGGGGATGGGAGAAGTGTGCTCAGGCTCATTAAACCTGCAGGACTTGGGAGCTGTGCCCGTGGTGACACCACAGACAATGTTCCACGTGAAACCCAAGCACTGGAACTCCTTGGCATGAGGCACATGAGCGCTCGGGAGCAGTTCCAGAGCCGACTGCAGCACGGCTCCTTGTTTTCCAGCTGCTGACAAAGAGGTGCTTTGGACAAAACTAGAAGTGAAACACGTGTCCTCAGGGAAGCTGAAGATGGAAATAGTTCTCATGTGAGGCATCACACACACATGGACTGGAGGCTGCTTTGGGAGTTTCTCCACAGACCAGACACTTTCTCAGAGGGAAAGCTGTGGGGAGCTGAGCTTTCTCCTGCCTGGAGTTTTGTGGGGAAAAGAAAATGCAGTGTCAGATGTGGAGTTCTTACAGAGGATAGTATCCTTACACATCTTCATTTCCCCAGGCTAACAGAGGACTGCTTTTCCAAAACATGGATAAGCCAGCTATTCTACTGTACCACTTGAGTTGTTTCCAGCTGTAGGCAGAGATCGAGAGGCATTCTGCATGCATAAGGTGCATTCTGGATTCCAAAAGAAGGAGTCTTTCCCTTTAAGCTCGCTCATTTATTCAATCTAACACAACTAACCTGAAATACTCTTACTTCTTTTAAGCTCTGCTTCTCACTTTGCTTTTGAATTACTTTCATATAGAGTGCGAAATTCCAAGTCACTGCAAAAAAGCTGTCTGAGGAATATTCTTGGCAGTACTGCTGGCAGAGAGTACAGGAAACCTCACAAGAGAGTTGGTTCCAGCAGCACTGCCATCCACGTTTCACAGCTGCAGGGACACTCAGAGCAAACCCAAACACTGGCTTTCCCTTCAGGAGAGCCACAGTTACCCAGGACACATCCCTGGAAACATCCAGGGCCAGGGTGGATGGGGATTGGAGCCACCTGGTCCAGTGGAAGGTGTCCCTGCCATGGCAGGGGGTGGGTTGGATGGTCCGTAAGAGTTATTTTGCTTTTAGGCAGTACAGGTGTTATTTATGTATTGGTTTCACTAAATGTTCTCATTTCTCTGCTGGAAATGACAGATATTTTTTTCTGATCCTGGCAACTGCAGTAACCACATAACCCCGAACTTGCTATTTAACCCTCTGGTGTTGATTTAGGTGAAACTACCAGAGAAGTCTCATACATTTTTAAAAAATACCTGTGTAGCAGTGTGTTTGTGGACACTGTGAACAGTGAGGTGTGGCAGGAAAGACTCCATCAGTAATTTTTATGCAGAACTCTGACTTATCATTTTCTATTATATAATGTTGGAATAATACAAATTTCTTTAGGCAGATTAATTGCCGAGTAAAATTTCAGACTGGAATAAAACTGGAATAAAAGTCAACCAATATGCTTCTGACAACTTTCCCAAATATATTAAACCTAAGGAAATACCCCAGGATATTTTATATTTAATATCTTAAGATATTTCATATTTAAGATATTTTAATATTCTGAGGGTATTTCAGAATAGAAACACCATTTTCTTGAAATAAATTACATTAAAATAGAAAATAGCAATCATGTAGAAGGGCAGAGTATTAACAAATACTTGATTGCACAAAATAATCCTCTAAAAATTTTCCTGATTGTCCTGACCTTTTCTTTTTGTCACCTAGCTGATCTGCATGCTATGAGTTACCAGTTGAATTGGGTGTAGAAACAATTAAACCCAGCTCCCAAGTCTTCCAGAATGAGTGGAGCAAAAGCAGACGACAGCTGGGAGATAGCTGTGCAATAGCATTCACTGTTCAGGAAACAATACATAGCAAGCTATAGAGACTTCTGGGGAAAACACTGGGGAGAGGGAGTATACTTTTTTCCAGTTATTATATTATCTTCCAGAAGAACAGGTCACACACATACTATGTTTGTAGTAAGTAAAGTTAGCACATGGTAAAAGAAAGTCCTGTAAAAATGTCAGCATTCAAAGAAAATTATTTCTTGTGCCCTAATGCACACACACACACACAAGACCAAGAATCAGCTTTTGTGGTAAATAGTAGCTTTCCTTAGGTTTTTATTCAGTAAATGTAAAATCTCTGAATTATGCCATATTGGTCAACTTACAAAACTTATAAAAAATCCCTTTTGGTCTCTTAATCCACCTGCTTTGGCAGCACACCCAGGCTGCAGAGGGCTGAGTGTGCATTTCTCATGCAGGAATCACAACTTGGGTCTTGCTTATTCACTTATTTCTCACACATCCTACCCTCTTGCTTGTGCTTTTTTCACGGCTGCACATTTTTCAGAGACTTCAGTAAAGTTCCTTGTCAAGTATCAGTAAAGTATGAAAATCACTTAACTGATTAGACAGAGATATAATTTACTCAACATATTCAAGATCAAAGGGACTGAACAACCTTTTTTTGCTCCCAAAGTGGATTTAACATCACAAAGAAGGAACATATGGTTTCATCTTTTGCAAAGTTATTACTTTTATTTTTTTTTCCTTTGCTTTTTTTTTTCTTTTTTTGATGTAAAATAAATAATCTGTGCAGAAAATGGAAAGTAATGGTGTAAGGACTGAAAACTCTAAATCAAGCAATGGGCCATAGAAGCAGAGCTGTGTGGAGGTGAAGGGTACCCTCAAGACTTACTTACATGTATCTGGATAATTTACTTTTGTTTTAAGAGACTGCTTGAGTCCAATTACAGTCACTTTGCATTGATGTAAGTGCCCCACTTGATTTATGTGCACAGTGATTGTACAAAATCACACACAGGTGAAATATTGCCTGACAGTTCCCTTGGAGCTCCAGAAAAGGTTTGCTCTGTACCATTTATTTTGCTGCAGCTTGGAAACTGATAGGAAGATGCAGATGGGATGAGTAGCTGGTGTGGCATTCTGTACCTCCTGTTAGTGATGCAGGTTGCTGGCTCTGACTTCCCATTCCAGGGCTAAACCAGAGGCTTGGCAGTGTGGGAGCAAGAAGAATCCGGGTGCCATGTGACAGCAGCACCTTTATGTAGCAAAAGCCCCAAGCAGCTCCTCAGGATTTGGTGGTGTGGAGTGCAATGGCCAAGGGAATGAGTTGGAACAGGCAGAAGTTGCCCTGCATTCTCCTCCACCACTTGTGGTGTGTTCTAATATTATTGTCATATATTGCATATAATCAAGAGTGGTTTTCCTGGGAAGCTGTGGGAGTTGTTAGTTGGGAATGGTGATATTTGTCAACAGTTGCTCCATCTCAGTAGGAGAAATGCTTGGAAAAAAAGTTGTCCTATCCCATTGAAACCCTGAGAAATTTCCAGGCAGGTGAGATGTAGAGGCACTCACTGGGTTACAAACTCTGGTTCTGCTTTACAAAAACACTTTGAGATTTCTGTTCAGTATCTACATGTGTTCAAAACGCAGTTTCAATCTTTGAAAAATTCCATTCCTCTTCCCTCCAGCAGTACCTTAGCACTCCCCAGGATCAGGCTCTTCCTGCTGGCTTGGAAAGCTATTTTACCCAGTGCAAACACCAACAGCCTTTGGAATAACCAGAGCTCCCATGACAGCTGCAGGCCTTGGAGCAGGTACGGCCTGCTGCAGGTGACACAGTCACTCACAGGGTGCACAGGTGCACACTCACCCTCAAAACCCTCCGAAATCTCCATTATTGCTCAGAAACCATCAGCACAGATGAGTAAAACTGTGGGGTTTTTTCATGGCTTGGCAGAAATCACTGTAAGGACTCTCAGCATGCAATAATATTTTCCCCTTGGAGTTTGGAGAGTAAGAGAGCTCAAATCCTGTATTATTCTGGGCAGCTGTAAAGGAAAGTATTTTGTATTGCTGGAATTGCTGGAGCGTGTACTTTAAATTGAAAGTGCTCACCAAACTGAAGTGGTCTAAATTGAAATTACATGGTTGGTCACGAGCTTTAATACTTCCACTAGTTTAAAAAAGGAGAGGGGAAATTAATACTAAAAAGTACAAGTGTAACACATATACACTCAGTCTGCTATCTTTGCACTCTTTTGGCAGGGTGATTGTTGTACATTTTATCCATGGAAAGGGAATCAAGCCCTTGTTTAATTCCTGTAGCGTTCCAAATATTGCTACTGCAACGATGTCTCATCAAATGCCAGCGGAACAGCTTTTGAGTTGATGTGAACTGTCAGGGGTTCTCAGGCTTTCTGGTTTTCACTGTATTGGTGACTAAGTCATTAAAGTCTAAAGCTAAAGGGAACTTCTGCATGTAGCCACAGAGACAGCATTCAAAAATACTTACAGCCAAGAATAATGCAAAAAGAGAGAGAATGAATATACAAATGGTGGCTTAAATGCTTTTATTGCTTTGGTTTCTCCATTTCAGCAGCTGGTACGACTGTTAAGAGTCCTTTTACCTTAAAAAGAAGGGAGAGAAAGAGAAGAGCAGGATATCCGGGGGGAAAATAATAAAAGAGAAAACAAAATTGTAGCTTTTGGGACAGGAATTGTTCTTTCCAAGCGCAGCAATTGAAATGGGTCATAAGTGGGTCAAAGAAAGATGACTGTGGAGAGCTGCAGCAGATCCAACGTGTGCCTGTTTGTAATTGTAAACTCTAATCTCGGGGAGGTGCCCCAGATGCCGTGCTAATTGCGAGTGACAGCTGTCCTTTGGTGCTGCTTCCCCCGCAAAGGCTGCAGGCGATCAGATGACCAAGCCTGCTGCTCTGCTGTTCCCAGCTCCTCCTTCTTCCCTCCTGCCTTTTCCTTCAGCTCAGAGCTTTCCTCTTCCTCTGTGTCATCGAAGGAGCACCAGTTAGCTTTATCTACCCTGGCTGCCTCCAGTAGAGGGAAAATGGTAATGCTTCATGTTTCTTTCATGGCCCGACATAAATCTGTCACTTTGAAAAATAAAAAGATGGAGTTAAATTAATTACTCTCATATTGATTCCACTTGGCCAGATTCATTAGGCAATCCTATCCCTGCATAAACCCCCAAATACCGCTCTGGGTAAAACCTGGCAGAGAAATGCATCAGACTCATTTATATTTCATTGTTTTAAGTGGTTTCCTCTGTAAATATTTCACAGATGATGTATATATTGAGGTGAATGGCAAAGCAGAAAACTTCAAAAAACCTTGACTGCAAACTTCCAGGGTTCCTGTTAGGGTAACCTTTCTTAATCAGAAAAGAACTAGCAGCTCTCTCCTAGCACAAGCTGATTGGATTTTTACAAATGGTGAGTAATTACCTAAATACCAACACTTACACAAATACTTGCCATTAGCAAACTGCATTAATTAGTTGCACACAAGACTCTGCTGGTGGCTTACCTGCACACAAGTCTTATTATTCACATTAAGATCTATTATTTGAAGCAAAATTGAGCTCCTATGCCAGGATGTAGAACAGGAGAGGTGCCCATTAATTTCTTCCACGCCTCTAACACTTGACAGCAAAAGCATTAACTTACTGTTTATTTATTATTATTACTGTTCCTTTACACTTCAGCTGGTTCAGAGAGAGCATTGTGCTCCAAACGTGTAAGTTATAGAGAGAAGGGAGATGGCTCAATGTGAGTAAAGCCATAGTAGCTCACAGAGTAGTGACCCAGGAAGAGTGTCGTGTGGTAATTGATAGCAAAACTAAACATTAGACTTGTAATCATGCAGGAGCCATCAAAATTAATTGCATTTGAGTGCAAACTGTTGCAAAGCTTAATCTCTTCAGGGGAGGATTTGTGGAAGTGCAGTATCCTTCAGGGAACCATGCAAATCTGCATTGCAATGGCCTTTTTCCTGAGGTTTCCTCAGGGATCACAGACAATTTATAGCGAGGCTGTATTTTTTTTGTAGTCACACTGCCTTTACCAGCTGCACAAATTCTTCCTTGAATGACTACATTCCACAAAAGCTTTACAGAAAATGCTGGGATTCTTATTTTCATTGCCTTTAGTTGTTCTGCAGAGATAACTTCTCTCTAAGAAATACCCAGAGAATGCAGGTTTCTGGAGGGAGAAGAGCCTGCATGTTTGTCCTTTCCACTGAGGGTATTTGGAAAATACTGTTACATCTGCCTGCACATTGTATGCAGCTGAAGGGGAACAGTGCTTGTGATTGCAAAAGAAATATTAAAAAGAGCCTTGACTTGTTGTGCCTGTGTTGTGTGGGACTGGGTACCCAAGGCCACATAGAGCAGAGATTTAATTCCTGCTCTTATCTCTTCTCATGTTGCTGCCTGGGAATTCATTGCCTTTATCAATACAGAAAAATAAGCTCTTTTTTTTTTTAAAGCAACAGCACCGTAAAAGAAAGCAAATCATGACCTCATTTGTTGGTAGCAGTAGTGAGATGAACTGAGCTCTGACCTATTTCTCCAGAGTTACAATTATCTGTAATAACGGTACCATTTTGCTTCTTAAATCCTGGATTATTGTAATTTGAGATTTAGAGAAGTTACTCTCTCTGCTTACAGACCTTGGTCCTTCAGGGGCAAGCCAGCCTGAGGGATGAATGAATACACATGAGGGAGCAAAGACAAGGCAGGGGATCAAGCCAGATGGAATTGGTAATTTTCATTTTAATATTTTATTTATATAATTTAAGAAGCTGTCTATGTAATCAATATAATTGTGTTTATTTCCACGTACATATAAATATATGTTTATTCTAATATTTTTATATGTATATAAATGAAAAAATGTACTTCTCTATCCATATGTGTCCCCACATCGAATGATCTAAACTGGGGTCATGTGGTGAGGGATCTGGGTTTTGTTCACTTGTCTGGCAAACTCCACTTTGCTGAGACATGATCAGCCTCTCTGTGCACCATGGCAGTGATAAATATAAAAGACTTGAAGAAATCAAGCGCTTAGATATTCAGAACTAAACCCCATGGCAATAGAAGTTGACACAGCTGCCTTTAAATCAATTTAATACTTGCTTAAATCAGTGGTAGGAAAGTGAATTTCATTGTGTGAGGATCTGGTATTTATAATCTGATTTCATTTTTTATTTATTAGCAGTGTATACAACCTTAAAGAACAAACATTTTTTCCCCATGAGTTTTATATTTATCTGTATCCTCAAAATGACAGAAAATATGTTCATATGTTTTCTTCAAGTCAGATTTCCATGGTAAATTTTTAGCCTTCAGAATACACCATGGATTCAGTGGGTTCCTGGCCATGGTTGTGTTTGGTCAAAGCTGGACTCGATGGCCTTGAAGGTCTTTTCCAGCCCTGGTGATCCAAGATTCCACAGCTTTTGTTGTTTCACCGCTCAGGGTGCTGTGAGCAGCATTTGCAGCAGCGTTGTGTTGGTAACAAGCAGAGAAATTGTGAGTCAGGTTCTCACCCAGCACAGCACCAGCTCTAAACCTGAGTTTTCAGCAAAAAAAGCCCCAACAAAACAAACCAATAAACCAACTCATGTCTCTTTATTTACCCACTGCTTTCTGCCTCGTCTTCAGCTTTGTCCCAGCCCACAAACACTGACAAAACAGATAACACCAGGGCTCTTCCACAGTTATGTGCCAAATGCTAGAAACTGAATTCCCAGTTGTCACCAAGAGCAGTGCACTGACCATTCAGGCCACGGATTTCACGGCAGTTTCACTTAATTTATTCAATCCTGCTGGTTTTGCCTGCCTTCAGTCGAGCAGGAAATCATTCCCTTTTTGGTCACAGATCCACTCTGTAGAAGGTGATCACATAAAATGGTTGTTCAGGGCTGGATTTTCCTCCAGAGCTTTTCGTCTGCGTCAGGGAGATGCCACGAGCACCACCCATGGAATATGTGGATTTTGAAGAGCCCTGCCATGTCCACAGGAGGCTGAGGTGGGGCAAGGATGAGTAAACTACAACTGCAACTGCTCTTTGTGAGGGGCCTCGTGTGTTTGGATTCCTGTGTGAAGTCAGGAAGTTCTCCTGATGGGGAATGGTGCTGGCTGAGGTTTTGAGGAAGACATCGGCCTCAGTCAGGGATGCAGGGAGAGCACAAGGGTTTGGTGGAAAACAGGAGACATTTGGGCTGAGGCAGCTGACAAAGCTGAAAAATTGCTGCTGTTGTTTAAATTACTGTAACAAATTTTACATCTTTCCCATCCAGGTAGCAAAGAAGGGATTGACGTTGACACTGATGGGAAGGAGATAGTGCCATGGTTTGCCCAAAAATGAGGCAGAACATTTTCTTTCCTCCTGAGGGATATGCATTGGAAACAGGCAAAGGTGGGTGCCTTGAAGTCACAAGAGAGGTTTGCTGTAAAAATGAGGGCACACACTAAAATCTCCAGCACTAACTCCAAGAGTAAATCAAATATTTTCCTTATTCCCTAAACAGAACAGCTCAGCAAATGCATCAGAAAAAGCAGATGAGCAATTGAGCCAGTGTTGGTTCACAGCTGTCCAGGGAATTTCAGGTACTCTTGGAATCTTGTGGCTCCTAACTCTTGGAATCTTGTGGCTCCTAACATTTCACTAATGTGCATTTCTCACATAGGCCTTCCTTTAGAATTTTCTTCTTCCTCTTGTCTACATACTTTTTTTTTTTTTTTTTTTGTGAGAGAAAAGTATGTACATTAAGACACCTTCCACTATATGATCAGGTTGTTATGGGTATTATCATAATTAATTACTTTAATTTCCCTTAAAATATATAGCTAGTTTCAAGGTCAAAAAAATTAATAAATGGCCAGTAACTAACAATTACCCAGTATATCTTGAAATAAAATTCCGAATAATATCAAAATAGATCTTGTTACAGACTGAAAATTGTGAAGTTGGTTATAAAGATTTCACAATGGATAAGAATCACTAGCCATGCAATAATCTAAAACATACAGACAAAAATATGTGTCCTTTAGTATAGCTGTAATACAAGTACTAGTTGCCTTTTACATGATTCAATGTTTAATATTAAAGTTTCTGGATTTTACATCAAATCCTGGATTATGAACAGTATCCCATAGGCATTTTTCAGCTGTTTATCTCCACTTTGCTACAACTGTAGCAACAGTAATTTGTTGCTAAGAAAAACATAAATACATTTGGTACAATGTTGCTTGTTTGGGTTTTTTATTGTTATTAAAACTTAGAGATTTGTTGTGACATCACTGCGTCTTAAAAACAAAAACAGATTAACTTTATAGAGTGGTAAATAGTTGGTCAGTTTTGAGTAAGTTTTGAAACTAAGAAATTTTGGCCAAAATAGGAGAAGGTTTTACATGATTGAAACCAAATATGTTTAGAATCTCTGTCCAGCTCTGCCCTCTCCTCCCTTTTTCCATGCTACCTCAAATGTTAGTCTAGGAAGAACTGGAAATAAAATTTCTCTTCACCATCTGTTATCTGACATTTGGAAGAAGTCCTTATTTGACTAGTAATGAGAGAATCAGGAGCAGTTGGGCTATAAATCATTATCCTCAAATTTACAAATTTACATTTTTAAAGGCAAAACAGATAATGCCCTATGTGGAAGGGGCCACATCCCCCAAGAAGCAGAGGCTCATCCGAGCATTCAAATACCAAACAGATGGAGGAACCTTTCAAGGGAATGTACAGAGGGGAAAAAAAATTGCTGAGGAGTACAAGGTAAGAGGAGCTCAACAGGGCCACAGAAAGTGTTAATGACCCAGGGATTATCTGTTCCAAAACTACATGGAAGACACAACTAGGAAGGAGAGGGTTCTCCTAACACAAACATCCAATGAGGAAATAGCATACAGCAACATGGGATTATCCCCCAAAAGATGAAATTGGAAAGGATTTCCCATCCTAATTACGTCAACGTTAGAAGGATCAAGTTTAGACAAAATATCCCAAAGCTGACTTGACAACTTCACAGAGGAAGGAGAAAATCAAAAACAGCCCCAGATGTTGCATGTTACGGACGACTTCGTATGGATGAGTCATACGTGTTATGTAAGCAAAGGACAGGGAAGGACCACGGGAAGGTCACCCAGGAGCTCCTGTTGTGCTGGGCACTGGCAAAACACGGAGCACAAGAAGAGCTCAAGCTCTGAGCCAAAGCTGGACAAGTGCAGAATGTGCCTGGGGTGTGCCTGGGAAGGAGTTTTGCTGTGCAGTGGGAGGGCAGTGAGGAAGGAAGAGAAGTCTGGGCTCACTGCAGAGCTCTGATGAGGAAGGGCTGTGGGAATGGCCAAGCAAGACAGAAGGGAATAGCTGGGGACAGGGTGCTCATAGGCTTCCCCTGGGGATGTGTAAGGATGAGGAAGGGAAGTGCTGGCTGGGTCCTACCTGGTGGCAATGTTGTGTTAATCCAGTGCTGGTTTTAGGGATTTGTGGTGCTGTGGTACATCAGAAGGTGAGAGCTAGGCAGATGAAGAGATATGTACTTTTTTTTGGGGCAGAAATAGAGGAGGTAGATCTCGCTGACTGCAGCAGATTGTGCTTTCAACAGACAGGAACAGCCTTTGGGTAAGAAAGCTGTGAATAATTTCTGTGTCTGTTTCTGCATGCTGTGTCAGTTGCTCATAGGAGATGAGTAACATGCCTCAACACTGTCACATCTGAAGGTTATGCTGTGAAGGTCCCTTCCAAATCCCCACTTCCCACCCACCTAGGGCACAGGAATTTCTCTGTGTGTAGGAGTGCAGAAGGCCCCCTGGCCATAAGAGGTGACTGTGTCTGTTTCTGTACATGAGATACACTCTGTACCCCGTGGGAGTGAAAATGGAAGGTGGTTCTTCTCCAGACATCCAAAGGGAACATTCTGCCTCAGCTGTGGCTCTCCTCTTTCTGTCCTTCCTATGGATTTTATTTGCTTGCCCACTGAAGAAAGGGAATAGGTAAGAAAAGCCTAATTGAGGCAAGATTAATACAGTTCCACTGAGAATAAGGAAAAAATTTATTCTCTCCCTCCCTTCTACACATGTCTTGCTCTGGACCCTGCCTCGCCTAACATATGTCCCTTTATTCATTTACTTCCTGCTGGTCACCTGGGAGAAGCCTTTCTCCTGGAATTTATTGCCTTGGCTGCCTTGTTTCTGTCCATGCTCATAGTAAGATGTAGTGAATGCTCATGTATCTGTCTTATTCTCAGATGTGAGTGAAAGGGATTTATCTATGCTGAAAAATATGTACTTTTGGCTTGGTGCAGTCAGGAGTTACCGTAAAGAAAACATTGAAACTGGAGCCTCTGAGCTGGCAAGAAACGTAAAGCTTTGAAAGAGTGGGACCCAGAGGAGCTGCTGAAATAAAGCATCAGGTTCTGTAGGAATGGGCAGCCTTGGGATCCCACTGCGTGCTTTTCTCTCTCTGAACCCGCTCTCACCTTGGGCTGACAGCGTTAGCAGGTGGCGGGGGAAGGAAATGCTTCTTTCAAATACCTGTTTGATGAAAGGCTGTGAGAGGAGACGAGGGGAACGTGGCAGCACAATTTCATTTATGTGTCATTGACTCGGGCAAGGGGAAGGAGGATGGGCCAAGCCCTGCATGCTGTGTGTTCTTGCTAAGCTTGTCCTTGAGACTGGCAGACCAGAAAGTCCTTTACAGCTCTTTCTGGAAAGAACATATTTGAAGGTCACCCTGTGGCATTGCTGTAATATTTTACCCAGCAAAGAAGCATCTTTACCCAATTGCCACTCTCATTACTAAGCTTGTAACAGGCTCTCAGCCTTTTTCCTCAACAGCTGCATTTACTGAATTTGTCTATACTTTTCTATATTCAAAATGTCATTTTCATTTTTACTTTTCAGTAGAGCAAGGCAGCTGTCCTTTGCTTCTTCTTATCCAACCTGCCCTTGACATTTTACAGCTGCACATCTTGTCAAACACAAAAATCCTGATACAAAGTGCTTTTGGGGTGGCGTGAGTGATGCTCCTGCTGCTCCTTCCCAAACTGCTCCAAAGCTGCCATGGACGGCATGGGGACCCAAAGCACATTTAAAAAGCTCTCAGTGTTTCAGCTCTGCTTGCCAAATGAATCTTTCCACACCTTTTGCTTTCCATTCTTTAAAGTGCAAGTTTTCACTTACAGTCACTGCTGTCACCTTTTCCTTCTTCTCTTAGCCCGTGCCTGGGAATGAAGGGAATGCTGTTGAACAGAGCAAGGAAATGAAAACAGCATTATTTATCTTGCTGTACTGTAGCTTTCATTTCCTTCAAAGCCAGGCTGCTTTTTAGCCTGTAGTTCTCTTTTTTTAGCCCAAGCTTGTGGTTTTGGGGGCATCTACTCAAAGGGTTTTTATTAAGTTCTCAATTGTCACTTCCTTCAGTTTAATTCTATTTTCTCTCACACCTCATGTTCTTTAAAATTGGTTTTGGCTTGTGGAACTGTCTCCTAAACACCAACTAAAATATACTGTTATTTAGTGCAGGAAATGGCTTCTTGTGTTTGGGGACTCTTCTGTAATTGTAGAAATCCTCAGGCTGTTTCAGCAGTAGAGGCCTGAGGCTGCCATCAAGCTCCAGGTAGTTACTTGTTCCTCCGTTTAGTGCTCAAGGATGTTCTTGTTGAAGAAACTGAGGGTCAATTCCTTTTTGTGCTTCAGTTTGTAGAGCTTTGTTCAAGACAGTGAGTGTCCAGTTTGTTGTCATCATGATTACCCACTTTTTTTATATTTACTGATATTACTTCCCTTTTACCCATTTGCTTCTGGCTCCAAGCAGTGATTTAACATTTAATTTATAAAGAACAAAATCAACCAAACCAACCTCCGAACACCACCAGATGTAAGTACTGGTAACCCAGATGGATACAGGCTAACCAATATAAAATTCCAAGTGGTTTTATTTACCCACTGCAATAGAAGTAAATTGCATCTTCCCTTTTGTTAAGCAGCTCCTCGATGTTTCTCTTGCCTTCTTGACTCCTGCTAAGTTATTTTTGCCTTCTCTTTGCTGTTTTTACTTTTTCATTCTCTGTCAGTTCAAGGGTCTTCCTACCAGTGTAACCTTGGCTCACCATATCATGAGAACTATCCAAGATGCCTTAAAACTTTTTACACAGCCAGTGGGGCACTTCTGGATTTCTTCTTTTCCTGTGGGACAGGGAGGATTTCTATTAGGATCCTGAAGCCCAGCCAGGGAAGCAAACTGGGCTTGTGCATCTCTTCACTGGCTTCAGAACTCCCATTAGTTGATATGTGCATTGAACTAATTTTCTACCATTTATTTGTTTCCCTGTGTGAGCACACTGATCACATTTAGTACCTTTTTGGGGAAGGGAAATGAGGTGGTAATTTGGGAGTTATTTCTGAACAATTATGTTCATTTTAAATAAGAAATCTCTGTTGCTGCAAGGAACTAACAATTGTTTTCACCTCAGGAATAGTCAGTAGTATTTGAAAGTGATTTCCACTGATCCATCTCCAAATGAAGAAGTGGCATTTCTCCTCTCAATCTGAGACCAATGCAGAGAATTTCTCTTAATCTTCCCTGAACCATCCAACCTCCCAGACTAATAGTTGCAATCAGGCAGTGGGCAGGTCACAGATAGCAGCCCTGGGGGATTGTGGTGACTGTGAGTAAGCAATTTCACAGCAATTTTACTGCAAGACAGGTCACCCAGAGACATTTTAACCTCAGCAATTGTTTTTTACAGTGCCAGTGACATCATTAAAGGAGCCAAAATTAATTCCTTTGGACAATTATAAGCAGAGATTGCTCTTGACCCTGATATTTATGGGGTGCCAACCATCAGGAGAGGTTATATGGGTCTCCAGAGCAGCCCTGCCAAAACTTCGGCGAAGTTCCAAAATGACAATAATTCATGATTTCATTGTGCATGGCTAATTGTTTTTCCTGAAAGAAAAGCTCATGTTTGGCAGGATTCTTTGTAACAAGAAGATAGCAAAGGTTGTAAATCCCTGGACAGCTATTACTGCACAATCTGATGTGGTAACTCATATCTATCTCCCCTGGAAACACAGTAATGTGCTGCTAAAGTCAGGGGGAAAATGGGATTTGGAGCCTTTGTGAGCTGCACAGAGAATCCTTAGACTGTTTTTAAGAAATGATTTGTTAGGAAATAGAGCAGTATGATATTGATCAGTGTATGTATGTGCAATGTGTGTGCAGTGCAGTGGTCTGCAAGTTGGCTAAATGCAAAATACACTAGGTAGAATGCATTGTTAAAAACACAGTGAGGACAGAAACACAACTCTTTCCCACAGAAACAAATTACTTCTATCACTGTATACAAATGAGCACAGGTAAGAGGGAAAATATTGATGAATCAAAAATCTGGTGTACTCTACTCAACCAATGTTCCAACCCAAACTTTCTCTTCTCTCATGGACAGGGAGGGAGTCTCTTCTTTTGGACAAAATCCCAGTTAAATCTTGGCTGTCTCTAGTTGGATGTCTGAGCATCTAGTTTCCTTATCACTTGGAAACAACTGTTTAGAGATGGGCTTGACTTTGTCTTGCTCAGATGATGGTTAAATGGGACTTGTGGTGCCATAATTTATCACAGTAGATATAGTATTTTTTTTTCAATTTTAAACAGGCATAGAGAAGGGCTGATGAGATGTCCCCCAAATAATAATTACAATCTGATTTAGATATGTAATTTTAAGTAATGCATAGAATTGGTCTTTACCATATTTAAAAAAGAGAAAATCCAATCTGGAAAGCTTCCAGGGGGATGGAACAGCCTGATCTGAACAGCTCTGAGCAGCCATTCAAGGATGACAGGGAAAAGAAAAACCTGTCTTCTGATCAGAGCCCAAAACCAATGACTGAGAGAGGATGCAGCTGCACTCTGAACACAGAAATTCTATTAACAGCATTTGGGGACAAGCTTAATGGAAATTAAAGGATAACAGTGGAGCTGAACAAATGACTCCAAGCTGAAAATGGGTATGTGTGGGCTGGCTACAAAGCAAAGTTTTCTAACTGATAATGTTGTATTGGCTTGGAGTAGAATTTTAATCTGATTAGCAGAGGAAGGTGAGAGGGGAAGATGCCCAGATGGCTGATATGGCCCAGAAACATCCTTCTGGTCCTATATGTTCAATTCCTGTATGCCTACAAACAAAGACAAGGCCCGTGGGCAGGCTGACCTGCAAAGGAATCGAGTAAAAAAAAAATAGGAAAGAAAACCAAGTAGCTCGTAAATTCCTTGCTGAGATTTTCTGTTGCCTCAAGTGTTGTCATTCACATTGCAGTTTCATAGATTCAACCCTTTCTGTTCCTATCAATCTGTTTAAAAAGAAGTGAACTAGCAAATGCTCAGTTAGGCACATGCATTTGTAAATTAATTCAAGATGGGGCAGTGAGCAAAGACATCTTCTCTGGTCCAGGGTCTGCTTGTGGAGCCCTTTCATTCCCTATTGCTATTTTCCTGAACAGCCTCTTCAGTTTTCATGAGCCAGGCTCTCAGGTAACCTGTCCAGAAGGGCTGGCTGGAAAGCCAGCAATTAATGCCAGGCAGGGTGAGCCCAGGCTCCCCTAAGCCAGCAGCTTCTTGGGGTGAGCTCATCAGCTGCTGGCAGCACTGACACGCTGCCAGGGGCTCAGTAGGTGCCCGTGCCTGTCCCCCTGCACACACCAGCCCAGCACTCTGCCTGCAGGCACCTCTGAGCTGGGCCAGCACCTCGGGCACGCTGAGAACTGGAGAAGAGCAGCTGCTGTGTCTCAGCATTCATTTCTTGAGCAGCTCGCCTCCTGTTCAGTCATTATGCAAATGGGGAGGTACTTCTACCTTGAATCTCCCCAGTTCCTTGTTATTCCATTCACTTAGCTTAGTGTAACCTCAATTTTCAACTTGAGAAAGATTTCAGCTGACAGGCGTTATTTCTAATGCTCATAACTTCAACTGTGGCATTTGCTTATAAATAATTTGTATAAAAGCATATGCTTTCCTTTTATAGAGACACAGGAGATAATTCCATTACCAGGGGTTCAGTTATTAAACATATTCATCCACCTTAAAAGAAAAAAAGAGTCTGAATGGCAGAGCAAATGTGCTGTACTGAGGAAAAATGTTTGGGATGGATACTCAACCCTGCTTGTTAAGAAAAATACACTATGAGAAAATGTCTCAACTAAGTGTCTTTTTCACACCAGAAACTTGTAATATTTCTAGGGGCACCCCAAAACTGGCACAATTGGTAAAACCCTGGTACATTTATGGTACTTGGTAATTTTAATATTTTTAATCTCTTTTTTTTTGCTTTGAAAAGAAATGAGTAAAACTTGACTGTAGGTAGAGCAGAGAACTGTGTAGAATCACTTCACTTTAATCATCTAGAAAATACCTTTTCCTCTTATCAGAGGCTTCAAGGTCAAGTAGATGTCTTCTTATTTTGCAGCTGAGATTGGGAAGGTGATGAGAGAAACAATACAACCAGAATCCTGTCTCCACAACCTGATGTGAAGAAGAAACCTTACATCACAGATCAACTCATTTTTCTGTCGATGATAGATGGAGGGTGAGTTTATACATGAGCTGTTGTTGTTTATACTTCCAGGGATGCTAAATTGCAAATGCAGATGAGGGCTGTATTTTGACGCTTGGGAAACAGCTTTGTGAACCCTTTGGCAGGGCTGTTGAACTAAACACAAAGCTTTTATCTCTCTGAATCTCTCAGGGCATATTAATCCTTCACTTAGAGGTTTGTCAGATGAAAAGCTGCTTGAATGGTTTGATTTTTTTTGATTGTGTCTGAGTTGTATTGCTGCTGTGTACAGATCCCATAAAGCCAGAGCCAGGAGTCCTGGGAAGCTCCTGTGGAGCCTTTGGGACGTGCAGGACACGGTGCTGCCCTGCTGCTGCTGGGGGCTGGGGAGAGCCCAGCTTCACTGAGGAGCCCAGCAGTGGGGTCTGGCACACAGCCCACTGTGTAGGGAGGGGTTTGGGGAGGGCGAGCCAGGCCTTTCTGTGCACATGGAACCACAGACTGCTTGGGGCTGGAGGGACAGCTCAGCTTGTTCCCACCCTTGCCATCAGCAGGGTCACCTTTCATAGAGCAGGCTGCTCCGAGCCCTGTCCAGCCTGCCCTTGGACACTTCCAGGCATCCAGGGGCAGGCACAGCTTCTCTGGGCAGCCTGTGCCAGGGCCTCACTGCCCTAAGGGTACAATTTCCTCCTGCTTGGCATTTCCTTCTGCTGTCAGAGACTGAGGCTGGAGGGGCTGGTGATTTGACAGCCCCATGTTTCTTATGCTCTTAGGCTCGTTGGATCCTACAAATCCTTACTTACCAAGCAATCTTCTCCCATGTAAGTAGCTTTGAGCACTCAGGAAGTACAGGAATCTTTATCTGAGCATCAGAGCCACGTTTGCTATGAAACAAAATAGGTCACAGTCATTTTCTGTAAGGATTTCAGTTGACAGAGCCACACCAAAGGTGAACTGGTTCCTGTGGTTGGAGGGGAAGCCTGGTTTTCTATGCCAAGTCCTTTGCCAGCCATTCTTAAAGCTTGTCCTACCCAGTTATTCTACACAGAAAGGACACTCATTTTTTCAGCAAAGTGGGAGAACAGCAGCCTAATTTAATGCAATCCCTGCAATGTCTCTTTTGAAGCTCAGGCAGGATTCAGAGATGTTCAGCCTGTTCCAGTTCTAAATGTCTTACTGAGTTTTGAAAAACTATTACTCAAATCTTCCTTTGATTTTAACTTAGGTTTTTTCCCCCATTTTTCTATAAAATTTGCCAAAACCAAGGCAATATCTTTGAAAGTGTTTTCAGAAAGAAAACTTGATTGCTGTTTTCTACCCAGTTCTGAAATCAAGCACACAGAAATACAGTGGGCAGGAATTTCAGGCCCTGGAGCAGCATTTAGTTCCGTTCTGGAGGAAGGCAGAGAAGTAATTTTGTGCCCCAAGTAAGCTCGGTCTCCTATACAAACCAAAATGTAGCATTCCTTTAATGGGAATATCAGTTTTCCAGCTGCCATTTGTACACTTGCACATTCTCACACACTGCAGTATGAAACAACATGCTTCCTTTTCAGTGTGAAAGAACAAAAAGTGCTGGAATCTCAAGTCCAATCATTTCTTTTCCACTTTCCCACCAGCAACCCAAGACTTTCTTCATGCTGAATTAGCCACAAATGGAAAAGATGGTGAGACCACCTGGGTTGTGAATAGCACCATCATTGTACATGAGCAGGTGGGGCTCTTTGTATATCCTGAAGGTATAAAAATATGTAAGAATGAAAAAAATATATAATGAGTCTCACCGAAATGGATGTTTAATATGTGAACATAAAAAATAAGTATATTCACAATATGCTAATAAAATAAAAGTATTTATGATTATACTTATGCAGAATACCAGTGATTGTGTAGGCACAGGGAAAAAAAGTGTTTACACTTCATGTTTTTGCATTCCAGTTGTACATTTTACATTGCTGATTGAATAGTTTGTGGTAGGAGAGAAAAGTGAGAACATGGATAGGAAGAAGAAACGAAATGACAAACCAAAGGAAAACCATGGTAGGGGATTTGCAGTATGTGATTCAACAAGCCCATGAAGGAATGTGCCTGTTCTTTTTCTACTTTAGCTAACCCACATAGGTGGATCTGGAAATCTCTTTCCTCTTGGGCTTTTTTTTTTCTCCAGGGAGGACATACAGCTGTAGGACAAGTACAGAGGGCTGAAGTACAACTATGTCAACAAGGAAACAATGCAGGAACAGAGACCTGAATCAATATTCAGTCAGACCCTTTAATTATGCAGCTCATTTTTTACTGATGGAAGTAAATCCTTGGTTCTGAAGCAACTTGTGCCTAGGGGAAAGGAGTGCAAGAGCCTCTGGTATTCCCATTGACAGCAGCTGATGGGAAGCATGATACAGTGAAGAGAGGTAAAACCTTAACCAGTCTGGGATTCAGGAGCAATGGAGGCACCCAAGGAGAAGAGGATATGAACCTCAGGAGAAGAAATTGTTTTAGAAACATCTGTAGATACATATAGAAAGAGATTTGACCCATGTTTTTATCAGGTGAGAGATCAAATACAAAAGGAAGTCACTGTGGTAAAGAATGTAAGGCTGTCATCAGGCCATGGAAAATCTCTTCACAAATTTCTATGCTGGAGTTCAGGAACAGAGGAATGCAAGATCAAACCAGCTCACATGCTGCAACACTTAAAGTAGCCTATTTTAAAAATAGAAATCAGATCTGATCTCTCTTTGGAAGTAAAGAAAAGTATTGTGCAGAAAGTTACAAGAAGTTCTGGATCCGATTATGTGGTCAGCAGCCTAAGTGGCTTAAAATGATCAAAACTCCAGTAAAAAAAAAATGTCTTTGAAAAGACTGTTCAGACTGCTGTGGGAATTTGTGTTCAAGTGGTCACAGCATGACCAGCACCCAGCCCAGAGCAGCTGAAATGGAGGGCCAGGGCAGCCAGCCATGGGGTGAAACATCACTGCCACTGGAGAACTAATTAGAGTGTCAGTCAGTGGAAGGTGACACCAAATTACAGACACTGTGCCGAAGAAAAAGACTCCAAGGGGTTCCTGGCTTTGAGCCCACCTTGGTGGGAGCTGTGTCTCTGTCTGGGATGCACACAGGATGTCCACAGAGGCTTGAAGGGATGGTTCTCAGGGCTGAACCTCTCCTGGGAGTCAGGAAAAGCAGAGAGCAGCAGCCTGGCAGCTAATAAACAGCACGTTACTCTGCATCTCATAAATCTCCACCAAGTTCATTTATTCTCCTCTGAGAATGAATAACTAATGAGAAGCCTCCTCTTGCCAGTTACTGTAGCACTACACAGAGCGGGTTGGATGTGGAGCTGCTATTAATAGCACTGAACGAGCTGCTAATTGGGCAGTTATGTAATGGCTTTGTTATGAAACCTAGTTTGGGTTTGACACCTTCTGTTTGCTAAAAACAACAGTAAAACCCCCAAACAAACCCAGGGTTAGCAGTGCATGACATGACATAAAGGCTGAATAATTACCGGTGTTTCAAAACTCAAATAGAATTAAAAAGGGGGAAAAATCAGTTTGTTTCTCTGAATTCCAGCAGAAGTGAGCTGGAAGCGAATCATATCACAGATCTGCTGTTCAAAGGGATACTTCAAAGTAACTTTCTCTAATACCTGCCCTGCAAATGTGGACAAAAATCCTCCAAGCGACCTGTTTCTGCAACTTGTGAAGTCTCAGAAACTATTTCTTTAATTTGAAAAAGTTGTGCTTTGAATGAGCACAGACAGAACATATTTTAAGGAGAAAGAAGGACCAGAAATGCCTGTGTGACCCACTCTGGTACAAATTGTGCACGAGGATGAGGCACGAATCTTTACTCTTGTAAGTGACAATAGGTAACCTATACAGTTTGACATTTTTAAAGTAACTTATTAAAAAAAAAAAAAAAAAAGAGAGAGAGGGACGGGTAGGGATGACATTTTGTTCCCTGCTATACAGGAGAGAAGATTGCAGTGCATTAGGAGGGAAGCTTTTATCCAGGGTGGCCCTTTGGAGTGGCTCTGTCCCTAGTTACTCTGAAGGCTGGGCATCACTGATGCAATTTACAGCCCTGGGAGCTGCTCCTCCTGATGAAACCCAGCTACTGTGCCCTGCTCGTCAGGTGCTTCTCCTCTGGAGACACCAAACACAGCAGCATTCAGAGCCTGCAAGAAGGATCCCTCAGAGGTTTGTAGTTGTATGTACAGTGTTGTAATATACATAGAAATGCAAATGCCTGTCCAGTGAAATCAACACTGTGCCAGCGGTTGGTTTTGGTCAGTGTTATCCATAATCTTTTGGTGCTGGGGGAGATCAAGGCTGTCACTCCAGAAGGAGCCCACAGACCATCCAAAGAACACTTCATCTGTCTGTTTACAAACACACATCCTCATCTTTGTGCAGAGAAGCCCGTGGAATTTGCCTCCAGCTGAGTCACCTTACATTTCAGGAAACTGGGTGCAGATACTACACTCAGCTCTGCAGAGTTATTTTCCACTGCTTGTCACTTTACTTGGTCTAGGTAATGATAAACGCCCTGGTTTATCCAGCATGATAGATTAGGAAGGTTTTATTCCAATAAAAGAAAACTCCACTTAGTTCCCTCATTAATGAAGTGCCCAGAGGAGGCTGGCAAAGGGCTCACAAGGACTGGATGCACAATGTCCCAGCACCATGGTAATTGCAGCCAGCATGCCTAAAAAGCTGTGATAATTTAGGGTTCAGCGAGTGTTGAAAGGAATAAGACTGGAAATTGGGTGGTCCAGATGGCTCCCACATTTATCCAGTTAATTATCAAGATGCAGAATCTCTTGTCCATTTTATGTGTGTGTGTATATATGTGCAGAAATACATCTAGACACTATTTACTTCATTAGGATATTTTGGAATTACCATGTGGCAAATAATAGAAGGATCTTCTCCTAAAATAACATCAGCAAGCTTCCCCACTCCTACACATGAGCTGAAAGGAGTTTTCTCCTCGGTGCATGTTTTCACTGGTAGTACAGCTTGTTGGTGTTGTTACTGCTCTTCTTGTAGCCTCACGTGTGGGAGCAGCAGGAGGCACCAAGCACCTCACCAGAGTGGTAACTTTTCCTTGTTTCTGTTGTGGGGGTGCTGAAGGGATCCCATAGAATATAAACTTGGTCACCCATCTCACTGGAGGACAGAGTTCAAAATTAATCCTATGATTGCTTAATTCTCACTTATTCTGAATTTACACTGGTATAAATGTGTGCCTTTGCAATTTCTAAAACCCTTTAAACCCTATATAAAATTTTAACTGTTGTTTATATTTAAAAACCCTTAAAATACTTTGAAATGTCCTTTAAACTATATTTCAATATGGGAATAATATTTTCCTGTGTCTGGTATCATTTTTTCCCTCTGTGATAGTGTTTTTTGCACCCTTTGCATTGCCTTCCTGCAGTGATGGTACATTTACTACAATTCCCTGTGTATCCTGCTGATCCTTGTTTTTCCCAAGATAAGGCAACCCAAGCCATCTTGTTGGTGAGTGCATGTAACTAATGTGTGTCTATTGTCTGCTAATATCTGATACCATTTCCTGCTGGATTGATATTTCATTCTTTGTCCCAACCACACTTTAATTGATCTCTGGCAAATGGTTCTCTAATGGAGAAACAGAGAAGCTACTTCTGTACAGGGATATTATCCAGGAAATACCATGTTTTTGTTTCCTCTGGATTCTACCAGGTGTTTTTTCTTTTTAATAAATGGAAAGACCTCCCTGTAGTTCAGAATAAAAAAATTCTAGATAGAAATATCAGGATGGGAAAGGAGTTTCTGTCAAGTGGAGGTCACAGTATTTCTGTCGCTCACCTGACCCAAATGTAAGCCAGAAGCAAACACCTTGCCCTTCGTGTGTGTCTGGGGAGCATGTAGGCAGAGAACTGATGGGATCCTCTTTAATTTGCTTGCTAAAGTGAGAATGGTAGAGCTCATTACAGCAGCCCTTGGCACCATGGAAGCAGGGGGAACAAGAGACAGGACAACAAGAAACGGCTTCAGGTTGCACCAGAGGAGGTTTAGGTTGAATATTAGGAAAATTTCTTCATGGAAAAGGTTGTCCATCCCTGGCACAGGTTACCCAGGGAAGTGTTGGAGTCACTATCCCTGTAGAAATTGAAAAGACAAGTAGGTACTGTGATTAGGGACATGGTCTGGAAGTTGTGCATATCCTTATTCTTATGTCTGTTTTATTCTTGCCATGAGCACTCCCTGCTGTCTGGGTCACCAAACCAGCTGCTGCATTTCTCCTCTACTTAGCTTTAAAACCTCCACAGTCTCACAATTGTGGTTTTTTTAAAACTCAGCTTTTTTGTAGTCAACAGTGTCTCACATGCACTGGTTTCTTTAAGAACTTCCCCTTTTGTGACCAAATCTTTTGTTTTCAGTTCACTCTGTCCAAACTTTTGTCATTAACATATTTCCCTTCACTCACCCCCCAGACCATGTTCCCCTACTTCTAAAATCTCAACAGTGACTTATTTCCCCTATCAAATTCCAGCCTCCCTCTTTATCAGTTCTGGTTAACTCTGTTACTGCTCCCTCCTCTTGGAAAGCCTTTTCATCTCCAGTGCTGGGAATGCCTGTGTTTGGGAAGCAGGGGCTGTTCTTATCAATTTCCTTTTTCAGCTTCCTTCATTGAAAGGATGCTCTGAATCTAAAACATGTGGTAGGTCAAATTACTTGGAGTCACCTCTCCCATTTTTTTTTTAGGAAATGCCTGGAAATGTTTACAAAGTACTCTCCAAAAGCACTCAGAAGGAAGACTGGGCACAATTTCAGTGCTGGCATGCCAGTGTGGGCTCCTGTGTTTCCTGCTTCCCTTGCAGCCCTGGCAGCCTCTGTGGAGTTTGTCAGCCAAGATCACACTTAGTTCCTCACCTTGATGATATTGGGGCTGTCACAGCCGGCTTTTCCACATGCAGATCTTTCTCTTGGGTTTATGTGGCAAGGTAATATTAAAATGGGTCCTACCAGGCCAGAGAAATGCACATATTTCCCAGAGTCTATCACCACTGAACCAAAAGTCACAAACCCCTGGGAACTCTGGAAGGAGAAGCGTTTATCCTTTCTGAGTCAGCCAATCATACAGGGTTCAAGACTGGTGCTCAAACTTCCAGAAATCGTAGAATCATGGAATCACAGAATGGTTTGGGTTGGAGGGGATCTCAAAGCTCATCTCATTCCAAACTCCTGCCATGGGCAGGGACACCTTCCATAGACCAGGTTACTCCAGGCCCCAGGAAATATTTAATTCACAGCTTGAAATATTTTTTTTTTAGTAATGTTTATATTTCAAATCCATGTTATGAAAGCCAGTAGCAAAAGGTCTTATTCATGGAGTGTTACTGACTCTAATTGCTTGTAAAAAGAACTGTGTAAACAATGGAATATTTTGTTTGCTAAGAATTCATTAAAATTTACTCAGCTCAAAATAACCAGGACAAGTGCATTAAAAAGAAATCACTCTCTTCAAAAGCATTATTTTAAAGGTGTATTCTTAATTAAGAATACTTCAAACTAAAAAAAAAAAAAAGAGGAGAAAAATGTATTCTTTAAAATTCTGAGATGAAACTTGAAATTTGAATCTTATCAGAGCATTCCTTGTTTCTTTCCAGGGCAAACAAATGAAAACATCTGTTTTGCTCCAGCCTATATTTTTGTCCTTGTCCTGCCCAGAAAGAGAAAAAATCAGGCATTAATTTTTCATTTCTTTCTCCCTCTGCTGCTTCCAGAGGCAGGAGTTAAGTGGCCAGCAATGCCTCCCAGCCTGTCAGGAGTGATGCTTTTTTAGGCCAGAGAGAACGTTTGGTCTCCTGCATAGCAAGAGCGTGACAGAATCACTGAGCTATCAAATCAGTTATTCTGCCAACCTCCTTCTGGTTCACTGAGGAGTAAATTAATCCCACCTAGGAGTGCTCCAGCAGCAGAGAGGGCACACACACTGCCCTGCTCGGGCAGCAAGGTGCTTGCCAGGACTGTCACTCACGGACAAATAATTCCTTTCTTTTGGGGAACCTTCAAGGACCTACTTCTCTGAGCGCTGACTCACACATGGTGGGACAGCAGCAGTGAGAGCTTCTCCCGGGGGAGGCAGCAAGCCCTGGGGCAGGTGCAGCAGCTCCACCATGGATCTCCAGAGTCCACCAGAGGCCCGGCAAGCCTGGGACTGGCAGCAGCTTCTGGAGTCAGCACTGCTTGGGAGGTGGTGGTGAGGGAGCTGCTCCAGCAGAAGGCCTTGGGACAGGCTTTAGGCCATCCTCAGCTCTTGGAAAGGAGGGAGTGAGTCCCTGGCACGATGTCACCTGTCCTGCTGCCCTCCAGAAGCTTTATTGATCAAAGTCCAGCAGCTCCAGTGAGGAAATAAGAGAGGTGCACCATGTGCTACAGCAGAGAATTCCACACTGACGTAAATCTGTGCCTCCAGCTCCAGCTGTTGCAATGAACTGCAAACCCACGTATTTTCTGTGTGATTTCTCCCAGTTGATCCTCTTTTTTTACCCTGCTCTTACATCTTTCCTGGTTTCCACAGACATTTTTGGTCTTTCCATTGCTTTACCGCAGTGATGTACCTCTGACTCCTCCAGTGTTGTCCATTGGTTTCCCCAAGTGCTTTTCTCCAGGAATATGTGCAGCCCTGGGGAGGACCAAGATTTGTGTTAAAGACAATCTGCTCATAAAGTGAGTATTTATCTAAACCCAGATTCCTCAGGTGCTCTGGGCATTTCCTGCCAAGGCCTCTGCTGTAAGAGGCTGTTGTGCTTGTTCACAAGTGAAACATCCATTATTCCTAGCAGCCCTCATAAGGAGCAGTACACACAAATGACCTCTTGGAAGCTCTTGTGACTCCTGCAAAATGTAAGAAAATTGAAAATCTGTATTTGCAAGGTCAGAAATAAAATGAAAACCTCACTTCAGCTGTCTAAAGCCATACAAAGCAAAGACCTCGCTGAATAGCCAACTCTTAAAATAAGTACAATTTCCTTTGCCACAATAAATGTTTCAGTATAAAGTTGAATATATAATTCATTCCACTTATCTGTAGAATTTTGTTAAACTTCAGGAACTTTAAGTGAACGACTTCAGTTTCTTACAGGCTTGAACTGCTCTCTTGAAAACCTTTTGGAGAGGAAAAATGTGCCCTGGGATGGCTTTGAAGCTTTTTTTTCGTTCGTTGTTGAGATCTGATGTTCTTCAACAGCAGATAAATTGTTTCTGTGGCCTTAATGGAAACCTGAAGCTCTACCCAGCGTTTAGAATTTCTCCTCATGGACTGGATCCTTGGCTGCCATCCTGCCTGCATTGGTCTTCTCAGGAGGAATTTGGGGAATGTACCAAATGTTTAAATGGCAGCTACAAATTAAGGTTTTCTTCAGCTCAAGAGGGAGCTACAATTAAGACATGATTGTTTTAAGGGATAAAACCCTCTCAGCTGAAGTGTTTCCAAGCTACTCATCAGTTCCCTAATGTTTCTCTTGCAGAAATTCATCTAGTCCTGTGATATCAATCTTGTAAACAAATACTTTCTTTACTTACCTCCTGTGATAAAATTCATGCTTGAAATTTCTCAAGGAACTCCTTGCTCCTTGGCCCCTTCTTGTCTTTTTTCGGATTGGGAAATGTGAAACAGAAAAAAAGGATTTTTAAAAGAAAAATCTCTGTTTGGATCACTCATCCTTATAATGACTTTAAAAAACCCACAAAAACATCAACAAGAAAGTGAATTAAAATTGAATTTAATATTTTCTTCTGAATATTTTTTTAAATTAAAGAATAACTGTATGGCACAGCAGTAGCAGATACTTGGTCCAAATGCTTGCTCCCAGAATATACCATGAGGGAAAAAGTGATGTAGTGCCAGGGGAATATGTTTCATTTTCTCGTGACTGTGTACTTCTGGATGAGGAACCTGGCAGACAGCTCCCCTGAAATGCAACCACCAGCCCACGCAGGGGTTCAGCACTGCTGAGGGGGTTCCTATGCAGGTGTCCCAGCTCCGTGTGACTTGTTTGTGTGAGGGGTTTGGAAATGCGCTGCTGTTGGGGTGCTTGCAGTGCGCATTCCCTTCTCGCAGGTGGGAGTGCATCCATTCTTGCCGCTGTGAATGGAAACCTCCTCCAGCCTCCCCGTGCTGCATGGAGTGTTCCCCGGAGAGGAACTGCTGGAGTAAATGCTTTGGACTTGCTCGTGAGTTCCAAAGTCCCTTTGCTGCCGCCTTTATGTCACGAATTCAGCGTGTTTGTGCAAGGCACAGCTGCCTCACCTGGAGGAAAACTGCCTTCCTGTGTAGGCTCTGGCATTCCTGTCCTACATTCATGTTCCTTTTGGGAAGGCTTGGCAGGTTTTAACTCTTCATATGAGACCACAGCTCTGGATGCTGATTCTGGAAGCTCCAGAGGTTTAAAGTAAAGTGCTTTGTGGGTGTGTTTGGTCTGTCTTCTTACTTGAAATGAGGGCAGAGATGCTGCAGGCTGCCTTTTGTAGTGGAGCTCTGCTTGTAACCAGGCTGCTGCTTGTGCTCTGTGCAGGTGTGGATCCAATTCTTCGCTTGGCTCACCACACTTAGCTGGTCAGAAAGGAACAAAAGCAATTCAGGTTTATCAAAAAGGATCAAATGCCCTTCAGGTGGCCTGGCGATCCCCATTCCGTGGTCACAGCCCCAAGGCTGCCACGGCTCAGGGAGAATTGGGACAAGGCTCTGAGGCACAGGGTGGGATTTGGGGGCGGTCCTGTGCAGGGCCAGGAGCTGGACTTTGACAATCCTTGTGGGTCCCTTCCAGCTCAGGATACCGGCGGGGGCGGTCCTGTGCAGGGCCAGGAGCTGGACTTTGACAATTGTGGGTCCCTTCCAGCTCAAGATACCGGGGGTTCTGTGGAGGAGACCGCGGCAGCAGTTTGCTGTGACACTGCGGGGCTCTGTGTGTGTGCGGGGCTGTGTGTGTGTCTGTGTGTGTGTGCAGAGCTGTGTGTGCGGAGCTCTGTGTGTGTAGCTCTGTCTGTGTGTGTGTAGCTCTGTGTGTAGCTCTGTGTGTGTGTGTGTAGCTCTGTCTGTCTGTAGCTCTGTGTGTGTGGCTCTGTCTGTGTGTGTAACTCTGTGTGTGTGTAGCCCTGTCTGTCTGTGTGTGTGTAGCTCTGTGTGTGTCTGTAGCTCTGTGAGGGGTCCCGTCCCTCAGGCCCAGCTGCCCCCCCCCTCCGCCGTGGCGGTCGCGAGCGCGCCCGCACGCGCTTCCCGCGCCGCCGCCGCGCGCCCTCCCTCGCGCCCGGGCGAGGCGTGACGTCACGGGCGGCCACTGAGGAGCGGGGCGGGGGTGTGGGGGGGGGAGCGCGCGCAGGTGCATCCGCTTCCCTCAGGGCGCCTCCCGCCGCCGTCCCGGGGCAGCGCCCGGGGAAAGGTCGGCGTTCGCTCCGGGGGGACGGGCGCCGGTGCTTCCCCTGTTCCGACCGCCCGTGTGAGTCTCCCGTGGGTGTCGCCCCGTCCCCGACGGCAGGGAGTCGCGGGCCGGGGTCGCTAGGGGGAGGCACGGCATCGGCGGACGGGCTGAGGCCGGGGAGAGCGAGAGGGGAGGGAGAGCCTCGCCCCCCGCCCCGGTTTTGCTTTCCCTTTTGCCCCTAGCTTTCCCTGGCGGGCGTGAGGGAGCGAGGAGGATACGTATTTATTTTTTTATTTACTTACTTATTTATTTAAATATTTGTTTGTTTGCTTCCCTAAAGGGTGAGGGGAGGGGAGAGGGAAGACCGGAGGAGGGCGCGGAGGCAACGCCGTCACCAGAGGAGGCGGTGGCGGGGAAGAGGAGGAGAAGAAGCCGGCGCGGAGCCTCGCCTCACCTCGCCTCGCCTCGCCTCGCAGCCCCTCCGCCGTCCCCGCCTCGCCGTCCACGGCCGCCGGAGTCACCGGCGGCCGCCCGTCCTCATGATGGCCTCGACCACCTGCACACGCTTCACCGACGAGTACCAGCTCTTCGAGGAGCTCGGAAAGTAAGGACGGAACGGGGAGTGAAGGCACCGGGGGCTGCGGGGGTCGGTGCGTGAGCCCTGGGGGCAGCCGCGCCCTCACCGCTGCCGAGAGCCCCGCGGGAGCGCCCGGGCTCCAGCCATACGACCCCGGGGCGGCCAGGGGCTCTGGGCGGGTGGCGGGGAGCTGCGCTCAACCCCCCCGTGCCGCTATTTATTACTATTTATTATTAATTGTTATTTTCAGCTCTCAGGTTGCCGCGGGGCGGGGGTCTCGGGTTATGAGGGGTGTCGGGGCGCGGCGGGCGCCCCCCAGCGGCGGGGCGGGAGGCGCAGCCCCGAGCGCCATGTTGGGTGTCGCCCCCCCGGTGTCACCGCTGAGGGGGACCCGGCCACCGCCGCCCTGTGTCCCCCCGCCGTGTGCCGGCATGGACACAGTGGAAACCCGCCCGCCCTCCGCCCCAGCTAGCGGGATTGGTCACACGGCTTCTGCCCCGCGGAGTTCACTGTTCAGCTGAATAAAATCAATGCTGACCGTCCCTGACAGAAAACCAGAAAATCCCTTTTTTTTTTTTTTTTTTAATTCTGCCGACATCACACCCCTCCGTGCTGCCCGTTAGCTGGTAATGGCAGTGGAGTGTTTCAGTTGGACTGACACTTTACCCGGTTTTGGTTTCCAGAGGGGCGTTCTCCGTCGTGAGGAGGTGTATGAAAATCACCACAGGACAAGAGTACGCTGCCAAAATTATCAACACCAAAAAGCTTTCAGCTAGGGGTGGGTATATTTTAATCTGGTGTTTGTGGTGCCTCCTCCCTGTTTCGTGTGTTCATGTGCTGAGCATTAGGAAATGATAAAAATAGCTGAGTATTTTAACAGATTTTTTTAATACTGTTTTAATTATTATGTCCTGGGTTTGAATTTTTTTCCTTGATGTCTGGGGTTTTTTCCTGTGTTAAATGTTTCATGGATTGACTGCACAGAAGTCAGAGGTTGCTGTAAATAATTTCAAGAAAAGATGTTCAAAACCTAAAGTTTAACATAATGCAGTGTTTTCTTATTTAATATAAATAATTTGCTTCAGAAGCATTTTGCAAGCTTTTTTTTTTTTCTGGGAGGATGGTCAATAACAAGTTTCCATTACAGATTTTATTTTAAACATTTACAGCTTCACTGGATTCTGTGTTCCCATTGCATTTAAACATGGACATTAGGGCCTATCTGACTATGAGTGAATGAGGGAAGATGTACTTTTATCTCAGATTAAACTTTTTTGTGAGAAGGAAATTACGACCAAGAAAAAAATGTGGTTTTTGAGCTAGCTGTTGCGGAGCAAGTCGCTGTGCTGAAGCGGCGAGGAGTGCTACTGTTACAAGGCTGCTGCACGGCTTGTTTCTGCCTTGCCTCTGATGTGCGTTTGCAGCAGCTTGTCAGCAGCAGCGGCCGCGTTGTTATGATACATTGTAGGTAAATATACACACGGTGTGGGCTGTTGTTGTGCAAAGGGAGTCTTAGCGGTGCCGTGTCAATTGCTCGTTAATTCCCTGCTGGAGTGCCTGTGGCCGGGACTCGGGGATTAGGGATCGCTCTCCCTTAGCGTTTTCTGTGTTTTTATGGCAATTTGTGAAGAACGCGGCAGTGAGTAAACATTGCCAGAACCTAAACGTGCTCGTGGCTGCTCTGCTTCTGGCCCAAAGAATCGCTGCAGGTAAACGGCAGCCTGAAGTCAGTAAGACATGGCAAGTTCTGATAACCGTTCTGATAACAAACTGCTCTCTGATAAACATCTTTCAATGGTTGTTACTGGAGTCTGGTGAGAGTTGTGTGAAAACTTACCTTTCGCTGAATTTAACTCTTCACTCTTACTGCAAGATTATTTTTCCTTTATTCTTGAAAGGTTACTTAAATTCCTTTTTTTTGGTACAGTTATAGGCTTGAAGGTAAGTTAAGCAATTTATAATACTTGAGGTAAATATTTTCATGAGTTTGCTTTAAACAGATGGTATTTTATTATTATTTAGCACACTGTGATCTGTTGAATTTTGATGCTTAAAATAAAACACCACACTCGGTGTGATTTCATAGATCTGAGTAATTTTCAATGTGAGAAGCCATAACAAGGTCATCATCAGGTTACTGGGAACAGGTGGGGAACATGTGCCAGGTTACCAATATGCCATGGGTTCTGTGTGTGATGGGGTAAATCCTGGAATGCTAGGCTAAATGAGGAAAAACTGTCTTTCTAATTACTCATCGTTTGGATTGCACTGTATTTCAAGCTGTAATTTTTGTACTTTGTTCATGTAGGACCAAGTTGGTCCTTGGTGTGCTCTGTTAAGGAGTGGAAGCACATTTGGGAGAATTTTGCTCATACAATGGAATGAGGTAAATTTGATACAGAGTTTTCTGTGGGTTCAACCCGTAAGGGAAGAGGTTACACTCCACAGCTGAGCTGTGGAATATCCTTGCAAATCAGAACATGCATAGTGCCTGTCTGTGAATGCAGGGAATGCCTTTCCATCTCTGTTTTCAGACATCTCAAAACTTATTGCAGATTTTTACTTGCTGGGCTGTTTTTTGTGGAGGTTGGTTTGGGTTTTAGCACTTGGAAAGCTACTAAGTAGTTTCTGAAGAGCGAGCTTCTTGGAGAAATCTTTAGATTCTCCTGAGGCAATTTTTTAATTGCTGAAAGGTGCACTTGAATGGCACTTGTGGTGCAAAAAAACCTTAAACCTGAAAAAGCCTCAAACTGTGATGCTTTCTCCTGGCTGCTGTTGGGGATGGAGTTTAATAATCAAGTGCTGCTTTTTGATCTACGTTTTGTTCTACTCCATCTGAATGCTGCATGAGGAGGTAGCAGCTCACTTCTGTGTCGGACCTACTGAAATACCCATTCCAGTGTAAATCATTGGGGCAGCTTCATCTGTGAGCAGAGTTAAGGGCAAACTTGGAAATGTGTTCCTTGTCTGGGGCTTGCTTCCCTTCAAGCTGTTTAAGTCAAATATCAAATTTGGGCCTTTTGGCTTCCCGCGCTGGATGAGAGCAGTTTCAGTGTATGATATGGAGGAGTCAAGACTTTCAAGACTAAATGAAACTTCCTTAAAGTAGTTTTGAAATTAGAAATTATCGCTGGATGAGAGCAGTTTCAGTGTATGATATGGAGGAATCTTGAAATTAGAAATTATTTAAATGGCTTCAGCCCAGTCAGAGCAGTAATTATCTTTTCTTCCCCTCTTCATCTCAGCCTAAATGTTATTGAAGAGTTTTCCAAATTCTTACTTTAGCAGTCTTTCTAAATCTGGTCTGGTCACCACCTAATCCCAACGAAGTTGTGTTCCCATCAGTTTCCTTGTATGGTTACAGGGAAATTTCAGCCACATTGCCTTTGTGCAGAGGCATGAGCTTTGGCTGGAATTTGGAGGGGAAAAGGAAGATGTGTCCCCTGTTCTAGCAGAGGAACTGTGGTGCTTTCAAATTGATGGACAGTTCCTCACATAATTCAGATTGCATGTTTTTCTGATTTTAGTAACAGAAGTAATAAACATTTGCAATTTGAATCTATTTCAGTATAGCAAAAATGCTTTTGCTTGTTACAGTTACATATATTCTCCTTTTCAAGTCTTCTTAAGGTGCTCTTCAGAGTTTTGATCTACGTGTTTTCTAAGTCAGCTGGAGTCTAAACTAGTAGTATATCCACAGCTGGTTTTGTATCAATAGGTTATGTTCTTGCACAAGGTGATTTTGCTGCTGATTGTCAATAAGGAAAGGCATAGAAAGGTGTGTTACCCTCTAGGCACACAGGCTGTGGTAGCTGGGGGTGGGGCTGAAGCCTTATCCCCAGTGGGCTGCAGCCGTGCCAGGCAGGTGAACAGCATTGAAGGTAAGGAGCCAGGAGTGCCCAGGGGCACTGACCAGTCCCCCAGGGGAGCAGAGGGCACTCAGGGGCAGTGCATGGACAGGAGGGTGTAAAAGGCTGGGCTGAGGAACAAGAGGAGCAGATGCCTGCAGCCTCTGAAGCTTTCTCATGAGGTATGGTGTTACTGTGCATGGCGTGAAGCCTTCTCATGCTCTGTGGTGATGCTCTGTGTATCGTGGCCCTCTCGTCTGTGCCGTGTGCTGTGGCACATGCTGCGACCTTACCCTTCTAAAATTAAATGTAGGGATGAACAAGCATACAGGAAACCAAGAATAAAGTGCAGAATGTTTGTTTGCTGGTTCTGGGTTCTGTATGGTTTCATCTGATGAAGTCTTTGGGATTTCCTCACTATTCAGTAAGGGCTTGGCCTTGTCTGTGTTGTTTTTCTTGTGTAGAAAGTCATGCAGATGAAAGTGAACTTCAGTGAAATGACTTTACTTTTCCCCTGTCTGTTCCAAATACCAAATAACAAGCAGATTGTCTGTTTCGTTTTGCCATTATCTGTCTTTTTCCTTCTCTTTTGAGAGTCGTCTAGCTTTGATCCAAATTGATATCATATAAATAAACCCATTTTCTTAGTAGGTTTAGCCCTTGTTTTCTGTTTTCCTAAAAAACATTAGGTAAGAACTTGCTTTTCTGATCATACATGAAAAAGTATTCACAGATTTTCACTGGGTGTACATATCGCTAGTAACGTCCTACTGACGGTTTCCGTGCCTTCGGTGCAATGTGGTGGTGTCTGTATGTGGGAGGAGGAGGAGGATGTCCCAGTCCCTTCTCTTTTCTGGGGAGCTCGTGCCCAAGCTGGGCCCACCTCTGCCAGCAGGACTACCAGCACTTTCTTTATGAGTGTGTGTGCTACAAGGAGTAACGTGAGAGTCAGCTGGAGGTTATTGCTGCTCCCTCAAGAGCTCTCGTGAGCTTTCAGGGATCAGCCATTCCATTAGCTTCAAGCCTTGGAGGTATGTTGCTGCTATTTATCTTCCTTCTTAGCAGGAAGCTTCCCAAATCTTTTTCAGTATTTCTGCTGTTCGTTTTTTCTGGGAGTTTGTGCCTGCAGGTGCCTGGCACAGCCAGAGGGACTGGAGCAGTGACACTCACCTGCAGGCAGCTCCGATGGGTGCGCAGGCTGCAAACCCCACCCTTGGGAGCAGTGTTCTGTGCACTCTTGAGTAATTGGGCTGTGGCAAGAGTGTTTCAGCGTCTGAAGCCCTCCAAGTAGGGCACCTCGTGATCCCTGAAATGATTTAAAATACATTAGGGAGATGAATGAAATGGGAAGTGTATATACGGTAGTATTTTTCAGCCCAGCTTTTCATGACACAGAGATAAATGTTTTTGATGTGTCACTAGACTAACTTTAGTCAGGTAGCTTGTGTCAGTGCATGCCAGATGTTGCACAGGAAGGCAAGCTCTAATAAGGCTTCCAGTGCTCCATAGGAGGAGAAAATAATTCTTTCTAATCTAGCTCAAGATGTTAATCTCTGAAGCACACATTTACCTGTGCCAGTTTATTACAACACATGTATTTTTAAAGCTAAATTCTGTTCTTACGCACACGTGACGTTACTCCCACACAGACAGGACTGTCCTTCAGGGCGTTTAGTTGTCAGTGAGGCAGATTCTGTCTTTGTGAGGACAAGATTGAAGCTTGGGATTTCAGTGGTTTTCTTCCACGTCTTGCTGTAGTCATTTTTCTCTGGTTAATTACTTGTCATTAAGAGTGTTTTAAAGCTGTTTTTCTATAGTATGTAACAAGGTTCACCTGCTAACATGCAGTCACCCTTTTTTAGTTTGTGGTCAATGTTTGTGTTCAGTTTAGTCATGGCATTCTTTTCAGTTTGACATCGGTTGTAACACAACACGCTCATTTGAATGTTTATCTGCAAGTATTTGTTTAATTGCAAATTACTGTAATTTAGCAGGCTACTGGTTCTGTTGAAATTGACTCCGTTCAGACAATTCAGGGTAATAGGGAGAGAAGAGTGTGATCAAAAAAAAACCTCAAAAGGGATTTTTGGTTAGGTGCTCTGTTTTGTGAAGGTTTGGAGCTTTTAATTCTGTTTTGGTGTTGGCATTTATTCTGTTTTGGTGTTAGCGAAGCCCTGAAGAGCTTTCAAATAGCACTGAGAATTAGGACTTTGAAACTCTGTGATGTGTGTTGGTTGGTAATAATTTATTCTAACAGTTAAACTAGATTTGAAATGAAATGTCCTGGCAGTTCATAGTTAAATTATTCATAATAAATGCTGTGTTGATTTCAATAATGTCACTTCTGGAGTTTTTTGCTAAAGAGTTATTTACTCTCCATTGTGACCAGAATTTCTCTAGAAAGGCATGAAGTGTAAAAAGGTGTTTGCATCATCTGACAGCTCAGTTTCAGCAAGCTCATTAGGGAAGAGTGGAAAATGCATGTGGGAAATGCATATGAAAGGGGATTATTGGGGACTTATTTGGCTACTGTCTCCAGCCATTTTCTGTCAGAAGTTACACATTATAGCACTGATTCCTGCTCTTGTACTGTGTGTTCTCTTCCTCAAAGTGAAGACTTCACTGCACGCTTGAACAGCTCCACTTGGGGAATTGCTTCTGTTGGGAGGGAAGGGAGAACTTAAGATGCAGGGGAGGATACAAACGGAACACCTTTGCTGAGCTTCCACATCCTGATACTGAAATAGGGATGTGTGCTGTTCCTCCTGGTCTGAGGGAGAATGTTTTGCTATGTTCAAATGGTACTTCTGAATGAAAGGTTTGGGTCAAATACACAAGTAAGGAGACTAACACAATGGTCAACACTTTGCATTTATTGTAGATTGGTTCTGTTTGTTTGCACATAATACCATACATAGAAAACATTGATTTTTTGGGAAACCACAGGCCAGCTCAGGTGTTTGTGACTTGGCTTTGACCTCATTGACAGCCAAGTAGAAATACACTTGTTCCTGGAAGGACTGAGAATTAGGCACAGACCAACCCCTCAGAAACCCAATTTCAAAACCTAACTAAACAGTGGAATTGAAATGTGGAGATCCTGCCATATGTAGGCATGTGTTGATGCAAATGCTAAACATTAATGCACCTTCTCAGGTTGTGATTGGGGTATGTGAAGCCATCTCTGCTATGTTTATTCACACTTCTATTGACTTCACAGTCTGGTTTGGGGTTTGAATCTATTTTTTTTTTCATATAATTGAGAAATGTCTGATCTAGGAGCCTGGAATAAAAGTCAGTGAAATGTTTTGATTTGCAAATGCCTTTACTGCCAAAATAGTGTTTTTCATGTGTCTGTCCTTCATTTGACCTCCTGAGAAATGTAGGCCGGGGTGTTTGATATGTCCAGCTTCCTCCTTTGTGCACATATATTGCATTTGTCACATTTGTCAAATGCTTTGTGAGGATGTTGTGGGGGGGTTGGGAAATTATGTGAGAAACATAAATACCTCTGTGCTTTGGAAAAGGTTACTAGAAAACAAAACCTTAACAGTGGCAGCTCCTCTGTTTGATTCCTTATTAAAAATAATTGTGCTTTGAATTTGAAGAAACATCTGCTCTGTTGTGGAGAGGCACAGGAGTCCAATCTGTCTGTTTATTCCTTGGATGTATTGAGCTTGTGTACATCTTGCAGTGCATGTTTGTGCAAACTCCTCATCCATTTAATCCTTGTGTTATAAGAAATGTCCTGAGCATGGTATCAGGGAGGGTAGAGAATTGTGTGACATGGGGCTGGTGTTTTCTTCCAGGGAGACAGTTGTGCTGTTACTCGGTGTAGTTTTCTGGATTGTTGTCAGCTTGTTCTGAAATTCATTGGAGTTGTTTGGATCACAGAACTCACTTTTAGGCTTTGCAGCCCTGATAACTTCTGTGGCATCTCATCATATTCTGCTGTACTGAGGAGTTACTGATTTCCTCTTGAATCTGTCCTTCTAGGTGCTACTGGACAGAAGCAGGAGCTGTCAGAAAAGCCAGGGAGTGGCAACTTTTGTAAATTTGCATGGGTGTCTTATGCCTGATGGAGCTTCTTTAGTGGGAGTTGAGAAGTGTAAATGGTGCTACAGCATATATTTGTTTTTTCTAATGAGGTTTTTCAGTCTAGAAAATTATAGGTAATGTGCTGAGCAAAATATTACAGAGATGTTTGTGCAGTTATTGGTTTAAATGGGTTGTATTTGGTAGAAAGGAACTTGGTCTATGTGGTGGTTTGAGGGAGCTTCTGTTGCATGAATTTCTGACCTTTTGTCAATACTTTGTAAGTATTTCACAGCAAAATTTGAGATACAAACATGCAGGCTTAATTAAAAAAAAAGCAAACTAACACAAATCCCTTAAAAGTATCAAGGTAGATTTTAATAATTAGAAATGTGATGCTGTGGATATTTGCTGGTTGAGATGAAGCATTTTATCTTGTGATGAGAGGCTTAAATTTTTTTTTTGCCAGTAACCAAGAATTTATCACTGCTAAATGTATAAAGTTAAAAGTTAAAATCCTGGTGATGCTTTCCAAGACAGCTGGCATCCATAAAACCAGAATTAATTTAGGTTTGGCAGTCACTTTCAACTTGAATGTAGAGAATGCTTGTATATGTTCACAGCTGGCTGTGGGCTTTCTCCTGCTCATTTACAGCCAATTCAGTCATTTTGGGCTCTTGCTTGGACAGTCTCCCCGCTGCCCTGCATGTGCTCTCCAGGGAGTTGGTTTTTTTACTGTGCAGCAGTTTTGACTCTGCCATTGGCACTGCTGTGGAAAGCAGGGTTGTGGTCACCTTCCACTGGACAGAGAGCTTGACTAAAACCCACCTTTAGATGTGCACAATTACAAACTTCAGAATCTATATAATAATAATAATTTCTAAAAAATATGAACTGAGTGTTTGCTGGCTTGAGTGAGCAGCTGCAGTATTTTGGACAGATGTGTGTTGAGGAATGTGCAGAGCTAGCTGTGGGTTGTGTGTGTGCTCTGCAGGCAGGTTTAGCCCTGCGGAACAAGCCGTGAGCCCCGCGGCCTGCAGCCGGCCGTGGCCTCGCCCGGAGAGAGGTAATTCACTTGCTCCGCGCTCCCGGCACTGCTGGCTCCCGCGGTGCAGGGCAGGCGTCGCTCCCGCCCCGGGCCCTGCGCTCCGGCAGCGCTGCACCCTGCCCGGCTGGGAGCACTGACGAGCCCCCCGTGCCACTGCAAAGGGTAGCACACCTCTGCAGTCAAGTTTGGTCATCTCGGCACGTGGGGGAGAGAAGAGCAAACTTGGAGCCTCAAAGCTGATATTTGTGGGCAGCAATTTACTGCCTGTGTTTTCAGAACTTTGTTCCTGATATAATTGTAGTTGGGAACTGCTTACTTGTAAGTTTTCTGCAAAGTGAATGCAAGTGTTGCAGCAACAGTCGTGTTGCATATTCATGTAGCTACACAAACAGATGGGGTTCCTACATAAAATCCATATTTGACAATCTGATAGGATTTGCCAAGGCTTAGCTTTCGTTTAAATTATAACCTCTTGGAGAGGCAGGTTTGTGATTTAGTGAGTCAAGAGAGGCCTTCAGGTTATTTGTGTTGCATAGCAGTTTTCAATCTACTGCTTAGGTGTGATTCTGGTTTGGGAAATGTCTTGTAGGAATGGCTTTAATGGGCTACTGCTCATTAGAATAAGTACTTGCCAAATGCAGAGATTTCTCTTGAAGCCGTATTCATTTGGGTGATGTTACTCATATCGTGCAGCAAGTGAAGAGCTGTATGCAGTTATAACATGGACAGGCTGCTGCTGCTGTGGTGCTGCTTTGCAGGGAGGGTTTTGTTCTGTAGGGCAGATGACCTTTGGTTTCCCTCAGGGCAGCTCCAGGTGCTGCTGAACTTCAGTTATTAAAACATGCTTGGACACCTGCTTTGCACCTTTTTTTATAGGAAGTTGTCACTAACATTGTGTCTCCAAGATGCAAGTAAGGATCAGTGCAGAAACCTTCAAGAACTACATTTTCCCATTATTTATTGTATGCTGTAGTTATACAAATGAAAAGCTCGTCTTGGTGCTTTTTATACTGAGTCTGCTGCTTCTAAAATAAATCCCCCTTGGGTGCACGGTAGCTTCCTTCTCCTTGCATTGTGCAGCACGGACAGCTAGGAATTTGTGATTAGGGTTGCACTAATAAATGCTCATGGGACTAATGCCTTGCTGGTTGTGGCATAAAACCCCTCCTTTTTTAGGAATTTTTAGTATCACTGCTCCGAAGGGGGAAGGGGAAAAAACAGGTTTTCTGTAACATTTTTGTATCTTTTCATGGTGCTTTGATGATATTCATCATTGATACTCAGTAAACTTTTGCATGTTGGAAACCTTTTTAGTTTTCCCTCTTTCAGTCAGAGCCTCCTGGTAGTCAGTGTGGGGGAAGTGTAAGATTTATGGGGAGGTGTGTACTGGTGCTGGATGGAAGAACTCCCAAAGCCCTTTTTATACCTGTAGCACTCCATGGTCTTTCATGGCCGTTGCATTCTTGGGGGGAAGGAAGAGGAAAAAGCTGCCACTGGCTCAGTGCTCCGTGTGTGTGCACATGTGGGATGCAGAAGCTCTGGCACAGCCCGTGCGTGGCCAGCCAGCTTGTTTGCTGTGGGAAAGTGATTAATGCTAAATGATCTATTAACTCAGAGTTACTTTACTTGTAATGAGGGCAGGAATTAGTGTCTTTGAGTTTTTGTTTATTTGTGTTAAACATGATTTGTCTCTCTAAATGAAGTAATAAATTGCTTTCATTGCCATGTTAATCAAAACATGTAATGAGTTTAGTTTTCCCATATCAGAAGCTGCTTATGTGTGGTCCACCTCCTCTGCTTGGAGCTGTGTTTGGTGTTACAGATGCTTTGGGGACCCGATTGGTGACACAGCTCATGGTGGGATGCTCGGAGATGCTTTGAGGAAACCCAAAGGAAGAGGACCAGGATTCACAAATTATGTGTATTTTAAGTCTTTAATAGGTGCAGATTTTTTTAACTTCCAATGTAATGGAATATAATAAACTTTTCAAAATAGTTATCGTTTGGTCAGAGTCTGTTCTTGTAGCCGTGTAAATCTCGCAGCTGTTACATCCCAACATTTAGACTCCTGAAAGTGCAAAATATTTTGAAAAAAATGGGGTTTTTTGTCCTTTAAATAGTACTGATTCACCTCCATCACCTTGAAATATGGTTGATTCCTCTGTTGCAAACTGTCTTCTTGCTTAGATTGTTTTCAGGGATAAGGATTGCTCCTCTACCAAAACTAACAGGAAAGTCAAGGTCAGAGTCATGTTTTGGTTGTCAGTGGTCTGCTCCTTGTTACATGGAACAGGAAAACCAGGTCTAGTGACATGGAACCTTTCCACTTCCAAATCACCTCTGTCTGCTGTTGGACTGCTGCAGGGTAAGAGAACATCTGAGCATTTAGCACCTGGAACTGACCTTCAGTGAAAATTAGGAAATGAAATTCAAGTGTATTTAAGGTAAATTTGAGTCCTTCAACAGAATAAATAATGTAATTCTATCTTAAAATTAACTGGGGAGGTGAATGGGTTGGTTATTTTTGCTGTATTGAAGACAGAATTTAGTGCTGCCTTCTTTTACTTCAAAGACTTTTCTGATTTACAGCCCAAATTTAGTCATGGACAGCATTTGTTGTCTGTGCCTGGGCTGTCCTTCAGAGAAGGCTTCATCTTTCATCAGTGTGTTTATCAAGGACAATCTTATTCTCAGTATTTTATGGAACACCCATCTTCACTTAGCTTTCTCCTGTATGACAGATTTGCCATTATTATGGCCATTCTTCTTATGCATCCTAAAAGCTAATTTACATATTTATATGTGGATGTTTGGAGCGGGGAATTGGAATTGACCAGGAAAAAACAACGCTGGGGGAGGTCATCTGAGTATCTTTAGTATCACTGGTGTCTTTATGGGAGGGTGTGGCCTGGTGAATTCCAGTGTTTATTTACAGATTCATTTGGCTGGTTCTGAGGCTGATACAGGAGGAACTCATTTAGTAATTTCACTTCAGCTTTGCTGTTCATCACTAGGTTTCCTGTCACCTCTTTTACCAGTTGTTGACCAATTTCAAAGCTAGTGTGGTAATCTCCATTTTTACTCATTCCCAGTTGCCTCATTTTCTTTGTTTCTGCATCCTAAACATTGGAGCCTTGCAGGAGGCTTTGATCTGTGTCTGGAAAAATTCCCTGGAGTGCTGTTTTAGAGGACTCTCTGTACCCAAGCAGTAACTGATATGCAAAGATGTAGGTAGCTGCAGGGTTTTTTAGTGGAGTTTCTCAGATGATGCATATTGAGACCTCAGTCCAAACCCATTTCTTTCCATCACACCGATGTTGTGCAGTTCTTGACACAGTAGCTTTCTATAGCCTGCTGTTACTGTCGCCTCTGTGGAAGGTCGAGTGGAAACTGCTGTGAAAATAGCTCCATGAAACAAAGCTAAATTAGGAATACTTTCTGTTGAGTGTTGACTTGTCCCTGCAACCACAGATGCTCATCTAGTCAACAAAGTGGCTAAAGAAACAGAAAATTGTACAAGTGCACTAAGAGCAGCCTAGTTCATTGTTTAAAGTTCTATTGATTCACACGCTAAATAAACTGAAACACTTTCAAAATGTTACTAATTGTTGTTGACTGGTTCAGTCAATAAGACACAGTGTGGAAAAATGCCTAACCAGCTCAATGGAGATTTTGAGAGTTTTCCCCACTGCTTTGCATGGTGGCTTTTTTTTTTTTTTTTTCCATGTTAGAGATCCTTTTCCTTCATGTTTCTCAGGCTGCAGCTTATAGGCAGCTAATGTTCCATAAAGCTGTGATAGTGGACAGCAGAAACTTCCTGAGCAGGGAAAATGCACAAGCTCCCAGTGCCCTGAGCTGTGGTTTGTTTGTACATTTTGTGAGGAAACTGTGGTAGGTACCAGGGCTGTGCTGGTGGGAGGGGTTCTGTAAGAGCACTCAGATGCTGCCTGGCCCAGGTTTAAAGGCTTGAACGTGGGGAATGTTCTTTGGGTCTTTTTCAACAAAAAAGTTAATTGAATTATATCAAGTCTACACCTAACCTTGAAAATGAGGTGATTTTGCACAAACCAGCAGTGGTTGGGTATTGAGCAATAACAAATGTGACAAGTAACATGCTGAGCTATGCATGTATGAGTACTCATGAGATCAGCATCTGGGTTTGCATCTGTCAGGTTTTCTTTCCTACACAAAGAATAGACATGTTTATTAAAAAGTTCATAAAATAGGTTTTGAATTAAAAATTTTTATTAATAGTAAACACAAAAGTTCCCCATAAAGACACTTGCTTTGCTTGTTTGGCATAAACTTTTTTTTCAAGATTGAGAAGTGTTTTTATAAATATGGAAGATATGTATTTAAATTAGAGGAGTATTAAGTTCCTTACTCTTTTCAATATTTAGGTTGATTGACTGATTTAAACTTTTTAAAGGGCAAACATGTCCCTTGATGTTGGTTTGACTGAAGCTTAATAATGAGTAATGAAAAACTGATGCTGCAGAGATTATAAACCAGAGCAACAAAAAACCTCCAATTATTTTTAGTAAAGTGTTTTGGTTGAGATTCTCCCTGCACCCTGTCTGACTTGGATCATCCTCAGGCAAGAAGGAAAGATCTCCACAAGGAGAGCAGTGTTCCCTTGTAGGAAACGTTACAAGAGTTAGTTTTACAGAAAGGGGGGGAAAAAAGATAACAGCTTATTTGCAGTATCGAAATCCAAACTGGAGGTGTGAAACACATCTGTGCTAACTCAGAATTAGCAGTGCCTCGGAATTCTGCAATCATACCAAGTTAATACTCATATTGTCAGACTTAAACAGCAAACGTCAGTAGAACCAGATGGATGTTCTTGGCATCCCTTTAGTATTCATCAGACCATGCAAGTTCTAGATAAAAAATGAGATAATGGGAGTGAGAACAGAACCATGTACCTAATGCTGCAATGGCATTCCTCTCAAATCTTAGTAACGTGACAAATCTCAGATACCTGAGGTTCACCTGCCTGCATCTGTATTTCATAGCACAGAGTTAATGAATCATCCCAAAGGTGATTGGAAAAGTGTTTTTACAATTTCCCCTAAGCTGTTATGTAAATTCAGTGTCAGAATGACATGTATGACACTTACCTGAATTACTTGTAGTGGCTCCAAAATAAGAGGTCAAAACCCAAATCATTTTCTTACGAAGCAGAGATCACCAGCTCCTTTGGCAATATTACTACTAATGTTAGCCAGAACTTTTTTAATGATACCATGATATGTGTTATATCAAATTATCACTGTGAGTTTTGGTTCTCACAGACTAAATCTGCTTCTGGACTCGCATGCTCAGGTGCACAGAAGATAGGAGTTTGCATTTGATAATTGTTTTTGAAGGATTTCCCTGTCCTTCCATGTTTTTAAGAAACTGATTTTTTCTTTGCCCAGCAAAGGAGGTGTGAAAGAGCCATCCAAAAGTTGTGCATATAGACTTGGTCTGAGAGCCTCTGTAGAGGATGTTTAAGCTCATGTGCTTTATTTTGCAGCACTGAGGAAATGCCACTCGTGGGCAATAATTTTGTTCCACTGCTGTAACCTGATCCTGTTTAGTCTGGTACCTGCATCCTTAGCAACTTCAGGTGGGATAATGGAGGGATGTGATGATGTCCATGTCTGTGCCATTCGTGTATGTTCCTCATGTACACTTTCTCCACCAGTTTCGTTAAGGTGTTAAAGAACTGCTGTTTTGAGGACTGTTGTTCTCAGTCTGATGCTTGAGAAAGTTTATAAAATGACATCTGAGTGGCTTGTGTAGGTTTGTTGGGTTGGTTTTGTTTTGGTGGGTTTTGCCTGTTTCTCTTTTGCAGTTGCTACATGCTGGCTCTGAGATGGGGTCTCCCTGACCTCATTACAAGGTAATCTGTTTTAAACTCTGTCTCTTTCATGTTGACCCTTTTGCTTGAAATATGCTTGGTTTTGTTTTCTGTTATGTGAATACTCAGTGTAAAATAAGTTCTTGTAGTTAGTTAAAGAGTTAGAAAATCCTCTTAAAATGCATACCGTTTTGAATTGAACATGTTTAGGTTTTGGACGTGTTCAATTGAGGTATATATTTTGACCAAAGTATTTTAAGTGTTTAAGCAATTTTTGAAGGTCACTCATTTTCATGGTAACATTTACCCACACCTACCAGAAGTCCATTCTGCTTCAGCTTTAGTTCAACTTTCTGAATTTCAGTTATAACCTATCTATGATAATGTAAAAATAGTATGTGGGACATCAGCTGGGGTCTCTTGATGTAACAGAGGCTCCTTGTCTGAGCATGGACTCCCTGCCAGGTAGAGGAGAAAAAGAAGCATAGGTATGGCAGAGAGTTTCATGAGTACCAGGAGAGGCGACTTCATGATTATTTTCAAGGATGAAAAACTGGAAGGTCAAAAAAACTGATTATCTTATGGGAAAAATGTGATGGCTTTTTAACCTGGTTTTTGTGGGTAGTTTTGCCTTATCAAGAAATGAAAATATTATCCTGGCATCCTCTTATCCTGTCCCTCTAGCATAAGAGCTAGGTTTGCTGCTAAGAGTATTCAGTAGTAAACTGTGAAGGTGTAGCTTGGTCTTGCATGGGGATGTCAAGCAGAGTAAGACTTTGCAGTACAGTTAACTTCTAATTGCCTATTTACAAGGATACCTTTACCTTAGGAGTGTGGGAAGATTCTCCATATTTTCATAGGACTTTTTATGAAACAGCTCAATAAAATGCTGTGCCACTGCTGCAGCCTGCTTCTCATTAAATACATTGATATTCTGTGGGGGATTGTTGAGTGACAAGCATCGCAAATGTGCCTGAAGTTTTCCTTAATGACTAAGCTTTATTGCCTAATATAAAAATGAGCGGCTGCGCAGGAGTGAGCAATGTTGTCAAACCTGTCATCAAGTTCTCTGAGTTGGTTTGAGTGCTTGTAATGTTCTTCCTTTAATTGACTTGGAAATTGGCAAAGGTTGCTTATAAAAGGGGAAAAACAATTTTTAAAGACGGTGGGAAAGTTTAGCTTTATAGTTAACTGTGCAAAGGCCTCAATAATTAGCTGTGGTTATATTGCCTGCTTTCATCAGCTTGGGTTTTTTATTTTGAGTAGGATGAAACAACTTATTGAAGAATCTGAAACCCTTTGACAGTGCTTGTAGGTTGAACAAAAAAAAAAAGTGAAAAATCATTTTTTTCATTTGTTGGGTGTGCATCTTTTGTCACTACCTGAATGTCACTGGTTTTCCTGTTGTCAACAAAAGGATAAAAAACCTACCCTTAGTGCTAAAGAGGTTAAAATGAAAGTTTTCAGTGTTTTCAAAAATGACACGTCATGGTAACAGTTTGGCGATAACAGATTGAAAATGACAAATAATTCAGAAGCTGTAGTTACATCTTCCTCTGCTGCAGAGGTGGTGGTTAAAAAGCTGAAGAGTGCACAGCTTGGTAAGAGCTGCTTTTAATGCCCTTATGATCACCCATAGCAAAACCCTGTGAAGCTTTGGGAGCACGGCAAGGTGGGGATCTGAGAAGAATCCACAATGAACTCTGCTTTATCTGATCTTTGTATTTTAAGCCTCAGCCTAATCCCCTGTGTCTGTCGGAGCCAAAGGTAGGGCAGTAGTTGTGTCCTGTGGTGACAGGTCTCTGCTGCATTTGTCACCAGTGTCAGGACCAACGCTCGCTACTGCCTTTGTCTTGTGCCCTTGTGTGATCAGAATGGCACCTAATTCCTCCTCTGATCTGTGGTTTTCTGATTCATCATCTCAACAGCATTAACTTGAAAGAATAGCTTGGGAAACTGTTGGATTTGTACAACTGTAGTGCCAAGGACAGATGGGGAGGCAGTGCTGTTGAGATGGCAGGTGCCTCTTGCACCCTCTGCCAAAGAAATTGCAATAAAAGAGTTTCCCTCAAACCAAGAGTTTCCGTTAACTTTTAATTTCTGATTTTTTTTTTATTTTTTTTTTTTTTACTAAATAGCATATTATGTTTTTCAGTCTTGTATACTTATGCCATGACTCCCCTTGAAAAACAGGAGCTAAGTCAGGAGCCAAAGAATTGCCCCTGGGAAAGTGATAAGAACTTGTGGTGTAGGGGGCTGAATTGAGTTGTCTCTTGTCTTTGAAGAAATGAGCAAATGGTTGAAATGGTGTCAGTAATTCTGTGTAGGTGTCTGTAATGCTGCAGCCTGTGTTAAATTGAGCATAGGATTCTCAGGGTGATCCCTTGACCAGCTTGGCTGAATCCAAGGAGAGTTTAAATTGGTCAGAACACGAGGGTGAGACCTGCACTGTAATTCTGACAGGTGACAGTCTGTAAAATGGCAATTTCCATCCCTCTCGAAAAGCTTGGTTGTAGCTGTGAAAATTACCTGTGTGTTTGCTGATGTGTAGAGATGCCCCCCAGCAAGTGACCCTGGAAGTAGTGTCAGGGCTTTATCCCATGAGCACTGGAGCCGAGAGGAGAATTGCAGAGCATGTCAAACATTTGGTGTCTGTGCAGCAATGCTGCCGCTCAGCCAGGCAGTGTGAAGCCTGATGGAGGGAACTTGAACTGTCCCAGGCCTTTGTGCTGATTCTAGCAAGGGCTGTGGGGAAAATTTTCAACAGCTTTGTCTGGCTGCTGGGATCGTCTTTGTGCGACGTGTGAGAACAGCTGTACCAGTGGGCTTGGCAGAAAGTCCCGTGGTAAATACATCACCTGTGGGACAGCTTTACATGGTACCTGCAGTGTGCTTCCATGACTCAGTAGTTGCTGTGGAGGTTTTGGATCTTGTATCCACTTCAGTACATGTCTGCTTCCATGACTCAGTAGTTGCTGTGGAGGTTTCGACTGGATCTTGTATCCACTTCACTACACGTAATTATAAGTCAGTTGGCTTTTCCTTGGAGAGAACTTTTTGTCAGTGTAATCCCTTTTTATCAGGGATATTCTTTGATTAAATCTCAGATGTCTGCTTTTTTAGTGTAAGTGCTGCTCTCTTAGGTGGAAGTTTAGTGTTTGGGTTTATGTTTTTATTCTTGAGGTAATGTTGGTAGATTTGAAATGAAAGATCTGATTTATTTGATGTATTAATACAATTTAAAATAATTGTCCTGAGTGACAGTTCTCCACAAAAATCTGGTTTATCTCCAACTACAAATTACTATACACTTGCTACTTCTTGAACTGTACTGGGGTTTAGATTTTGAAGTATGTGCTACCAGGCTATTTGATTAATGATTTGTGCAGAGCATTCCAGTGGGGAATTGTAATTTTAAAGTAAAGAACCAGGGTTAATTTATTCTCACCTTTAGAAGACTCATAAGAGAGACATCTCCTGTGTCAAATGGGATGGTTGGTACTGGCTTGGGAAGAAGGGTTACTTAAACAAAAAGATACACACTGTCATTCTACCCCTCACTTCAGTGGTAGTACTTTTACTGCTAATGAAATCTGATATTGCATAATGTTAAAAATCAAATTGAAGGTGGTGGAACTATGTCACTTAGGAAGCTTTATATCCTGATTCAACATAATTATGTGACTTGTAGCCTGTGAATAATCCATGGCACTGGTTGTACCTTAAATCTTCTCATCTTTATGTAGTCTGCTAAATGATCATTCCAAATCTGTTTCTAACTCAGAGCAGGGATCATCTTGCTTGGCTCGGTGACTGCCTGGTTCTACCCAAACCCCTGTGTGCTGGTAGCACAGGTGATAAGTGTATGCCATGGACTGGGCAGGTAAAGCCACTTGGTGGCTTGGTTAATCTGAAATGTGACGTTTTATGTATCTCTGGCTGTTTATAGCACAAGGATCAATTATTGGGGTAATTTCGACATGATGGGTGCTGGTTTTGTTTACTATAGAAATCCAGAGGCAAGGAAAGCTAATGTGCAATTTATTAGAGGTAGAACTGAACAGCTACTATTTTCTACAGTAGTATTAAATTTCTTAGCAGAATGGGGCCCTTAATTGAAAACCCATGTGAAATCAGATTTCTGTCCTTGGATCTTAAAAAAAAGCAGTCCTTTCTACCTCCTGCAGTGTGAACTGTGCAAGCTGCAAACTGGTTACTGGTTTGATTCAATCATTTTCCTCTTGAGTTTCTGTCTCACTTTTTGCCTCTCTGGGATTTAGAGTGGAGGAATTATTTGCAGGTAGCTCTGGGAAAGTAGTCTGAGAGATTTAAAGTTGTGTAGTGTTTAATGGAATACCAAGCAAGCTGTGGATGCTTGGCACCTTGCTTGTGCTTTGCCTGCCTCTTACAGCTTCTGCAGCTTCAGGTATAATCATGTTAAGGGCCTTCTCCAGTGATGCAATGAGCAATATTTGTTCTTGCTGCTGATGTGGCACAAACAAGACAGTCCCTATAAGCTTCTAAGCACTGTTATATAAAATGCATAAAAAATTTGTAAGGGCTGAGGTCACAATGTCTTGTTTGGCATCAGCATCACTGAGTTTAAGTGACAGACAGAAGGAAAATGTAGGCTTTTGCCTTCCTCTAAGGTGTTTCAAACCCAACTGATTTGAACGTATTTTTATCTTCAGAAAATAATTTCTACTGGTGTCAAGTGCTGTGTAACCTGCGTTGCATATTAGTCTTTATATTCATATGCCACAATAAAACATTATTTAAGCAGAAGAATTTTTTTGCTTATAGTTGACTGAAAATAGCTGAGAGCAATATTTGACATCTTAAGGCTCATGACGAAATGCTTTGATCATTATTATTATTATTATTTGATCATTATCTGTGGAAAAGCCTGGAGAAACTGACGCTGGAAATATGAAATATTTTTTTAACAGGTGGGAAGGTGAAAGGCTTTTTAGGTTTTTACTCTCACTTGGTTCAGATTTGGCATAGTGTGTTTAAAATGACTTGGATCCTGTGACCGTAAAGCCTCTCCAGTGTTCTTGAAACAATATCATTTCTGACAGAATTTTTCTTGAGCACTGGGGAATAATGTACAGCCTAACTGCTGCAAAATCCTTGTTGGAGCAAGGAGCTGTGCATCTGCCTGGGATGCTGGATGCTGTGTGCGAGGAGATGTGGAGGGGCTGCAGCTGCTGGTGGTGAAGGGAGTGTCCTGCAGAGACAGACAAACTGAGCTCCTGCTCATGGCTGTCTGACACACGGTGCTGCCGTGGCTCCAGGGCTCACAGCTACTGCTGCATGTGCCTCGTGCTCCCTGGGAAAGACAGGCCTTGTACTGCCTCTGCACCTTTCCCTGTGCCTGTGCGTGTTCCTGAGAGGGATTGTCTCTGTCTGGTAAGCTCCTTAGCTGCTCTGCACAGCCCTTCTCCTTCACAGCTCTTCCTCTGGGATATTTATAGGTGAGACATTAACGACACACGCCTTCATCTTACTGGGCTGAGGTGGACTTCTGTATAGGCTTCTGCAGGCTCGTTTGGTAAGGAAATTCAGCTATTGAGTCTTGAAATTTTGGAAGGTGTTCATTTAGAATTCCATTCATAAGGAATATTTGTTTCTTGCAAGCAGTGGCCCTCAGGGCTTTTTTCACCCCCTTCCTACATTTCTACAGTCTACATGGGGCAGAGGTGGCTTGTGAATATGCAGCAGAAGAAAAGAGCAAATAGAAGAGGCGAGGTTGGAAAGAGAGTGTGGTTTTTTTCACTCCCTTGTTGGAAAGCTGTGAAGCCATAATAGCTGTTTCTCTTCCCTTCTGGTACTTTGCTGTGACACTGCGGAATCAACCTTCAAGAAATGGAAGATGACCTTGTGCAGCACAGAATTGCTCACAGGATCCCATTCATTCTAGGAGGCAGACTGTAATGGAAAGGATGTTTTTCTGCTATAATTACCTGGCATATGTTTATGTATATCATCTCTTCACAAGAAACTCTTTGAGAAGATGACTGGGCCTTCAAATCCAGTTAGGCTTTTCAAATGGCCAGTAAGAAGTACATGGAAAAGATAACAAGGATCTCTGAAAAGGCTCCTTAACTGAAAAGCAGAAATTATCACTTTTCATGGAAAAGTCTCTCTCACGTAGCTTACGGGCATTTCTACGTGAAATATTCAGACTGCTTTTCTTTCCACGCTTAAGTGTGCCTGTAAGCTAGTTACTGCACACTTGTATAAATCCGTGGAGAGTTGTTATTTCTGTGCTTAAACTCTTCTTAAAGAACTTGCTAAGCCATTAATATTAGGCTGTTTGAAATAAGTGTTTCCTAACTGCTCTTACCTTTCTGGCAAAAGTAGGAAACATGCCTTGTCTTTTTGCCCAAAGCAAAAACGTTATTGCTACTGAAATTGGTTTAAAAGCATTAATGTAAGAAAGGCTTCGGTGGTGCCACCCGGTAAATCACTTGATGTGCTTTTACACGTGACAGTATGCAGATTGTTTATGAAGCTTTTGACTGTCCAAGAAGCAGCCTTTGTCTCAGTTATTTCTCTTGGAATGACAGAAAATCACTGTGCAATAGCATAATCTCTAGGAATGACTCATGAGTTTGGATGAAATAATTCTGTGTGCTTTATACTTGTAAATGAATATCTCTGGACAAGGACAAGTACCTTGCTAACTTCATAAGTTTTTACATGGTTCAGATAGAAAAGCTTATTTGGGGATATTTAGGTTAAATAGAATCTTTTTCTGAACAAGTCAAGATATTAAGAGATTTGAAAAATTTTGCAAATTTCAAAGTGCGATGAAATGTGCTGAACAAGCTCTCCCCTTGTGGAAGGGGAAGAAAGGGGTTCCCCTTTGCCGAGGGGAAAAAGACAAACCCAAAATTGCAACCCAAAAATTAAGAGTTCATCTAGAGAAAAAGTGACAATTGAGGAACTTGCTCAAGACACTTGGGTGCCTTTTGCCCACATTGTGAATCAAAACCTTGGTGAAGTGCTCACAGCGGAAGGTGAATGGGAAGCGCTGTGGTTCTCACGTACCATGGAGGAACTGAAGATTCTTCTGAGAAGGAACATTCTCTTCTGCCCAGACAGAATGAGGTCCTGACCCCTTTTAAACTCCCTGCTGTATTTTTGGATTAATATTCTTCTGGATATTAATGAAGACGTTTTACTTAATGAAGGAACTGCATAATATTTCTGCTAAGGCTGTCCTTCATTCCAAGCTAGTGATTACCTTCCCTCCCTTCCCCTTGGACAGGTTATGTTTATAGGTCATAAAGAAGCACCAGCTAAACATAAAATAAACTTAATTAAGCAGAGCAGAGGAGTAGTACATTATTCAATATTTATATTGAAAGGAATGTAAATACTTTTAATTTTTCAGTGTAAGTATTTAACTATGTGATTCTGAGATCCAGTTATGGAACATTGCCACTATATTCACTATAGCTGAATGATTGATGTGGCTTTGTAGGCTTTTCCTTTTCTACAGGTTCTCTACCAGAAGATTTCCTTTTTAAATTTGAGTAAATTAAATTTCCACTTCGGAGGCCTTTTTATCCTACTGCTGCCACATGGATTCAGCGCTAGCAACTGTTCGACAGCTAGCAACCAGATTGATGAGATCATATGATTAGTAGAAAATAAGTGAATGACAAAAATCCTTGCAGCTTAGAGGTGGGTTGGAGTTTGTAGGATTTTTTTCCCCTTTTGCGTGTATGTTCATGATGTGCTTTTCTGCACTGAGCTGCCTTAGCGAGTATTCAGGCCGTAATGAGAATGTTTCTCAGCATGTTCCCTCGGCTGGCTGCTTACTAATGTGCTAATCTCTGGAGTCATCTGAAGAGCCAAAGAATTTTAACAGGGAGAGAACGTGAGTTAGACACAGCTTTGCTGATCAAAGGTTAACTTGCTCTTTAGGACACTTCTGGTTGGCAGCTCTTGGAATGCTTTTTTGCTGTGGAAGTCCTTCATGTTCAGCCTGGTCTGAATTGTTGGGTGACATGCACAATCCAATCCTGCACTTTCATTACTTCAGTTGTCTTCAGTTGAGTCCAGATTTGAAGTATTTGCTTTTGATATTATTCTTCTCCTCTCTCATATCCCTCCTTTGCTCCCTCCCTTCACTCTTCATGTCACATTTGGAGAAAGGATGGTGCCTGTCAACCTTAATGAGCTATCAGAAGGGTTTGCAAAGCCCATGGAGTATAATTTCCAAAAACAGGTCTAGCTGATGAAACATTTATACAAGGAATGGTCGGGGAGCTTTTGGGCTGCCAAGGCCAAAGTTAGGCTTGCCCAGTGCACTGAAAGCCAAATGTGCCTTCCTGTGATCATCCTCTGGAGCCCTCTGATATGCTGAAGTTCACAAATAACCAGATACTACATGGAAACTTTTACGCTACATGGATGTGCTGTGGTTAATTGCTATCAGAATACAGATTTTATTTTTATATTATAGAATTCAGATTTTTATTTCATATTTTCGGAATCATTAGAAAAGAAATAAAGGAGCCCAATTGCATTTCTATTGATCAATGGACAATTTTGTTCAGTCTGGAATCACTTCCACATCCCATTAAAGCTTTTGAACTATCTAATTTAATCTGTAAGCAGAGATATTGACACATGACCCTTAACTGCAGATATGTTAAATTGAGATACGAGTGGGCAATTAAAAATGTATCTTGAAATAGAAGTGTAATCTATATGGTATCCAGCCCATTAAGCAAACTGCCAGGCTGTAGTTTGGAATTCTCTTTGCTGGAAGAAATTGGAGATGAAAGTTCCTGAGGTAGTGCAGTAGTGATGAAAATAAAAGTGGGGCTTGGGGGATAGAAGATGGGATTTAAGAGATGAGCATATTTCAGTTGCACATGTTTTTTGCAGTAAGTGAAGCACTGGACTTGAAATCTTCTGTGAGAGATTGTTGATATCTCACATTATCACCCTCTAAACAAATACTTCAAGGGGGAAGAGTAATTATTTTTAATTTTACGCTTGAAGCATGAAACAATGAATTCACGTCACTGACGTGTTGCACCTGGCCAGTAGCTTGGCTGTCTTTCTGCATGCTGAGCACTGTAGCTCACTCAGGATGTTTCAAGGCTTTGGGTAGCTCGCTGATCTTTTTGGGTCCCTTCCAACTCAAGATGTCCTATGAATTCCCTGTAGTCTTTTAGGAAAGTCAAGAGAAAATGTGGCTATGAGCTCTGTGGACTGCTCTGTGTTTACTGATAAGTTGGTGCAACGGGTTCCTGTGAAAGCAAACAAGCCCTGGTTCCTGCTTTGCTGCCCTGAGCTCTCCTGGTGTGTTATATATAGAGATGGGGGCTGGGAAGGGATTTCTGCCATGTGTGCTCTGCCCTGGCGTTGGCAGAGCACAGCATGGGCGATTCACATGGGCTCCTGATGCTTCCCGTGGCGTCTGCCGATGGATTCCTGCAGTGCAAGAGCTTAAATTGGTCTGGGACCATGTTTCTTCTCCACTGAAAAACCTGGGCTACAAATGCAGGAAATCTCTTCACACTGAAGGGCTTTCTTGTTTTCTTTGTTTTCGTCTTCCCTGTGGGAGTTACCAGAGCTGTCTTTGGTAGAGTCAACTAAGCCTGACATGCCGAGCCTTAAACTGTTTGAGGATTTGACCCATTGATCTTGTGCACTGCTAAGTTAGAATGAACAATTAATTGGTGGTAGAAACCTGGTAAACTTCTCGTTGCTTAACAACGTCAAAGCAAACAATACTACCATGTGTTTTCTCTGAGCTTGTTTGTATTTAAAATAGCTGTGAACATGTCAAGTGGGGACATGAATAAAGTGCTGTCCGGATGAATTACTTGCAGAATTAAATTGATGTGAATTTTAAGTACTCATTTGTTTAAGTTGGTGATGTTGCATTATGCAGAGCTATTAAATTGGGGGTTTTGCAGCTGTTTCACTTACACTGAAAGGCAGCATGGTAGTCTCCTGTTTATGTGCAGCAAACATGGGATCCAATGGTAAAAACGCTGGCACAGTGCCAAAGGTGCCCAAACTTGTCTGCTTTTGGGAGTCTCCTGATAGGTTTGGAATGCTGAAGAGAAGGAATGTTTAACAATGTCTGGTTCCATACCTACTTCACAGTCAATTGGCATTGTGTAATCAAACCATGGATCATTTGGCTTCATCAACTAGGAGTACTAATGCTGTAAGGAAGGCAAATACTGATTGGTGCAGTGGGTTCAGTGGATTCCAGGCAATGGTTTTGCATGAGGGTTGCCAAATTAACAAAAACCTCGACTTTGCGTTATTTAAACAAAGGAAATCGTGTTATCATAAAAATGTAAGTGCAGAGGCTGCATGGCTGAAAGCTTGCACAAGAATTCCAGTTTTGGTACTGGAGTTGATTCCCTCCCTTATCTCAGAACTGCTGCATGCAGAGGTAATGCAGTTTCTGTATTGCAGCTGGATGCTGGCAGGAGGCAGCAGCTTGAACCAGTTGTGCACAGGAATGAGCTGCAGGCATGTTTTGACATGCAGGCTGCTCTTTGGTGTCCAGTTGCTCTTTTCACTTCCAATAACACTGGTTAGCTTGGTGGAGAAAACTTATGAACCTCCTAAACAATAGCCCTAAAAATTCCTGAAGTTATTACCTCATAAAATAGTTGAGGAAAATAGTTTTGTGGTCTTGGAAGTCATAAATGTTTCAACTCTGTTTAGATGGAGTAAGTGAGCCCAGAGAATCAAATGTTGGCAAAAAGTATTTAAGACATTATTTCTAGTGGTGTGTACACACCAGAGCATTTAAGTGAGTAAGAATGTGAGCAAAGATGGGTCAGGTCTGTGGAACTTGGACAGGTTGTAGGTGGAAGTGCAGAACTGCGGAGGAATGTTCAGGTGAGCTGAGCACGCTTGAACAGCTGGAGAACTTCAGCTTGAGACCAGTTTATTCTTGCATTCATTATTCTGGACAGAGAAAAGAACAGGAAATTACTCCGTTTACCAAGTTATATAGAATTTCTTTCCTTTTGGATCAAGGATTCCTTACCTCAGAGCAGGTCAGAATATTATTCTGCTAGTTGCCAAACTAGATTTAATCCAAATAACAAATAATGTTTTCAATTCTCCCATTAGTTCATGTTAGTGATTGAAATGATGAACTTACCATGTAGCCTGAAAATATCCTCAGATAATGCCAAGAGGATCAGTAGTGGGTTTTTTTTTTCCCTGTAGGAGTTGAAGAGGGCTTCCCAAAGGGAAGGCAGCTCTTGGCCCTTGGCAGTGAGCACAGGTAGCAGCTACATACTTGTCTTCTGCTCAGTGTCCCTTCTGCAGATGTTGTTGCTGGATGTCAAACAAAGCTTCCTGGACATTCTCCTAAGGAATAAAATGAATGCAGATCAGTCAGATCGTGGCTGCTTCAGGCCAAGGATTGAACTGTGCAGTCAGAACAGCAGGTCTTTTATGCAGTGAGAAATGAGAGCTTTTTATGACTCCGTGGCTTTTGTCTGGAAAATGTCAGTGTGTTGGACGCTGCTTGGCCTAACTCTGTTCAAAACTCCCTGTTTCCACTTCAGATCATGGCTGCTTCAGGCCAAGGATTGAACTGTGCAGTCAGAACAGCAGGTCTTTTATGCAGTGAGAAATGAGAGCTTTTTATGACTCTGTGGCTTTTGTCTGGAAAATGTCAGTGTGTTGGATGCTGCTTGGCCTAACTGTTCAAAACTCCCTGTTTCCACTGAGTGCTTTCCATGGGCCTGCTCTGCAGAGGAGGTCAGTGCCAGTGTTGCACAGCACTTGGATCTATCACACTTCTGTAAGCAGAGAAGTTCTTTTTTAATCTGTAGTTACTTCTCTTTGCAGCTCCTAGGTGTGGTTCTCCCTCATCCCTATTTAGCAGTTAATTTTTTAGTTTTTTTGAGATAATATTGCATGGCATCAAAGAAAACAGTCTCATCTTCTGTAGCAGGGCTTCCAGGTATAAATAGCAGAGTTGCTGTTGATAATTGATAGCTTGTGGCTGTGCCAGTTTGCTGTTTAATCTTTCTCACACCTCTGATAGATTACTTGTGTCACACTGCCTCTTGTAAGGGAACTTTTTAACAGATGCTATGAATTAACAATATTCAGTAGTGGAATTACTGATGTTTCAAGATGTATCATTCCCAAGGCAATCAAGAACAGTTATTTTCGCCTCTCTTTCTGAAATGAAATTAATAAATTACTGAAAGAGAGTGTTACTTTATGAAATGACAGCATGCAAGGTGTGCTCAGCAATTCACATGCTGAATAGTCTTGTTTCATATTTCAGCTCGAGACCTTCAGGTCACACCTGGTCGTAAATTTGCTGGTGGTATTAATTTTTTTATTTGAGAAAAAAGCTTTGGCGTTGCAAATGTGACACAGGAAGTTTCTGCTTGATGCTAATCTCTCACTGTGCAAGGCAGCTGACAGCTGAGGTACACCTGGAAGATGTGATGCTGCTGGCAGCAGTCTGCGGGTTGGCTGTCCCGACGCTTGCTGCGGCGCTATTAGGAGTCAGTTGTGGAGGATCTGAAGAATGGATCCCTTCTTCTTCCTTGCTGGGAAACAGCTGAGATCACCTTGGTTGTAAATGTTGCAAACTACCTTCTCTTGCTTAGCGTGAGGTATGGGAAGGGAGGAAGAGGAGCTGTGCAAAGGCAATGACACCTAGAAGAGTAACATGAGTAAAAACCTTTGAGAAACACTAGCATGATAATTCAGGTGTGACAGCACCTTTGGAGAGGGTGGTACTTGAAGAATGAATATACTCGAGAATTTAACTGGGTTTGATACCACAGCATTACAAATTTAATTTACTGTACATTTACTGAAAGGAATCAAGCACCTGATATTGAAGTAATTAAGCATCCTGGTGGAGGAATGCTGTCAGGCATTTGGATTAGTCTATAAATAATTGTTGGATTTGATTGCTTAGAGCTGATCATTAATCTCTTAGGAGAACTCTGGGACTGTTTTTGTCAACTGTCTTCTGAGCTCACCAGTCATACAAAACTAGGAATGTATTTAGTCACTAGCTTTTGTTTTATTAGAAGCAATGCTTTCAGATCAAGTAGAATCTGATGCATAAGAGGTTTTCATTTAAGGCCTGACTTCCCAAAATGTCCCCAGTTGCTTCTCCTCTAATATTGAAACATAATCCTGAATATCCATATGGGTGCTTTTCCCACATGATTAAACTCAGTTCTCAGTAACAGAAGTGAGGATCTGTGGGGGTCTCTGCCCCTTTGGCTAATATCTGGAAAGCACAGTTGATGTGATGGAGCCCTGAGATGGTTTCACTCTGTACTCTAAGTTCAGGAATTTCTAAAATCTGTCTGGTCTTCTAAGTGTTCCGTAGCCATGTGTACCAGCAGGAAAGGGAGATGTTCAGGAGACCAGGGAAAGCTCTCCCTTGATTGAGCTGTGCAGGACCAGTGGAGCTGCTGGGGTCTGTGGCCTTGCATCAGAACTGCTGCTCTTGCTTCTTGGAGCTGGAGGGGCAAGCTGGTCTTCCTGCAATTTTTCTGCCAGACATGCTTTGTCTTACAAGTCTCTGTGCATTTTTTCCCCATTCTCTGCTTTTTCCCTCTCATCTGCTTGCCCATGTTTGTAGAGTAAAGCACCTCCAGGAGAGGGTCCATATGTGCTTCCCTCTGTCTGTGTCTGTAGGGCTGAGTCCCAGGAGGTGGGTGGGTCCTGGGGCAGTGCAGGAAGTTTTCCCTGCACGTGTGGAGCAGAGTTCTTGGGAAGGGAAGAGTGGCTGACTCCAGCAGCTGTGAGGCACACGAGTGGAATGAGGCACTGCCATGTGATGTGCCTGGCTTCCTGCTAGTGTTTGATCAGCACTCGTGAGCACGCTTGGGACACGGAGCCAGCCAGCCATGCTCTGCTTCGTCTGGGACGTGCTGCACGTCCCTGTGCTCACTTAACGTGCTCAGCTGGTGAGCAGCATTATTTGCTAACTGCAGACAGCTATGAGTGGGTCTTTTTCAAGTGGCGTGTTCAGAATGGGGAATTGAAAGAGGTTGCATTTAAAATCACATCTGTGTGGAGCTGATCTCACCTTTCAGTATTTAAAACATGAAAGGATAACTGTTCTTAGTGGTTCACCACTTAGATTGCTCCAGGGGAAATTTGGGCTTTGTAACTCACTCTGAGCACGTCTGAGGTTGGTGAGGGTAATTTGATTAATATTAGTCAGATTTGAATGTGGCATGTTAATCAAAAATGCTATTTCAAGGGGCAGTAATGCCTCTCTGATGCTTTTCACTCCTGCTTTTACTGCAGGAAGTTATGTTCAGAACTCCTCCTCTGTGATTTCTTGTGTGCATCAGCAGTGGCCCGATTCCTTGCGTTGCAAGGAGGCAGTTGCACTGAGGGTGTTCTTGGCAGACAAAAATAAAAATAAAGACCCAGTTTTGTTCACAGAAGTTTTGTTGTTGGTAGTAACGGAATTTGATTTTTGAGTTCTAGGACAAGATTGCTTTTCAAAAAAAATGTTAATTTTGTAGTAAAGTCCGTGTGGATATAAGGGAATGCAAGTTATTTTGTCCCATTTTTTAAAAAAAGCTGTTCCAGAAGCAGGATCGAAGTTCTAAAATGTGCCTCATCTGTGTTAGTATGCTGCCAATGGAATGCTATCCTGGTTATACTCAACACAGGTAATTACTGGCTTAAATGCCTCATTTCTGGCATGAAACATTGAATTTCTCTGAGATGTAGTGGGTGTTAAGTTTCAAAGATGGCTTGCAAGATATCTAAATAGCCTAAAATACTGTGTTCTGGAGTAAAATGGTCAAGCCGAGAAGGTGTGGTGGTTCAGTCACTTTGGAAAGGAGGCTGCAGTGTCACGGGTGCTTTGCCTCCCTGGCCATGGCTGGCACTGCTCTCTGCCTGGCTGCTCAAAGGCAGCACTGTTCCCAGCTCAGCAAGGACTGACATCCATCTCCCTCGATTCTCTTTTAGTGGCATTGGCTTCATTCTTCAAGCTGTGAGTCCTCACAAGTCCTGCTGAAGTATTTCAGTGATTCCATTTCAGCCTTCAGTGTATTAAAATGTCCCCCTGGGTATATAGTGCAAACACAAGCCTCATTATCACTTTTTTGTTTTGCTTTTTGACAAAGTGATTACACATTGAAGAAGTTTGTTACTCGCTCCAAGCTGCTAATTTTCATAATCTATTGAAGATACTGAGTTGATAAAAATAAACGTCTCTTAAATCCTAAACGGGTTGCCAAAACTGCACATGGTGAGTGGCAGCTTCTTAAAACACTTCTTCCTTACACCTGAAGCTGTAAAATAACACTTTGCAAGAGCTCAGCTTTAGAATTCAGGCTGGTAAATCACTGGAGTTGGGAAATCTTATTTTTTGCAGAATTGACACATTCCTGAGTACTGCAGTCAGATGCTTTAAGTATGGGAACTCCAGTGTTAAGAGTGGTGTGGTCTCATTTAAAATACATGGAAAAGGCATGGAAAAAGCATTTGTTTTATTGTAGAACAATGAAAAGGTAGGGAAGAAATGACACAGTACTACCAAAACTACATTTATGTCAGCGTTGCTAAAAATGCAAAGTGAATTAATGTCTTTTTTAAAGACCCACTTAGTGTGATCTTAGTAGTTTATGCTTTAACTTTGCAACTGTTCCTTCTAATCTTAAGTTTTTGCTTGAGTTTTTATAGGTTCATTTCCCCGAGAGTAAGGTCTTGCTTGTTTGATTTCCTAATGGCCAGACCTTTCCTCAGGTAGGATTGTGTGTTATTATGTGTATTTACTATGCTGTGAAAGCAGGTGAGAGTGGGGGTATTTAAACATACATCAAGTTAGCACTGAAGCCTGCCTCCTGAATGGAGTTCAGCACCTTTAGCTGGGACAGGAGGAGAGCCAGTTTTATGAGAGCTGGAAAACTTGCTGTTCCAGATGGTCAAAACAAACTTAGGTTGTTCTGTATTCCAGCTAACTGCATTTGTGACATTTGCTATCAGTGAACTCTTAAGTTGTGGGATGGCTTTAGTAGCAAGTTGTCAGACTGGTGCTAGATCCTGGAGGGTGTCTCACTGCAGGCACTTGGTGTATTTCAGCTGGCACAGTGAAAAATCAGTTTCAGTGGGTGCAGAGTCTGCAGTGCCTGGAAATCCCTGCCTTTTAAGGCTGCTCCAGCCTGAGGTGCACAGATCAAGTGGAAGCTGTTCAGTGGGTGCTGCCTCAGCTCTGCAGTCAAGTACTTTTCAGATCTGTTCATATTCCCTGTGCTTTTGACACATCTGTGGTTTGCTTTTACCATTTTTGCTTCTGACATTCAAGTTGGTACTTCACCCTTGCTCAGCCATTTCATATTTGCAAATTCCACATCTCCAGCTGCTTCATACCTGTATCCACGGGATGCACTAAAGCACTTTCAATGGTGACTTTTTTTCTTCTTAACTTGTATGCAGGATTGTTTACAAATGTAGAGCAGGCATTTCTAAAAATGTGCACCAATGTGAACATGGAGGCCCAAAGCCTGTAGCTGGAAAAGGAATTTCTAGGAATGAGATACGTAATTGTAAATCTGTTTCAGCTTGAGAATTAAGAGGAAAATGCAAATCTTGTGTCTGAAACCTGTCTAGTTTTCCTTTTGGCTATCTAGCTCACTGCTGTTAATATGTTAATATTTCTACATTTTATCTTGAGAACCTGGAATCTGATGTCTTTCAGACAGATGTTTTCCTGAACTTTATTTGTAAAGAAGTTATAAATTCAGTTGATTGTGACTGCTTCCTGGTATAGGACATCAGGCTGTTCACACAGGAGCAGAAGGCAAAGCAGTTGGCACAAATGGCTTGTACAGTAAAGTGTTTTGTGATGACTGTACAGGGGAGCTTCCTGGTTTCACACTGAAACCCCACAGACTGAAGCTTGACTTCTGCATACGTAAACCTCATTTGCTGTGAAGCTGCACAGTAAATTTTAGTTGTCTTTTCAGTGGGCTTTGTGCTTTTACTCTCTCTGGACTGTGATTCTCTTGGCCTCTGAAAGCCTGACAGAGGCATTTTTGTTGTTGTTCCGTGGCCCTTGCAAAGGTGAAGTCTTAATGTTTTCATTAGCAGTGTCAATACCTAAATATTTTTTCATGCTGGCAGAGTGTCTCTTACAGCTCACACTGGGGCTGTTGAGGCCAGCTTGACTGGGAGCGCCAGGGCTTGGGAGTGAGAGCCTGTGTGCTCAGAACCTTGAAGGAGATACAGCCATGGCCCATGATTTAGAATAAAACTAAAAGTGTCATTTGGACATCATAAATGATGAGAAAAGTCTATGTTCCAGATGACAGACTTGTTGCTAACAGAAGAGTTGATTTTCTGCCTCTGTATTTTTAAACATCTAAAGAATAGCAGTGCCAGTGTAGTAAAATTGAGGTTTAAAGGTGGAGATTTTTCTTCTTGTAAGTCTTTCATACTTTGATTACAATGTTAGTAAAAGTATTTGTTTAGTTTTTTTATTCTTAGTAGGAATGTTGGTTTTACTTTTTGTGTATTTCGGTTGATTGGATTTTTTTTTCAAAGGCCAAGACAATAACAATAAGTACTTTCTTCTTTTATTTTCATAATTTCTTTGTGGTTAGTGCATGCTTAAACTTCAAGTGTAACTTCCTTTTAGCAGCCACGTGGCAAAGGCTTTGGTTGTAGCTTGATCCACAAGATCACATCAAGAGACAAATCCAAGAGATCTCTTTGGCAAGAGAAAAATGTTCATATAATATTTTATCTTATTTTTGTATGCCTGATGGTTGCACAGGTCACCAGCTCTTCACTGGTATCTTTGGGCTGTTTTTAAACAGAGAAGTAGCAATAGAGGAAATTCTCCAGAGACTTACATTAGAAATAAAACGAATAAAGATAAATGAGCTAAACATGGCTTCAAAACATCCAATTAAAAATAAAAGGCAACAGAAGACTTTATACAAATCCCATGGGAGGAAAAACTGAAGCAAGCCACGTCCAATAAATCTTTTAGGCTAGCCTAAAATATATGGCAGCAGTTACTTTGTTCATATGTGTTGCTTTTATATGGTAGCACTGCTGCTTCCATGGATTCTTAAAAGAAAAATCCAACCAGGCAGCAGCTTAATTTCTGGCTGCCTGTGACTGGGGCCTTTGAGGAGAGAGGCAACAAAATAGATAATTTTCAATATCTCTTTCAGGTTAGGTGTATTTGCTACCTCTACAGCCAGTTTGTGGTGCTGAATAGTCCTTTGGCTGCAGACACAGATACTGATACTGTTGTGGTAAAAGCTGGATTGTGAGATGTTTGAGTGAATTTTAATTAGATGGGAAACAACTCCAGGAGCCAAGTTTTTGCAGCATGAGTCACAATGTGCGTGCTGTGGAGCAGTTCCATCAGTGAGAGTTCTCCCAGAGTAATGACTACAGTGCCTGGCCCTCTGCCAAGGAAGGGTGTGAGTTTCTGGCTTTGTTTATGGAGGTAACTATTAGCTCTTCTCTGAGTAAGAGCTCCTGTAAATTCCTAATTGAAAAAAATCCTAACTTTTGACAAGTGTTAAACTCAGGAATGAGCAGGTAAGTGAGCTTTGTGACAGAGGTAATTGTGCTGCTGGTGTTTGCAGTGATAACCAAGATTTTGGTGCTCTCTGTGGCACCTTTGAGACGTGGTGGGTGCTGTGTGAGGTTGTGCTCATCTTGCAGGGCCTTGACTGGCAGTGTCACACGTGTGGGAGCTGCCTGGGTGAAGGCTGGAGGTGCCTGTGTTCATACATGGTGCACAATAACGTGCACACAGCTCGTCAGGAGTACAGCTCATGGGTCAGGCTGGAGGAATGTGAAAGCTGGGCACTTCCGAGCCATGTTTTCCTTGGCAGTGTCACTCCGTTCGGCATAGTGCAAGGAGCATTGTCATAGTCATTGTGCAGGAGTGGCGTTGCCTGAGGAGCAAAAAGGGGGCAGATTCCTGAGAAAAATCTGCTCAGCTGTCTTTGTGGTAGGTAGCATTGCGTGCTTGGTTCAGGCAGTGTAGGACTAGGTGCCAGCAAACAACGTCTCCACGCCTAGTCTGGGGAATTCAGGGCATTTCTGCTAGCAGCCTGATCCTGGTGCTCTTGCCAGCAAGTGTCTGTCATGATGGACACCCTCTTCAAGCTAACCAGATGGCTTCCCTTCACTTCCTTTCACCTGAGCAATCACAAACTGGTCTGGTGTGCAAAGGGGTGGAGTGGATACAGTTAATTTGGATAATTTAATTGGGTTAAGTGGGATAGCTCAGAGTGACAAGTCCATGGCAGATTAGTCAGAGTGCTGTGAATAAAATAACCATTACCTAAGCAGCAAACTCCTTTGAGTTCTTAACATGGGAAGCGTCTACTCAGTTGCACAAGTGCAGTCTTGATGTACCAGGAGGTGAGGGCTTTAGGCGAGTGTGTGCTCTTAGGAGTTCCTGTGGGGGCATGAAACAGGTAATCCTGCTTTGAAGAGGCTATTGGAGGGCTTGGTTTAGCACCAGTCCAGACTGGAAAATGCCTACAACTGTTTGCTCCAGCAATGAGGACTGTGCCAATCATTTGAAACACTTGTGCATGAAGAGACAGAGTCCGAGTGTCTGTGGCAGTGGGCTGGTGCGGGATGTCCAGCACCGGGGATTCCTTCAGGCTGGTGGCTCCCAGAGTCACTCCTGGCTGAGGCTGGAAGGCACCTCTGCAGGCTGGCTGCTCTAGCAGGATGCCCAGGGCATGTCCACATGGCTCCAAGCATGGACACTGCACAGCCTGCCTCACTGGGCAGCAGGGGCCGGAGCTCAGTCGCTCTCATGAGAAACTGGTGAGCTGTGCTGGAAAGAAGCTGAAAGCTGCTGCTTTTTATCAGTGCTTTCTGTGTCAGTTCCTGAATGCTGTAGAAGAGGAGGTGCTGTGGTCCTTTTTCTGTGCTCAAACTACAAAGCCTTTACATCTCCGAGAGCTATTCCATACTGGCTGTGAGCTCTTGGAATTAGCTGAAAGGACTGTGGGCAAATACAGCATATAAGTAATGAACTTCTGTTTTATGAATTTGGTGTAGCAGTGGGAACTATTTCCCCAGTGCTTTGCCAGTAATTCAATTAGAGGTGGCAGTTTTAATTAAATAACACAACTGGGGGCTGGGTTATTTCTCTCCTCCAGTTCCTTCTCAGTTCTAAAAGAGAAAGGTTGGGGGTTTATCTATAACAGTTTCTACAATAGTTTCAGTTATTCTATATGGTAAGTAGAACGTTGAGCTGTACCAGGGAAACCACATTGAATGTGGCAGTTTAATAATAATGGTACCATTAAAGTATTTCCATTAAATAACTTTTTTTTTGCTATTCAGCAGATTCCAGGAAAAAAGATGACAGTACCAAAGGCTTATACTTAGAGGGAAGAGGGATTGAACAGAACATTATTTTTAATTTTTTGTTTTTATGTAACCTCTATCTGGTTGAGAGATTTTCTGCTGAGTAAATTGAAAATCTTTCCTCTCACTCTCAATTACATTTATTTCTCGTGATTTAGTTGTGGTTTGGGCTCCTTCTTTTCTTGGAGGGGGGGATGGGTTGTCATGGGTGTCTGCTGTATTTTGCCTGTGCCCCATGCTGTGATTTTTTTTTAAAGCCATACTTGCATCAGTGATTGGGGTTTGGCAATAGAAAACCTCAACCATACAATCTCTAATCAGAATAATAAAATTCCTGACTGAAAGTGACAGAGTGGGTACTTAAAAAAATGATGTTGCTGTAAATATGTTCTTATATACTTATTTTCTCTAAATCATCAGGCTAATCATATTCGATGATTCCCCAATTAATATTGATTACTTTCTTGTTTTCTTTTATAACATCAGTAAAATACTGTGCAATGCTAATATCAATGATACTCCAGTATTTCCCTCTTAGACAGCTAGTATTTGTCACTGTGCCAGAATTTGGAGTCTCTGGAATATTAAAACATCTTCCCCGAGTTCTTTTTTTACAGAAACGAGGGATAAACATTCATTATCTGTAATGGGCTGTTGGCTGGGTTGGTTATATCCCTGAGAGTGTGTGGTTTTAAAAGATTGATCCCATCTTAAAGACTCTTTAAGTAGTAGTGGGGATGAACCTGACACCGTGAGAAACTGGAATGTGTTGGCTGTTCTTTTACATAGTGGGGTTATTGGGTGGTTCTTTTATTTTCCTGAGGTACAGAATGATTTGCTTTCCCTGTTTGTTTTGCCAACAGAGAGATAACCCAGTTTCCTACTGTTTCCCAAGAAGCTCAGTGGCTTGGGAAAAGGCCAGCAGCTTGGGAACTAACACTACACGTGCAAATAAACAAGTGTTAATTCCCTTAATAGTGGGAAAAAGCTTAAATCCCTTTAGGCAGGTTTTGTGCAACCGCTGTCCATTAAGGAGGATGGCTTTCCTCCTGGGGCTTCCTGCCTGCAGCACTAGATCATGGCTTCATCTTCTGCAGGAATTCTGTATACTTACACTTCCTTTGGTTATTTTATATATCCTTTTGATTGTCTTACATACGCTGATTGTATTCTATACCTTCTAGGCATAACATATGGCACACAGTGCAGAATCTAAGGCAAACACACATTTAAGGGAGAGAGTTTATCCAGTGAATCTCCCAAATTTGTCAAAAGCTGAAGTTTAACTACCTGTTAATGCTTGCTTGAACTTTTATTTGTGGCTGGTTATAAAAATCCTGTTTATTTTCTCCTCGCCTTAATTAAAACAAGGAAAAAACCCCTCAGACTTCCTTGCCTGGGAGCATCTTTATTCACTGTCTGTAGAACAAGTGGAGCTGTTGAGTCAGACAAGCTATTTAGGCATGTCTTACTGAAATAAGACAAATTAGGAATTTCATAGAATCCTAGAATGTTTAGGGTTGGAAGGGGCCTTGAAAATCTTCTTATTCCACCCCCTGCTACGGACACCTTCCACAATCCCAGGTTGCTCCAAACCCCATCCAACGTGGCCTGGAATGCTTGCAGGGACAAAGCAGCCACAGCTTCTCTGGGCACCCTGTGCCAGGGCCTGCCCACCCTCACAGGGAGGAATTTCATCCTTGGAGCTAGTCTTACCTTTTGGTGGTTTGAAGCCTTTCCCCCTTGCCCTGTCACTCAAGGCTCTTGTCCCAAGATCCTCTTCAGCTCTCCTGTGGCCCTTCAGGCATGGGAAGGGGCTCTCAGGTCTTCCTGAAGCCTCTTCTCCAGGCTGAACACCCCGAGCTCTCCCATTCAGGCTCCACAGCAGAGGTGCCCCATCCCTGTGAGCATCTTCATGGCCTCCTCAACTCACTCCAACATGGCCTTGTCTTATTTTGGGACCCCAGGCCTGGACGCAGCACTGCAGGTGGGATCCCCTGAGAGTGGAGTAAAGGGGAAGAGCTGCCTCCCTTGCCCTGCTGCCACACTTCTTTGGATGCAGGATGTGGTTGGATTTCTGGGCTCCATGTGCACATCTCCAGGTCATGTTCAACAAGCATTTGGCCCTGAGCCTTCCTGAGGCTCCCACAGGCCCACCTCCCCAGGGCCAAGGTCCCTCTAGGTGCCATCCCTTCTGTCCAGCGTGTCCAACCCAGCACAGGGCTCTGTCACAGGGCGCACTCAGTGCCATTGCCCACATCCCTGACAAGGATGTTCGAGAGCACCAATTCCAACGCTTGACCTCGGCAGTGCCTCTCGTCACTGACTTCCACTTGGACATTGGCTCTCCTCTGTGATTTGTTTTTAAATGAAAACACTCCTTTTGGGGACTATCTTTTACAAGTATGTGTTTGCAAGGCTGGTATTTCTTTTTTTAATCATTTGTTTTACAAACCAAGTGAATTGCAACTCTATTTCTCTGCAAGAAAATGATTCCAAAAATAACGTCAAGACAATCCTCTTGCAAAAGACCATACACATGTAGCTTAGAGGTCATGGCACCAGTGTCCTGGTATCAAAGATTGATGTAATATAAAGCTTCAAATGGTTAAATGCTATTCATGCACATGATATTTGAGGAGGAGATTTGTTTTTATTATGAGTAAAGGCTTAGCAACTTAGCAGAAAAAAATTAATACAGTGGGTTAGTCATAATCTACTTCTTTGTTTTAAAGCCAGTTAACGGACGGAAGGCAATCAAGTTACAACTTAACATGGAACTCCTTTTTGAGTTTATTATTTCTGTTGTTTTAGCTTTTTATGGGCCATGTAGAAATAGTGACTTTACCTGTGACCTACTGTTTCCTAAAGACTGAGGTTTAGGCATCAGGATATTTTTTTTATGCAATCGTGTCTTTAGTCCTATAATACTAGTGCAGGCAACTGTTATTTTTGATGAAATAGTCCTGGAGGCATGTGCTTATGTATTCTTAGTGTTTCTTCTTGTTATGAAAAGCTTTGGCTTTGATGTGCTGCTTAAATTTCCTCTGAGTCATAATGGGAGCTGCCAAATCATTGTTTTTGTTCTATTTGGACTTGATTCTAGTTCTACAGTTGTTTCCTCCTAGGGAGTTAAACTCCATGAGCTTTTATTAAGATAAATGTCAGTGATTTTGAGTGTATTTGCATAAAAGAAGTCCTTAGTCTCTGGTAGGATAAGTCATGTGTAGTGTTCAGTTTTAAAGTAACAGTGACTACAGGAAATATTGGAAATAAAAGTTGTTGACCTTTTCTGCACAATGGAATTTCCCTTTCTATTAAATATGGAACACTCTCTCATCCATAAGCTGTCAGCGAACTGAACGTCCTCACTGGTCATCCTCTGTTTAAAAAATCCACAAACAATTAATGCAACACCTCGTAGAAATTACGTCTGTAAGGAAAAAGATGGTGACCATTGGTAGAATTTCTAAAAATAAGGGTTGACAAAGTGAAAACCTCAAGTCAGAGTTCTGAATTTGTTCTTTGCAGCAGCTTCAAAATCACTAACTTCTGTGTGTCCCAGCAAAGTGGCTGTCACAAATCATGACTTGACACCAGTCTTGCATGTAGTAATAACTCATTTATATTAAAATAAGCTGGCATCAGTCAGAAGCTCACCGTTTATTTCAAATTAACCATCTGCTACTTACATATTGTAGTAGCTAACAGTGTGTTTTGACTTTATAGTAAGCTGCATTTTTTCTTTTGTTATTGGATAATATTGTTTTAATAACATTTGTAAGGAAAATGAGTATTTCTCCTGCATGTCTTGCTGCATCCGTTGAAAATTTGAGGGTGCCTTTAAAATTTTAGTTGTCAGACAGAAGTCTGCTCAGAGTTTGCAGTGTTGTTAATGGATTTAATGTGTTTAAGATGGGCTCTGTAGGACTGGAGGTCAGCAAGGCAGTCAAGTCAAGTATATCCTGCAGCCCATCCCTCTCCAGTGAACTGTTTGAGTGCAAACAGATGTTTTAGTGTTCATTAGACTGATGAGTCAACACCTCAAGTTCCAGGCATCTCTTACATGATTTATTTTCCTGACTTACTTTCGATTCCTAACATCTTTTTTCCAAATACTGTTTCCTGAAAATTGCAACTTTCTGCAGGAAATGAGCCAAGAGAACTGAGAAACCTAAAAAACTTTAAACAGTTCAGTAGAAAATAGAAGCTAGAAAAAATGAGGAATATTGAATGGACTAACATATTTATCAGCAGAATATAAACAGGTAGAGGGCAGGCAGCTTTAAGTTGAGAGCCAAAAATGAAAGGAGGGCAGTGAAATAAGGTAAGAGCTCCCAGCATGCAAAATGGAGGACATGCAGTTATGTAGGAGTGGAAGGGGGATGGCTGAAGAAGACTTGGCTGACCATCAGCTCTAGGAACTGGCAAGTTTGAGTCACAACAAAACCACTCTGCTGAAGGGACAGAAGGAGGTAGCAAGGGGAAGATTGAGGATGTAAAGTGCATTCAGGTTTTCCTGTTATGGCAAATGCAAGCCTTGCATGAAGGGGCAGCAGGGAGGTGCTGCAAGGCGCAGCTCTGGATGGCTCAGATGAAAAGAGGTGATAGGACAAGATGGAACACAGGCTGCATAGAGTTAAGTGTCAGGTGCAGACTGGTGGCAAACAGATGGTGGTGACCAGGTGATCACACCCACACTTCTGTCTCTTAGGACCTTTCTGTTTACTTTGGCACTGAAGAGTTTACAGTACTTCATTCTGTTTCAGTACATGTGCTGTTTATATAATAAAATAATAGATAGAAAACTGCCCTATGTAGTTGTGTATGTACTTTATATAGAAAACAACAATTAATATGTATATATAACACCAGTTCTAGGATTCCACTAATATTTTTCTTGTTTTTCTGAGTCAGAAGAGTGAAGTGAGTGAATTGCCAGCTGGCTGTTCCAATCCATGGCAAATGAGAGAATGAAAAGATGAAAAAATAGCATTTCTTATCTTGAGCTCAGTAACGTGTGAATGTGTGCTCTTGGGAACTGTTTGAAGGTTCCCAACAACTGGGTAAAGTCCAGTTTGCATGTGGATGGGTGGAATGTAGGAAAATAGAGATAGTGCTGAAGGTAATATTACCCCTAAGGAGTTACAGCTGTGCTAATTATCAATAATTAAGAACAGGCCTGCCCTTAATAGGCCACAGCTAGATCCAGTTAGGGGTGGGTATTGTAAAAGAGTAGGTTGGCCGGTGGATAGATTAGATGGAGTTTGTTGGCTGTGCTGGGAAGGAGTCAGTGCTGTGAGGAGCTGCCCACGAGAAATCCCCAAGAAGGTACAAAACCTTTGCAATAAGATGGCAACATTTGCGTCCATTCCATTCTGTTGATCTCTTCTCTCTGTTCATTATGGGCGTGATTAAACACAAATGATGGAAATAAACAGAATCATGTGGGTTCAGTGCTTTGCAGTTAATGTCACATGTTGTCTTCGTTCCTTTTGCCAGTTCACATGAAGTCAGGTTCTCGTCAGTTTTAGTAGCAGTGCTAGAAACAGCACAAGTGCAAGAATGCTCTGCACCTTTGATCATAGCAGGTGTCGTAGAAATCAGGGACAAAGTGTCTGATAAAGTGCCCTAAAGACACTCGCAGTGTCTCTGCCTCTGTAATCTGTGCTTTGTAGATGGGAATCAGGTCTCTGTGTCCATTTATCAATTTCTTGCACACTGTGAGGGGTAAAATATTAACACAGAAAGCGGGTGGGACGTGGAAGAAAGCATTGGAGGAACATCAGTTAGCTGAGAGCTGTTATTGTTGGAGGCCTTTGCAGCTGAGTACAAATGTGCCTTTTGTTTTCTTAATGCTGTGGGGCAGAATTTGAAGCTCTACAGGTGTGGGGTTTGTTCTTTATTTTACAAAGCATCTTGAATTAATATCTTTTGCTTTTCCTTGACATTCAACAGCTTAGTGAAGAGAAGTGTGTCTGGGAACACAGCCACAGAAATAACTGGAGGCATACTCAGTGCCCTGATTTCTGCTCTGTTGATGCTTTTGACCAGTGGCCTAATAGAAGAATTGGCTGTGCTATTGTTGCTGCGTGCTCCTGCCCATTACGGAGCGGGGTATCCATGGAGAAGATGCCTTTATAGCAAGGAACACCTGGCGCATGATTCTGCTGGGGAAACATTAGGAGGGGTGGCTCAGATGAGCACTCACAGGGTCTGCAATTGTTTGTTCTAAGCATGTCCCACTTTCCCAGCTATAAATACTAGGAAGAGTGTTATAAGTAACGACTCTGTTCAAATATCTCTCCAGGAGCAGGTACTGAGTGCTGGGGCATTCATGTTGAAAAAGTGCTTCTGGGAATTGAAGGACTGTATTGCTTAGCATTTACTTCTTTAAGAATAGCAGGGGAGGTAACTGAGGTTTGTCTGTGAGCACTGCTGTAGCATGAACTCAGTAATAGAAAATTCAAAGAGCTGTGTCATGGACTGTTACTTGAATAAATGTGGTTCTTGTTTTATCTTACCAGCTGAAAATGAATGCTTGCAACCTGCTAAAGGTCTGTAAATTGCCTTTCATAAGAAGCACCTCAGGCAGGGGCTTAGTAATGCTGTTGGTCCCCTCTGTCGTGGTTTGATCAAAGAAGCAGGTAAATACAGCACGGCCTCACTCTGTCCCTCTTCCTACATCCTGCAGGAGGACTGTGGAGACAATCAGAAAAAATAACATTAAGATTTGTGGGTTGAGTTAAAGGTAGTTCACTAAGACAGAAAAGAGAGAATAATAATAAGTAATAGGAGGAGGATGATGACAAAAGAATTAAAACATTCAAAACAAGTGATGCATGATGCAACTGCTCATGGACCGGTGTCTACTCAGTTCCTGAGCAGCAGCCCCCAGCCAGCTTCCCCCAAGTTTATCAGAGAATGTTTGGGGTTGGAAAGGACCTCTGGAAATCCTCTAATCCAGTCCTCTGCAAAGGTAGGTTCAGCTGGAGCAGGTTGCACAGGATGATGTCCAGGTGAATGTTGAGTATTTCCAGAAAAGGAAACTCCACAGCCTCTCGGAGCAGCCTGTTGCAGTACTCAGTCACCCTCAAAGTGAAGAAGTTTTTGCTCATATTCATATGGAACTTCCTGTGTCCCAGTTTGTGCCTGTTGCCCCTTGTCCTATCACTGGGCACCACAGGGAAAAGTCTGTCCTTATCCTCTTGACAGCCACTCTTAGGGAATTTACCTGTGTTGGTAAGGTTCCCTCTCAGCCATTTCTTCCCCAGGCTAAAGAGGCCCAGTTCTCTCAGCCTTTCTTCATGAGAGAGGTGCTCCAGTGCCTTCCCCTGTCCTTCCTTGTCTGTCTTCAGCTGGGGAGGCCAGACCTGGAGGCAGTGCTGCGCATGTGGCCCCACAGGGGGAGAGCAAATGGGGGATCACCTCTCATCCTGCTGGCCACGCTCCTCCCCACGCAGCCCGGGATACCCCTGGCATCCTTGGCCCCCGAGGCACTGCTGCCTCTTGGACTCCCTGTTGTCCGCCCGGTCCTGCAGAGCTGCTCTCCAGCAGTTCAGCCCCAACCTCTGGGGTGCTGTGAGAAGCTGCCTTAGTGCAAACTGCTTATCGAAGCAGCTGAAACATCCCTGTGGGATCAACATGATTCTCATCCTAAATGCAGAACTTAGCACTGTACCCGCCTCTAGGAAGGGAATTATCCCAGCAGAAACCAGGACACCCACTGGTGACTTCAACTTACAGGAATGGTCAGGTCTAAGAAATAGAACTGGGCTGTTTCCAGAGCCTTAATTCCTCATCAGAGGGAGTTTCGAAGCTGTATTTGATGCAGTTAGATTGTGTATAAACCACATTGCTGGTTTATACAGTTAAAGCAAGTGTCTTTTACAGCACTATTCCTATGACAGCATGGCCTTAAATTACAAATATTTACGTTCCATGAGGCTGTGGATGCTTTGTTGTGCTCTAGACAGTTGTCAGCAAAGTTGACAAAGTCAGGATAGTGAGAGGGGAAGTTTTTACTCTGTTAACCTGTGTATTCTGTTGTCAGAATTTCTGCAGTCCTTTTCTGATTTCCACGGCAGAATGTAACGGCATCAAGGTGCTCTGGGGCTGCAATGGCATCTGAAGAGCCCCTTCAAAGTTAGTGCTCCTTGTTTTCTCTTAATTTAGCTGTGTGAAGAAAACCATGGAAAATACACATGTTGAACTGGATTGCACAGAGTAGGAAGCAGGCTGTAGAGACCCTTCTCAAAAAGATAAGCCATTTGCCAAAACATGCGTCACCTCATGCTGACTAATAATCTATACAGTCAGTCCTGGGGGGAAAGTGAGAAATGGACAAGACAGTGCAAGGGACACTGGGAAAATGCATTTATATTATTCTCTGTGGACTGCCAGCTCTAATAATAAAATAACAAAAAGCAGCTACAGAAGTTTCTACAGATACTTGTTAGAAACATCCTTTGCTTTGGAGAAGTTTGCATTTTAGATGCCAGTGTTGATAGGTGGTGAGAGGTGCACGTTTCTGCCCTGGTGCTAAGCTCAGTTTGGGTGGTCATGCAGCATCAGCACTTTGGGTGAAGACTCGTGGTACTTTAGTAGAAGAGAGATATGCTGAAGATATTAATTATATGTTTCCATATACTAAGGCATACAATACATAATTACATATATACATTATACATCTTTAATGATATGTTGTATCATTATATTGTTACGTATGTTTGGATGTAATCCAAGAAAAGTGTGGAGTCTACATGTGTAAGCTTTTGTGAGAAAGCAAATATTGATACTGCTGAAATAATTAGTTATTTTATTTGCCTACCTACCAGAAACTCAATGCAGGCAGTCTAATTTTCTGAGGCAGGTGTCATACATTATAATATTAGCTTTGGGTCTATTAGAGCATCCTCATATGAATGACGACTAGTTCAAGATTTTAAGTTGGTGCAGTCTATGAGTACCCCCAGTTTTACAGCTATATTCTGTCTGTTTCAGGTTTCACAGGATTTCATTAGTTATTGTCAAGGCTGAGATTTTCACAGTTCAGTGCATTAAATCTTGTTTTCTTTTTTTTTTTTTTTTTGGCTCCATGTCAGATTAAACTTACTTGTAGGTGGCTGCAAGGTTTTTTCCATTCATAAACCCACATTATTCTCATTGCTGCTTTCTTTCCAATGGTATCAGAGGTTGACAGCATTGATCTTTTTCCAATCTTGGCAACAGGCTGTTGCTGTGGTAGAGGCCATTGTTCACTAATGGAGACTTGCTTTCATAAAGTAATCTAGAATTTGTGCATTTGCTTTGCTGTGCTTTGAGCTTATATTTTTCAATTAATTACAGTTTCTTAAGCAATGTAGGAGACCTGTTTGTAATTGAGTCTAGGTCATTAAAATAGTGGAAAGGAAACAAGTATATAAATGTACTTGTGTGTTCCCTTTTTATTATCTGTGGCTTTCAAGCTTGGCTTCCTGCTCCTGATAATAATTTTTCCTGTTTCATGTTTACCTGGCAGGTAAACACAGTTTTAGCTGGTGAATTATATGGTGTCAAAATTGAGAGGAATTAGCTCTTTGATTTCTTTAATAAGAGACCTATTGTTGCATTTATTTTTTCCACAACTTTTCCTGTGATATTGTTGTAACATAAATGTTTGACACCAGATGCTATCCCAAACTTTCTCAGAGTTAGGGGAGTTTGTGCCTAGGTAGTTTCCCAGGCTGTATGGCAGGCCCCTTGTTTCCCAGTGGACTCTGCAGTGGCACACCTTACCCTTCAGATGTTTGGGAGCTGAGTGCTGGAAGTATTTCGGTGTGCCCTGCCCTCTGACATTCACCTTTAGCTCCCCAGCACTTGAGCCCTGGCAGGAGGCAGGGTGACACAAATAGCTACGGATGGCACAGCAGTGCACGTACATGCAGATAAACCCAGTGGAGAGAGGAAGGAACAGGATTTCCTAAAACTCATAGAACAAATGTGCACATTTTAGAGGAGGGTCATTTTCGTGGATATCACACAAAGTTAAAGTTGCATTTGGTCCCACCCCCAAACACTTAGATACTGCAGACTTACTCCTCTGACAACACTAAGGAATACTTTATTTCTTTGGCAGTGCGTCTGTCATCTTCTGGACCTTAATGTCCACTTTAATGCCTGGCTCAGGGAGTATTTAATGCTCTTTCTGCTGCCTCAGCACAGTGTGCAGGCTGTGAGGTACCTGCAGTCACCCAGCAGGTGTGACAGCAATTACTGTGACACAAACCACTGAAGGAGTTAAATGCAGAGAGCTCATTGTTCTGGTTTACATGACAGCAGAGAGCACCTGGTGGGTGTCCATCAATATCCTGGCTGAATTTGGAGTAAAAACCTGGAAATACATAATTCAGGCAATAACAATGATGTTGATGACGATGATGATGTAGGTGCTTGTGACAGCAATTACTGTGACACAAACCACTGAAGGAGTTAAATGCAGAGAGCTCATTGTTCTGGTTTACATGACAGCAGAGAGCACCTGGTGGGTGTCCATCAATATCCTGGCTGAATTTGGAGTAAAAACCTGGAAATATATAATTCAGGCAGTAACAATGATGTTGATGATGATGATGATGTAGGTGCTACGCTCATATATTGCAGTGCCTCCAGCAGCATCTCTACTATGTTTTTACTGTGATTTTTTCAATATCAGGCATGATTTTAATCAATACAGTTATAATCAATAAATTATATTAATCACATCTAGTGTCAGTTCAGAAGCTGTGATATAGCAGTTGTTAGCAAAGAAACTTCAAATGTTTATGCTTTGTATTTACAGTTGGAGATCAGGTTCTTTATTATAGTTGTGCGATATAGCAGTTGTTAGCAAAGAAACTTCAAATGTTTATGCTTTGTATTTGGAGATCAGATTCTTTATTATAGTTGTGTTATTCCTGAAGAGTCAACACAGGATGTTTTTAGCACTTCATAGAGACTGTCAGACACCTTCCAGGTTTCTGGCTGTGCTGGCTGATCTGTAAATGTAGCTGGAGGTGGTACAGAGCAGCCTTTGAAAGTAGAGCTGCTGGTGCACCAGAGACACAGCTCCTGTGCAAAATGTCCAATAGCTCCTGGATTCTTTCTTTGCTTTTGAGGCAGCGTTCACATTTTCATCTTTGTTCTCACCCCAGCTTAGTTCAGTTTGCCTTGCAGATCAACTCCCTGCTTGCTCTGGGTAATGTGCCAAGTGCTCAGCCCAAGATTAAGTTACAGCCAGAGCTGCTGGACATGAAGGTACTGTAACTGTAGATGTCTGTGCTTATGTTTCAGCCCTGCTGCAACTGAATTCAGAAATCTTAATGGGAAACCCCAGTGGCAGAGTTTAACTTTAAAAAAAGAGCTTTAAGCTTATGTTGCAGATTTATAGTTCTTTTTAGTACATTGAACTTCTAGGGATTTTTTAGTAAATGTTAAGGTAGACAGGGTTAAGCTGACAAATTTTCTCATGCAAAGAGAAATAATTTTCTGAGGCTGCTAGGCCTCAGAAAGTATGATGGGTCAGTTGACAAGTAGTGACTAGCTCAAGAACTATCCCAGTTCTTAAAAGTATGTGAACATAATCTGAACTGTTAACATATGTCAAATTGCTTCAGTTGTTGTTAGAGTTGACTGCAAATATTAGGAAGCACAAACTGCAGAAAAATTAAACAAGTTTTCCTTCTTGTTCTTTCCTCCAGATTTAGAACGTGCTGTCAGAAACTTGAAGTGTTAAGTATTTTAAAGGTGGTGTTTGCTTTCTCTGTTGTATTTTAAATCTGTTTTTACAGTTCTTTTGACCTACATATCTAACCAGACACTTCGCAGTAGGGATTGAACTTCTTCATTCTAACATCTGATACTAAATTTTTGACTCTTCAGAGTTACCATCCAGAGCAGATTTTTCTAACCTTGTTAATTTCTTAATATTTTAAAGGTTCGAAGCATATTCTTAACATTTCAAGCAGTTCTATTTTCTGAAGTTGGTATTTTAGAATATTGATGTTGTCTATTGTAGAAAACAGAGCTTGACACAAGCAGTAGTGTTTTATCTCCAGAAAAGATTGTTAGGGCCCAGTGATGTACAAGTCCAGAGCTCCAGCCTCCTGCTCTACACAAAGGTAAAAAAAATCAATATGACAGTTTGGTTGAAAATATTAGTGGATATAAATAAATGAGATATTTTTTAACGATCCCATGAGATGTTGACGATGTGATGATTCTCTGAAGCAAATACACTAAACTATGTTAATATTCATACTAACACAACTGTTTTGCTTTCTTTTGGTGCAGATCACCAGAAACTGGAGAGAGAAGCTAGAATCTGTCGCCTCCTGAAGCATCCTAATATCGGTAGGAACATTTCATTGCTTTGTACAGTATTTATCAGTTTAGAAAATTTAGGGGAAATGGAAATTAGCAAATACAAAGAGCAGCTCAGAAGTCAAGTGCAAATATTGGCAAGACTCTTTATAATGTGGTGTTCCTTACAAATTCTGCTGTGGGATGCAATAATCTGATGGATCACCTGCAGCCGTGTGCAGTGTTCTCATCTTTGAGCCATTGCTCTGCCACCAATGAGCTCTCTGTGCCAGGTCTTTGGGGGGATTTGAGCAGTGTGCAGGAGGGCCTATTTCCAGGATTGTTCATGATTTTTGGAGACCTGCAGAAGAATTTCAGCTGACAGTGTCTGTTGCACAATGAGACAAACCAATGTCAATACTTAGTGCTGGTTTTAGTGAGATGCTTATTTTATACTGTATTTTGTGTTTGAGATTCCATCCTTGCAAGCTGAAGAAAGCTCTGCTCTTTTTATTTCCAGAGCTGTGTGTTCTAACCATGTAAAGCAAAAAATAAAGTTATTTGGGAGGGTGGGGTGTGTTTGTCTCTTTGCTTTAGAAACAGTGTAGACAGGTAAGTACCTTTATCTAAAGAGAATTGCAGCTGGGTTTTCCAGTTTTTCATACACTGAATCATATTCCAAGGGTATCTCTCACAAGAATATTTGCTGTACCTGAGACTTCTGCAGAATGGTGGGAATTTCCTGTTTGTCATGTTTAGACTAATAAAATTGTTTGGTGCCTGTGATGCCTTAAGTTTTAGTTTTCATATTTTTCAGATTCTGGACTGCGTTGTTGGGTAACTCTGAACTTGGTGTAAAGTTGAGCAAGTTCTCTTCACAGGGTAGTCAGACAAAACAATCCTTTTCCAGCCCAAAAACAAGGACACCATTGTAGTTTCAGGCCCAAAGAAGTATAAGCAATGGAGAGCTGAGGAGAGCAATCTGGAAGGATGGGAATTCATAATATGAAACTGTAATTGGATCATTAACCCCAATATGTAAATGGACCATAACTTATAAAAGTGTGAAAAATAATGACCCGTCATCCATCTTGTGTCCATTTTGGGTCCATCTTGGGCAGAGCCACAGCCAGGCTCTTGTACTGCCCAAGGTGTATCCTTTGAAGGGCTTTGAATAAATACCTACTTTATTCCTTTAACTGTCTAACCTCTGTTCCAGGTAGCCTCTTTAGTCATCACCTGGGATGTAATCAGCTCCTTCCTTTTAATGATAATTAGAAAGTGAAAACAAGTGTACCACAGCTCAAAATGGCATGTCAAATGTCTGCAGCATCCCTCTTAAGCTTACAGGTTTGACCTAGATATTTGGTTAAGGAGGAAGAGGGATGTTATGTGTACTATTATATCTCACCAAAGGTTTTGCATTGTAAAATGGTGAGAGATAAACGAATGTGCAGGTGCTTTTAGGGAGGTGGTGCAGCCCTTCTGCAGCTGTGGTTACAGATATGGTGTAGTCAGACTCCAGAGCCATTCACTTGGGCCTTACTGGAAGCAGAACATATTTATGAGCTTCTACAAGTTGGGGAGAATGAACAAAAGACAAGAGTGAGCTGATGCAGGGAAAGGGCTAAAATGCACAGAACTCAGTTGAAACAAGAGTCTAAATGGCTTCCATGTGGTCACAAGTGTTCAGCTTGTCAAGTGGCTTGTTGAGCAGTGGAGGATGGAGTTCAGCTCCTCTGTGGCAGGCCAGCTGTTCCACACGCACAGTTTGTATCTGTGAGGTTTGGCTTGGAGTGCAAAGAGGCAATGACAGCTTTAGTGACAGGCAGGCAAGTCTGCACAAGCTCTGCATCACTACCTGCACCAAGGTGCACAGTTCAAGGGGAAATGGGCAAAGTCTTCTGCTCTTGTTTCAGAAAAGCTGACATGTTCTAGATCTGTCTGAGAGAAGATTTTCATGACCTGGAATTACCATGCTAGGGTTTAGCAGCAGATGATGTATTCTGTCATGTTCCTTCTCCTGCAGCCATGCCCTCAGCCAGCTAAATGGTGACCCTAAAATCATTCCAAGTGCTGCCAGCACCCCACTGGAGCTCTTTTGCTTGGGTCACCATGACATCCCCTTTTAAACTGTCATCTCTGGTGAGTAATGGAGCTGCATCACATCAGGAAGCACTAAGAGTGAAAAGGGAAGTGTGCCAGAGGAGGGGAGCTCAGCTCTGACAGTAAGTGTATGTAAGTTAAGAAAAATAAGGAAAAAAAGGTAACTTTTTTTTTCAGAGCGATTTCTGTAGGAAAGCAGAGGTCTAGTTTAATTGATGGGATGGTTTCTCAAAGGTGACAGTGTACAGGGAGTTATTTTTGGAAAGCTAAATAAGGCTGAATGTTAAATGATTCTGTTTCTGTGCAGTCCTTACTGTCCATGGTCATAGCCAATAAGTGTCATGGAAATCTTCCTTGAAGAAGTTGTTTCACTTCTACAAGCAGGGCTCCAGTACATTTGTGAAATCTGACCTTTTCTGTGCAGACACTGCTTTGCACATAACTAATCCAGTTCATTTTCCAGCATCTTTTTTATTTGTCCTTTTAATAAATCTATGTTTTCTTCTCTGTCCAGCCTTGTAGTTATGATGCCTAATGAATAGTATAGAAAAAATAAGGAAATTGGACTACAAACAGTATTTTCTGTTCTCTTTTTCTCATCTCCATTTCCCACTTAAGTAAGGTATATGTGAAAGTTTGTTTAAAACCCACAGAATTTCCTCATCCTTTGCACTTACATCTGCTTCTCACCAATACTCATTGTGATTTCAACCTCTTCTTACCTCAGTCCTTTGCGTCACTGTAGTGTAAAGCAAGCCCTGCTGAATTTTGTGTGGGAATTAAAATGAGGCACAAGTCTCATTAGCTGAACTTGCAGGCCCTGAGAAGAAACTTTGAAGTGGTTCAGAATCTTTTTTTTCCATCAGTCTTTGGTATGTTCTCCTCTTCTAGCTGTGCTTGAATAATCTGGGCTGTGCTACACTGCAGTAGGAGATTTCTAGGCAAACACAGCTTGTGTTCCTGTGGTAACAGAGCTCCTGGGCTGCAGGAGTTTGTGCATTAGTGTGATTTTCAGCATTGCTGTGTTTCTCAGGTTCTTACTCTGGTTATGTGGCTGTACATCAGTGTGTAAAGGGTTGATTTTGCAGAGTTTAAAATGGATGGAAATGTAGGTTAAGCCTTGCTGTTTGGAGAACCTAGTGCTTTATCTTTGTGAGATTGCACATCAAGTTACAATGAAAACTTACTTCCTTTGCTGAGCATGTACCTGCACAGGATTTGTTATCTTGGGTAACTATTACTTTTCCAGCAGTTCCATGTGTACTAATGTTCCCATTTTTTAAATTTAGAAGCTTGGGAAGAAAATTGCTATTTAATAATCTCTTCACCAAGAAATCCATTGTCATTTTCCTGATTTTTCTCCTTTATCTTTTTCTGGTAAACTTTGATTTCTTGGTCCTCTTTTAACATTAGGTAAACGTAATTTTTAGCACTCTGATTTCTAGTTTTGCAATCTACGTATTTTCAGTGGTGTGACACTGTTGCACCATCTTATTATGACGTCTGGCATGGATTTACAGCTGCCTTGCTAATTTTGGTTTATGACATCCAAATAACGATAAAATCTGCATTAGTCTGACAATACAAGCCTCGACCCATTCTGGAAAACTGATTAAAAACCATGGAATTTTTTTTCCCAAGTGGAGTTTACTCTTGCAGGATTTGTGCTGGGCTTGGGTAATGTTTTCCTATTGGGAGTGATGCAGTCAAGATCTCTCTGTAAGTATTGGAGGGGCTTCTGCTGGCTTTACATTCCCACTTCCTTACAGCCCATAATTCCCTGCCTCTGCCACCTCCTCCCAGGCCTTACAGTGTACAGGCTATGGCAGGCAGGCAGGGTCCATTAGCCAGCAACATCAGGCTCAAGTCTGACTCTGATCAATCTTCATCCCTTCGCCAAAGGCAGCAGCAGATTTTACTGACATGTGGCAGCCCTTCAGGTGATAAATGAAGTTCTTTTGGCACAAGGCCAGGCTGTCCCTGAAAGGCTCTGTAAGTCAGGGTACTTGGAGGTAAGTAGGACTGCCAGGCACAGACTCAGCTCCACTAGGCTGAGCCTGTCCCTGTGCCTCTGCTGGTCCGGCCTCAGCCAGGCTGGGGCTGAGGCACGGCCACGAGCGTGCGGTGACAGCAGCAAGGCCTCTGCTCCAGCAACAACTTCCCAAGGCAGGCTGGCCTTGCAGCAGGCCAGCAGGCAGCCTAGATGTGGAACAGACTTGGGACACGGGGAAAAAGACACATCCCTTATCTGGCTTCATGAGTGTGCTGGTGTCCATTTGGAGTCTGCTCATTTCCATGCTTTGAGCTGGGAACTCCTCATCAATGGCTGAGGCAATTGGGAGCACCCAAACTTGGCACTGCTCCTCACCACACTCTTTTGCCACAAGAAAAGGAGGAAAAGCCACATTTTGGAGTTACTTCCTCTTCCCACCATAACACAAAACACAAGCACTGAAGTTAAGTTCCTCATGCGGGGAAAAATAAGAAACTGTGTATTGCCTTGTCCTTTTTGAACAGAGGGTAATTAAAACTGGGGGGTGTCCTTTGTGCACAACAATATGTCCTTTATGTTTATATTCACCAAGTACGTGCATGACACTCCATAAAGCCCCAAGAATCTCAAGAGAAACACTATTAATATATAGAAAACGTGGATGCAGTAACTCCTTTCTGAATTTCATTTGTCTTACTGTGGCACAGTTGTAGTGTGAGTAGCTCAGCTGCTGTTAGTTAAGTTATTCTATAAACCAAACACAGGGTAAAAATCAGGCCTGTTCAGGTTCAGTGGATGTAGTTCTTTAGCACAATTTTTTTTCTGAGCTTAATTTAAGGTTTTACTTTATGTCAAAAATATATAGTTCTTTCCTGATGCAGTGAAAATCAAACCAATCCTCAGCTATATAAATTTATGCTCAGTAAATACGGTCCTCAGGGATGTATTAACTATAGCTATGCAAATAAATAAATAAATAAAACTTTTTATATAAATATAAAGCTCTAGTTTACGTGGAAATGATGCATTAGAGAATCTCACTTCCTTTAATTATTTTTATTGCTTAGATGAGCTGATCACTTCAATAATTTTAAATCTCATCCATTCCGTTGAATTAATTAAATTTGCAATTTCTATGATGAATAAGGTACACCATAGTCCTTGAGAGAATTAAAATAAAATATCAAGAAAACCAGTGACATAACATGATTTCATATTTAATGCAAGAGCCAATTTAATGAGTGTTATAAAATAACAGATTGAATGTTTAAAGTCAGCCGTGGCTACAGCAAGTAACTGACTAGTGAAGTGCAACAACGGAAGACAGAAGCTGGTTTGCAGTTGCTATTTGTGAAATTAAATGTTCTGGAACGAGACTGCACCAGGCAAGAGCACACAGGGGGCATAGTGGGGCTTGTAGCAGCTGGGTTTCCTGCAGGCTTTCTCCTTCCCAGCAGTTTTTGTTACTGTTGTGCATCTGATTCCTTTTAGTTGAAGTTCTTGTGAATGTATGTTGATGTTTAAGAGGAAAAGCCCCGAAGTTATGACTTGTGTTGTTGTCAGGGTGTGGTGTGGAAGGGCTTTCTGTGGAGCTGTTGGTGGCCCCGAAGTGAGTGCAGTATCAGAACCCCCCCAGCAGTTAAAAGACTAAGTTCTGTAGTGCTAATCAATGTGCCAGTGATTTTCATCATGAGCCCTATGAAGCATCAGATAATGTGGCCTGAGTGTGCCCGCAAAGGAGGGGGAAGGCAGCTTTATTTGGTATAGCAGCTTTTGTCTCTTTTATTTGCAGCAGAATCCTTTTATTCTGCTAAGTGGCATTGCATCTTTAAGTTTTGCTCTTCTGGGTTACTGTGGAGCATAAAAATGTCTTTGAGTGCAGACAATGACACCACTCTTTGCCATGCTACATTAATTCTCTTTCCTTTTAATGGAGCACAAGGTTATTTTAGCTCAAGTGAAGCAGTGCTGGCTGCAATATCCCAGATAACTGTAGCAGTATCCATAACAGACTGAGGAAATGAGGTCTCACTAAGGTTTGCCATCGATTTTGCAATTTTTTGCCTCAGAAAGTACATGCCTAATTTGCACCAAAATAGTTAATGATTCAGTATAAATCAAGTGTGAACCAGATCTTGAAGCATTTTCCATCCCTGCTTAAGCTTCTGTTGCATGTGCCCTTAAATGCATGAAAGTTCTTTTCCTAGTCTGTCCAGATCCTCTTAAACATTTTTTTCTTTCCCTGAAGTCAACTCCCCTTTTGCAGCCAGTCATTTTAAATGTAAAATAGAATAATCCACAGGAAGTGGAATTTGAACGCCTCTCTTGAGGATCCTGCTGTGGGGGGTGAGGACTAGGGTGGCTGCCACACTTCATCTGCTGTTGTGCTTTACTTTCTGTATGTGTTTCCTGGAATGAAGAGTTTCATAATTGGCTGCACTGCTGACTTCAAGAGCTGTGGAAATAAGCTCGACTGAAATGAATTGCTCTCTCTCTGCACACACAAGATGGATCTTTCAGAACTTACTTTTTTTGTTGTTGTTTGAAAGCTTTGTTTGTTAGGAATCTGCAACCACGTGTTATGCATACGGATAGACATCATGACTCCCAGCTAAACCACAAATATGTAATTTTCCTCTGGACTCTTTCCTCCAAAAACAGAGATCTCTACTGCTTCTGCTAAACTAAGCTTTTTCTTTCAGTTAAGCTAGGCCAGACATTTTCAGAGCATTTTTAGAGGATATTGTAAGTTCTGTTCCCTTTACTTTTACAGTGTTGCTGATGGTGTAATAGGTGAATTCTGCACTGGTTCTTGTATTGATACCCAAATGTTGGGAACCTTTACTTGATCAGAGGGTGAGGAAAAGCCAACCTCCAGCTGGAAATAGGTTGCAGCATATTGGGTTATATGGATGGGCATCACTGGATGGCATTAGAGCAGCTTCTGCTGGGGTGATGAAACTGTTGTCACGTGTTTGCTGTGATAATCCTGCCTCAGCCTGGGCACTGGTGGCTCTGGGATGACCCCATTCTGTGGGACACTTTTGTCTTGGGCTCCTCCCTTTCCCAAGAGAAAATAAGGAATTCATTCAGGCAGCATTTCTTTCCCAGACAGTCTAAATCTACCCATTTGGGGTGTTTGGCATCCTCACCCATGGTGGGTTAGTGTCACCCAGTATGTCACCCTGTCACCCTGCTTCTGGAAAAGGTACCTCCAAGGAGAAAGTGTTGGGCTGTCTGTGCCACCTGAGAACTGCATCCCATCTTAACCCCCCACCCATTTCCCTGTGGCAAGCAGAAAAGGATCTGTTCAGACATGGGGGCAGAAAGAAGAAATGGGATGGGGAAATGCTGGGCATGTGAGCTGGGAGCAGAGAGAGGCAAAAGGAAGGTCTCCTGGCTTTGGACCATGGGTCATGTTTTGGTTTGCAGTCATAAGTCAGGAGTGGTGCTTTGGGAGCTCACTGTGGAGCTTTGGAATGTCTTGGCTCCTTTTCCAGAGGTGATAGCAAGCCAGGGGATTCATTAGGAGAGACAGTCTGTGGGGCTACTCCCATCTGCACAGACATCTTGCTTTACTTACCTACCCAGCCCTCTGCAAAAGAGTATCATGGGTCATGGAATCACATGGGTTGGAAGGGATCTCTGGAAGTTACCCAGTCCCAACTCCCTGCTGAAACCATGTCCAGTAAATTTAGGTAAATCAGAGCCCATCCTGCTGAGTTTGGAAACTCTGTAGAGAAGGAGATTGCCCAGCCACTCCAGGCACCATTCCAGTGTTTCATCACCCTCCTATCCACATAAATAAATAAATAAATAAATGTGTCTCTGTGCTTAGCTGGGATTTTCCAGACTCCAGCATGTGTCTGTGGCCTCTTGTCTTGCCATTTGCACCCTGGAGAAGATTTATTTCAGTCTTCCCTGCTGACCAGCAAACCAAGTACTGGAAGGAAAAGTGGATATTCCCCAGTACAGCGGCATCCCTGTTAGGATGTTTTTGTTCTTTTCTTAAAATTGCGTTTGCTTTCCTTTTTAAATATTGTGACATAAATTCCTAAAGAAAATGTAATTTGACTAAAAATGTAAACAGCAACAAACTCCTTGGAATGCAGAATTTCCTTGCTTCCAAGGTGTGGATTTGGAAGCACATTTTATAGCATGAACTTGTCTGTGCCATGTCAGGTGCATAAATCCAATCTGCTTGTGTTTTGCATTTTATATGCATCTTCTGCATCTTTATTAATGGACTGCCCATTCAGTAAGAGATTTTATATCATCTTAGATATGTATTGGAGACAGCACATGGAAAATAAGGACTTGGCCTGCCTGCTTAGGCCAGCGTGTCCATAGCTCTGCTGGGGTGTCAGCCTTGCCTGTCCCTGTGCATGGCAGGGTGTGAGAGGCTGGTGCCAGCCTGGCTCATCTTCCCCTGGTGCCCAAGGGCCAGGGAACAGCACCAATGAGTTCTAGACAGACAGACATCCCCCTAACCACCCTGGGCTTGTAGGAAGTGTTTCAAGCATCCTTTAGAATTTTCCTTGCTCCTTCAAACTTTAGCTTTTAAGAAGTCACTTTTTGTCCTGATTTTGTTGCCCTGCTGTTGGGAGTATCTGTCAAAGGCATGGCATTCCAAAGGATGCAAGCTGGTCTGCTCCTCAGCTTTCTGCTGCATCCTGGCACCGAGTGAATGCTCTGACCCTGCAAATAACACCAACCTCCATCACTGGCAGTGGATAAATAGCTCCTAATTGCTCAGTTCAGGCTGGGCTTTTTCAGATTTCTGCACTGGAGACTTTCCTACTCCTACAAAACTGCTGATTCTGGCATTTTTTTCAGTTGATAGGGGTTTGATGATACCTCGCTCCTCCTAGTCGCCTTCCAAATTTGGAAGTTCTTTTTATAGTGGCTTCGCCAGAGTGTTAGTATTCTCATGGACTGCCCATGGGAATGTGCATCTAATTTTAGTTTGTCCTCTACATGTCTGTCTCCTTTAAATGCATCCAGCTTCTCATTCCAGCCACCCTGGGCCAAGCATGACACTCTGCTCCTGATACTGGTGCATTGAAGATGTTCTGGTGTTGCATTGTAAAAAAATCCACAGGTTCTGCCCTTGTGCTGCACAGCAGTGAGTAGGACTCATGTCTCAGCAATTGTACCACCTGAGTAGTGCTGTTTAATTAATAGGTTTGGTGTGCATTTATTTCCTAGGTGACCTTGAGAGTTATTTAATTGTGTTTCAGCAATTTATACTTGGTCTGATGTCAGTGGTGTTCGTGCTGGGGTTGTGTTGAATTTGACTGTGCAGTCTTGCTGGGAAGGACTTGATGGATGATCTGAAACCATAATTGTAGCTGACTGGCTTGCAGCTATCTTTTGTAGTGTATATGTATTTTTGGAGTTACTGGATATGCTAAATGAGAGGAATATTTAGAAAGAGATTTCAACTGCAGCTAGTTGTCTGGGTTTGTGAATACAGACAGGCTTCTGCTCTTTCCTGCAACATTTCCATCCAAGTCTATGTGGGTTGTCACTGAGCTAATTACAGTCTTACAAATGGTCCCACAGGACAGGACAAGCTCTCTAATTTTCATTTATTGTGAGACTGTGATTAAAAGACAATGGCAGTTTCTCATCACAAGCCTCAAGTTGTCATCTATTAAGTCAATATGCATTCCCTGCTTTTTGTAAAACAAACACTTGGAATTGTTTGAGATCATCACTCACTGGTGAACATGCATGTTAGGGAAATGCCAGTAATTTATAGTTGTCTCCAGCTGTGGTAGCATCACTTACTGTGCTGGTTAATTGATGGAGGGAGAAGGCACATTCACTCAGAACATCATACAGATGGTTTTGAGCCCAGCCCAGGGAGTGGATAGAGATGGAGTGGGATCACTATGGGAACACTCTGTCTGGGCCCTGTGCTTTGGGTCGCTCACTCTGACGCTCTGTTACCTTACTGAGAGCTCCGACTGCTCCAGTGTTGCTTGGCTAATGTAGAGCCTTTGGGTTCTCCACCTTACAGCAAGGTTTTGTTCACCACGTGGGATGGATGGATGGATGGATGGATGTCTGTCTGCACCACACAGACGGAAGCAGGAGACCAGTTACCTAACCTGACTTTGTTCTGCTTTGACACTTTTCATACTGTGCTTTTTCACATTTGCTCTGAGTGTATGAAACAGATTCAGTTCCTGCATTTCTCCTGTTGCTACCATAAAGAAATTAAGAGGGATAAACTGCAGTGGTATGGATGGAGCTGGTCTCTGGGATGCTCCTATTGCTCCCATTCAGAATGTTCAGGATTCATGGTTGTGAAAGAGGGAACCAAGGACATAGATGTCATTATAATAATGCTTTAGGCCTGTTGTATTAATTTTAGGTCTTTCTCCTTAAAGGTGGTAACACAAAATTTGGGGACCTGGTCCTATGAAATTGGGAATTTAGCCTTCTTTGCTTGCCCAGGTATAAAAAACTCCATCAGATAAAGGCAGGGAGAAGGTGGATTTACAGTGATACTGTATAATGTGAAAAAGTAATAGTTAATTCCACAAAATACAGAATTCTCTGTGAAGCTGACTTTATTGTCCTGGAACTAATTTTCTGCTGAAGCAGATCCATGGCCTGCCAAATGCTGCCATCACTTCAGAATAAACCATTTTCTCTTCTCCAAGGGCAGCTGTGCATTGGAATAATACAGAGCATAACTGTGAAGTGATTTGGAGAAAATGTAGATTTGATCTGGTTTGAGAGAAGACCTGGTATCTTAGCACTTCTTTTGGTTTTAAATGAGGTTTTTAATTTGGAAGAGTACTCAGCATTCAAATGGCACTTTGTGGTTCTTAGCATTGCCATCACAATGCCTGGAGTCTGTTTTAGTCCCTGGAGTGGAGGATAAGTGATTTGGCTGTCCTGTTACCAAACCAAATAAACACTCATTAAAAGGTGGTACCTACTGTGATTAAGTGAATTGGTGTTTGTGCTTCAGTGAGTTTTGCATGGGTCTTCAGAAAATGAGCTCAGATCTGTCTGATGTTTATAACCACATCACTGGGGGATGTGGCTACATATGTCCTGTAATCTATGGGGTTTTGACTTCTCATAGAAAAGACGATGCAATGCGTGATCCTCACTGCAAATCTGGAATATTCAAAGATCCCACCAATTCCGTTTGATGTAACACTTCCTGCACAGTGGTAATTAATGTTACACTTACCACATAGGAAGTAGAATTTTAGGTCTGTCTGCATTTAAAAGCTCCCCCAAGTTAATCAAAAGCTAATTTATTTTTAAACTGATGTAGCTGTTTCTTTGTGGCCACCTACTGTTCTCTAAACTGGGAAATTGTTTCTGTTTAAATTAGCTGATGCTTTGTTTTAAGCTGAATTAAGAGTGCATAAACTTTGATTTTATGCCAACATAATAACATAAACTAGAGCATTTTTCTCTTGTAGACAAAGGTCTTAACAAGTAGTATTTGTAGTGCTCACTCCACAGTCTACAAGAAATAAGAGCAAATAAAGTTCCTTTGTATAGTGTTTTGCCATCTTCCCATAGGGAGGGTGGCAAGAATTCCTAGAGACAACTTTATTTGAAAATGAACTTTAAATGTTAACAGTTTAAATGTTATTTACTCAAGCTTGAGGTAGAATGAACTTTGACTTGAAAGTTATTTATTGTTTACAAGGTCTTATGTATAGTTTTTATGAAAAAACGAAGCACAGTAGCAGCTTTTTCTGAACATCTGTATTTTCAGGTGACCGAGCAGGACAATAATGATAATTTTGACATGTAGATATGTGTATGCTGAAAAACTGCATTCAGCCTATTTTATGCAGTGCCTAACATATATTTAAGGGCAGACCCTACAAGAGAGGGTTTTACCTTCTTGTTCACATTCCACAGTTGGTGCTGGGCATTGCATGAGGCAATTCCAGTGCACTTGTGTTTTCTGTCCCCCATCACAGCAATGCCTTAGCAGTGAAATTTGCTGGTCTGGTTTTCTCTCTAGATGCATGTTTCTTGTTCCTATCCATTGTAGGAAATGGAAACTTCAGCGTCATGGAAATATGATTGTGGGTTCTTTGTATAGCTGCAACGAAACGTGTTGGGATTCCTTGACCATGAGTGTCAGGCTTTTGTTTCTGCAGGCATCATTAGTCTCCCTTATTTACTTTACAATGCTGCTTTGCAGACCAGTTCTGTGTCTAGGATGAAGAACGTGATAAAAGCACATCTCTGTGTGCAAGATTATTACTTACCTGGGAAGCTGCTCTGGCAGATTCTCTACAGGCTCATTGACCTGCAGGTCCTTGTGAGCTGTTTTAGGAGAAATCACAGCAGAGACACTTTGATGGAGACACTGGGTCACACTGGAGTTCTGTGCCTGTTCTTCCCGGCAGATGCAGTCCATATGGAAGGGACTTCTGCAAATGTTTACAAGTGTTTATTTGTGGGAGTGTATTTGTTGCAGCTTTTTGTTCCTGTCAGGTTCTTAGAGTGGTTAAGTGCCTCGGAACAGCCAAGTGGAATTTTGTCTGTGGCCATTTGCATCACAGCTGGGGGAAAGGAAATCCTTAATAATTAAAGTTTGTATTCCATTAAATAGCAAATGGCCTGCTTGCTGCATTACATAATCATTTATTAAATCCCTCATGAAGGTAGTTTGTTAAAAACATCTTCTTTACCATAATTTATTGATCATATTCCATCAAAGTGACCGGGACACTCTTGCAAATAGGTTCTAGAAACATCTTCTGTTTCCATTATTTGCTCCGTAATATATCTGTTTACAGCAGAAAATTCCTGTTTAGTCACAGATTTCAAAGTACTTCCTTTAACAAAATGAATATTCGTGGTTTAAGTCAGTACTGGGTTTGGGTTTATATTAGTACTTTCTTTCTTTAGCCTGAATTTTTTTAATTTTAGCACTGTTAGTAAATTGAAAAAGTCTGTGCATTTTGGGGGGAAGAAATGAGCAGGAGTGTCATATTTCCATCAGCCTTGGGAAGGAGAGGGCAAAATGTTTGTTGGTGGTTCGCTGATTGAGGATAAATTTACGTGTGATTTCTGTCAGGAAGAGGGGAATTTACAGGACATTTAATGCAGTCATCAGACTTGAGAGCCGGTTCTTCAGCCTTGCTGAGTTTCCATCGTGCTACAAAGTAGGTGTGATATAATCATCTGAAGGATAACGGGGGGAGAAGGGCACAATGCTTTAGCTGCCTCCAGTTGCCAGAAGGACCCGTTTTAGAAGCCCTTGCTCACCTAAAGCAGTGAGAGACCAAAAAGCCATGACTGTGTGTACAAGTACTCTGTTTTCAGTATTCCCTTGGTCAAATTGGGATTAATTGGGATTAATTACAAATATTTTTTGTTAGGATGTTTATATAGCAGTGGTCACTGGATTCTAATTGTATACAAGAATTGGATTATTACTCAGTTATTAAATTGATATCTGACATAAACATCAATAAAGCTGTTTTAAAATACTTTTTTTCTTGACACAGTTCTTCTAATCAACTTTCAAATAAATTTGACTAGGTTACCTTGAATCCACAAGGATTTTGGTTTTACTTGATGGCCTTTACTCTGATAAAGTAATGCTTTGAAAACTAAAAACCAAAAAGGCCAAGACTGAAAAGTTTTATGCAATTTAGCTGTAGTTGTTGCTGCTACTGACGTGAAGATTTAGCCTAGGTTTTCTGAAGGTAATTGTAACTAAATAAAGGTGCCTTAAATGCAGTGGTAATTACTTTGCAAACATTGTCTAGGGCTGCTGGGGGCATACCTGGCTCCTGTGTGAGAGGTTTCTTTTGTGTGGCTCCCCTTGAGTCATGCCACAGGATTACAATTTTCTGCTTTCCTTTTTGTTTAAAATATTTAAAGTAAAGTGACTTTGTTTTCATAAGCTGATGTTTTTAAATACCTTGGAGCTTGGTCCTCATGAAAGGGGAGCATTTAAAAAATAAACCTGCATGCGTCTCTGAGTGGTCATTATATAAATTGTTTATATGTCTGTCTTTAATGTATTTTAAGAGAGGAGAGCCAAGAAGGGAGGCTGTGTCCTGCCCAATAGTTACAGCCCCCCAATAGTTAATTATGTTGATGTGTAGGCCCTACATATTATTATTATAAATCTGTTCCCAGGGTTTTTTAGCACTGTAAATATTAAAAGGGATAAAGCCTAATTTTTAAATATTGGGCAATTGCATTGCCTCTGTTGAAGTACACTGTGTGGTTTCCTGAGCCTCTTAATTTTAATTGATGTAACATCTCTGTTACAGCTTGTTCTTTTGTTAGTTAACTCTCCATGAAATGCTTGTGTCTTTATTCCTCTTCTTACATGTTCTGATGAATGCAAAAACAGTTAAAAAATGTTAGTGCTTAAAGCATCAACACTGGCAGCTGAGACATCAGTTTGCTCATAGCAAAAATTTGTGTCAGACTTGCTTTTAATCCATGCGGTTATCCTCATAAGGCTTAATGTGATGACATTTGTAAGGCTTTTTGTTGCTTTGTAAAAAATCTTGTAAAACTTACAAAAGCAGGCCTTCAGCTGCAAAGAGGAGTTGGCTCACCCTGGAACACAAGATCTCCAGTAAATGGCATGGTTGTATATTAAATGAAGACGTGAAGAAGGTGCAGGTGTACATTTTAGTTCCCTGCTCTTCTGTGCAACGGCTCCATACAATTGTGCTGTTTTCCTACATGAATAATTAAAGGTGTGTAGCTCCAGCTGTTGCTCTTAACTTTATGGATCCAGGATATAATTCCACAGAAGTGCTCTGGGCGCGTGTGCACACAGAAATGCACACGCACCTGTGTTGTGGTGCACTGAAAAGCAACTAAACCCTGTGGGATAAAGAGCTAAGTGTCAGTTATCACAACTGCTCTACATGGGGACTCCCAACACAGAATTAGATGGTTTGGAATACCTCTTGGGTTTTTGTTCTTTTTTTAATTGGTTAATTTGATCTGGGAAATTTTATTTTTAAAGACTGTCAGTCTTCACCTACCAGGAATGAAACAAGAGTGTCACCCTGACAAAAGAGCTGTTAATTTGAGGCCATCTGCTTTGACATCAGTACCTGGAGTCACTCAGTCTCTGTGCAAAATGTGATCTTTTATCTGCTTTGATAAGTAATTTTTCATTTTCTCTGTAGCAAGAATCTTTGGCCAATGTTAACACTTTGGCCAAGTGACTTCTCCACATGCATGCAGTAGGCTGGCATTTAATCAGAATACAGTTGTTTATTGTGAGGGCCTTGATGGGGTGGATTTTGCTCACAAATGAATAATTTCAGAATACATGGCATTTTGTTCATGGTACTCAACACTTGCTGTTGCAATGTCTTGGGGGAAAGGCAGTATTTCCAAATCATAAATTCTCTAGTTATTTTTTGTCATAGTTGAGACGGTCATAATACAAAGCAATACACTCCATTTTTCAGAAGGCTTTAAACTGTTTTTATTATAGCATGCATACTTTTTATACATTCTTACAAAACTCCTAAGTTTACACTTTACTCATTGGTCACAAAAGACAAACAAAGTGCTCATTGGAACAGGCAGCTGCAGGTTTCTCTTATTTATCCTTCTTTCTTTCTTGGTTTCTATGTCAACAACCTTGGTAGAAAATTCTTTCAGGGGTAAACATGGATCCTCTTATCAAATTTCTCTGTGGCTCACAGTAGTTGCTGTAAAACCTCTTCCACAATTTTTTCCCATAATTTCTTATTGTACCACTTTTTGAGATGCAGATGAATAGGATTTTTTCATCAAGTTTTTGGCCCTAAATAATTGTGAATGTGCACTGTAATAAAAAAATTACCCTTTGAAGGAATTTGGGAGTTATACAGTTTTGGTTCACTGTTGCTGAATACAGGGCACCTGCTAATGGTGTACATAGCACTGCTGATTTGCATAAAGTCATTTAATGACTAAGTATTGCTTTTTACTGCTGGTGTGTTTGACAGCACTGGGGGAGGATTATTTTCTTAAATATGCAAAACATTATTCTGTGTTTAGTGATGTTCAGAAAGCAGCTGCCCTAGAGCATTGCTACTGTACTAATCTTAGAAGATTAGCCTCTAAATATTTCAGACTCTTAGGTAACAGCTCTTGGTGGTATTTGCCAAGTTCTCTTTGCTGTACCTGATGAGCTTTACTATAGAGGGCCCCAGGCTTCCGTGGTCTCAGCAGAACAGGGTTGTGTGAGAGGAAATGTGAGTGTAAGGAGCAGTAAGGACAGCACAGGCTCCATTTTCGTGCTGAGCTCCCTGCCTGGGAGCTATAGCTGTGACTCTTATGCACCACTGACTTAAGGGGTTTGGTGGCTCAGCAGAGATTAGTTATACCATTTAGACCAGGCATTCAAAAGAGGATGTGGGGACACGATGGAGGTGCTGAGAATGAGGCTGCAGTGGAGCTGTTTTGTTTGAAGGGAGCAGATCAGTGCCAGCAGTAGCACTCCTGAGCAGTGGGTCACAAACTTTTGCATGCTCAGTTCTGCCTCCTTGTGCAGGGTTCTTGTGTTTACCTTGGGATCCCAGCACATTTCCCAGATTAAAAGCTGTAGGAGGAATGCTGGCTTTGGTCTCAGTTCTTGGTACTGCTGTAAAGGCTCCTCCACCTGGTGTCCACAAGAGTTTCTGCTAAAGTGCAACCAGTAACTTTATTTTCCATCCCTCGTCACTTTGCTTTGTGCAGGAGAACAGAAAAGGTGGCAAAGGGTGACTTTGCAGGAAGATGTGAGTTCTGACAGTGCTAAGCTACAGCAGATCTTCTACTTCTCAGCCAACAATTCTGCTAAGCACAAGGCTTGCTTTGTCAGAGACAGCACAGCAGAAAATGCTTATAGACAGGTGTTTGAAATAGAAAATTGAGTGGCTCAAATATGAGTAAAAAACATATCGGTTATGGCTTTTCAGTCATTGAGGGTTTTTTTTTCAATTTTTATTATGCTTTTTCATTTTCAAGTGCAACCATTTATCCCATATCCATTGGTACCAATTCATAAAACACCCAAAGTTGACTGAAGCTATTCCATGAAGTTCCTTCCATTAAGTAATGAAGTTCATTTTTTGAAAGGGTTTGGGATGCTTCTTTTTTTGTTTCAGTAAGTGGTGTATGTCAGGTGTGCATAAATACTGTAGTACACTTTTGGAAGTGAAAATGGAGGGAAAGCATCCTTTGCCCTTTTTCATCATTGCAGGACAGCAGAAACTTGAATAAGTAATTTGCATTTTTCAGCAGATTTGATGTAAGCTTTTGTGACTTTCAAACCCATTTTAAACCTCTACTACTGATGAATGTGCCCTGTAACTTCCTAGTGGTACACTAATTTGAGACATCAAATTTCACAGTTACAGGATCAGTGTCTCTGGGTGTCCACAGAACTTAATTTCAACTACCAAAGGGAAAAATCAATGTCTTTACCATTGGCTGTGTTAATCCCTTTCCATGCTCTGTTCATCAACAAAATGAGCAGGATTGCATGGAGAGAGTTTTCCCCAAGGAGCATCTCTGGTGGTTTGGCACCTCGGTGCACATCTGTGTAGCTGCTGTGCTGACTGTGCAATGTAACTTTGGTGTGAAGTTCAGTCCTCTCCAATAGTTTGTCTTTGTGTAATGAACTAATTCAGATACCAAATTCAGCAAAATTATCGCAAGCAGTTTCACACAAATATTTTAGGCAGTAGGTTTAGATGTGGTTAAATATCTTTGTCTTTGAGAACTTCTCTCTGACTATTGACTGTTTGGCTTGACTCCTTGCCTGGAAAAATTTGATTTTCAGTGGAAGTATGTGGAATACTGTTATTTTGGGTTTTTTTCTTTAAAGGCAGAAATTCAAAAAGGAAATCATAAAGTTATTTGGCCATTGTATCAAGCTGTTTTCTGTGGGATAGGCACAAAATAGTTCAGTGCAGCAGAAAAAGTCACATAAAGGAGATCATTTTACTTTTTGGTCAGATTGGAGCAGGCCCACACTAATGGCTGAATGGAAGCTAATCAAGCTAATAGGAGTTCTCCCTGAAATTATTGTTAGGGTATTTCCATGGTGATGATTGGAAAGTATTTCAGGTGAAAATCAGTGCTGAAGCCAAAGTGGGTTATTCCTGATATTTTGTGGGCTTTTACAGTATTTCTGCAAAAGGAAGGGCTGTAAGCTCCCTGGGTTCCTGACAGGCATTCCATTGCTTAGGACCAGTGACTTTGTCTGGGGTTGTTAAGCACCTTCTCTGGAACCCAGTAGAGGAGAGTGACCACAGGGCTACAGCAGGCAGGAGGAAAAGGAGCTACCTTGGTTTCCTTGCTGCCCTCTCATGTGTTTGTTAATAACAGCACTGATGAAATATCTGCAGTTAATAATGATTTGGTCTAATCTTTTCAGAAAAGATAAATGAAACTGTTAGTACTGATGAATGCTTTGTGACTCTAAAGAAATAGGAATGGCAGTGTGAACTTCTGATGGGAGTTATTATATTGGATGAATAATCTCTGTAATTGCTGCCTTTTGGTTTGTCATGCCTGCATCCTGCCTGATAGGGGTGTGTGCAGAACTGTATCTGTCTGCAGTGAGTGCACAAACACTTCTTGTAGTGCATCCCCTCTTAAGCTTAGTATTTGCTCAAATTGTCATCCCAGCATCCCTTGTTTTCCCATGGCAGCTGAGTGCAGGCAGAATGTCTGGGCTGTGCTGGATTAGCTTCAGTGCTGTTGTGCACCCTTTGCTGTGCACTAGGGATTGCTCTCCTCTGCCCTCGCTTTATTTGGCATTTTCACTTCACAGACATAACCATGTGCCTGGATTGACCAAAGATGCCAACATAAGCACTTGCCAAAAGGCAGCTCCCATCTTCCCCAGCTGCCTCAGCCTGTTTTCCTTTTCAGAAACAATCAGGGGCATATGAGCCTGATTCAGAGAAGGGTTTGTTCCATCTCACTTCTGTGATTCAGGCATTTGGGAGGAAAAGAAAGGAAAAGGAAGAATGTGATCCTTGAAGAAGATATCCTTCAAGATGTGTCAGACTTGAGTTCGGCTAGCAAGGAGTTAGGATCCTCAGGCTGAGCACAACATTGTCCATCATCTCAAACAACAGCCTCTTTCTAGTCCAAAGGGACAGATCTGTGGTTCTGCAGGCACTTGGAACCAAGTCCCGTTCTAGAGAAGGAAATGGCAAATGTGAGCACCTCCTGCTTCAGGCAGACACCAAAGCTCAAGAAGCCCCTTTCTGTGGTGCCATCCTGGCCTTCTTGGTAACAGGGATATGACAGAGGAGAATGTTGCTCTGAATTGAAAAAGCCATGCTTTGATTTCCTACTGGTCTGTTTAATGATTTTTCTATCAAGAAGTATCATTTGCTATGTATAAAGCCTAAGGAGTTGTTAACTTTTTTGTAGATGTATGTGCAAAGCAGACCGACTGCACTCCAAATGTTACAGGTTTAGAGCTGTATAGCATCTGTGACATACCCAAGGGGCTTTACTAAATCCCTTTTCATGAGTAGTATCTTTGACACTGTTGTACAATGCCATGTGCCCAACAGCCAGATGTTTTAGGGGTCTCAGTCCTCAGCTAGAAATGTCAAGATGCTCTTCTAAGCTGGTGTGTGGTGTCTCACCCCGCATTTGGTTTGCTTTAAAGACAAGACGTTTGGGAATATTGAAAGCTCAGCTCAATGCAAGCAGACAGAAAGCTGATTTGGGGATGTTGAGGGGCTTTTTGGGAGGGTGGAGGGTGATGTTGGCTGGCCCCTTCATCAAAACATGGAGTAATCTGAAATACAGAACCAGCCAAAACCACAAACTCTGATTTAGACCTACTTGGCTCTTCTGAATCATCATGAGTTCTGCACACTGAGTCAGCCAAGATCTGGTTTTCTCTTCAGTATTGTGTAAACACAAGATGTTTCTCTGGGCTAAATATTATTAAGTTAAAAAGTCATGTTTATTTGTCCTGTATAAAAAATGATTAATACAGAAAGTTATCATCTGGGGAGATCTGAAATTTTTTTTTTATACTTTCTTGCTCAGCCCAGCTTTGAACACAGATCACTTTTAGGGTACCCTGATTTTTTCATTTGGTTCTATAAGTGATAATTATTTGGGTCAAACTACTGACAAGGCTTCCTGTATTACCTTTGGAAATTGCGACTTCATTTAAAGTAATTAAGGAAAACCACAGGACTTAATTCGTAGTTGTGCTACGATGTGGTGTGAGTTCTTAAAATTCAAAGGGAAGATTGTGCAGCTGATGAGCACATTTTCAGGGAAAGCCATAGATCTGGACACAGAGAGGGGTATGGAAACGTGGCATGGGGGCTTCGTTAGGATGCTCTATGCTGGCCAGGAGATTTCTCTCTTTGCAACTCTTCACAGTATGTGTGAGACATTGTTAGCAAGCCCTGGAGGGTTGTTACTCTGCTGAAATGTGTGACTAATTGTGGGGGGGGGGTTTCCTCATCTTGTTTTATTTACAAGTTCTAGGATGTAATACTGCTGAGAAAAAGGTTGTATGACCTTGGGAAAGTAAGTTACGGAAAAGGCAATTCTGAGGGTAGGGAATTCAAAAGGAAGCCCCATACCCCACAGCTGAGAACATGCAGAGATGCAATACCAGCTCTGCAGCAGAATTATAACCCCCCTTGTCCCCAAATCAACAACAGCCATCAAAGACATGGAAAAGGTGACTGGTGTTTATCTTTTCTTCCCCCTTTCCACAGTGCGGCTCCATGACAGCATATCAGAAGAAGGATTCCATTACTTAGTCTTTGACTTGTAAGTATTTGTTTTGCATTTGTTTAGCATGTTGGGGATGGGCTGTTCAAACTTGGAGATGCAAGTGCAAGCTCATGAGATAAATACCTGGTTCTGGTGTGATGAGCTGGACAAATAGATGGAAACAGCTGGAAGGACAGGAACACAGTTGGTCATTTGCATGTGCAAGAACTCATTTGTAAGTGTTGCTGTAAGGATTCCATTTATTCCATAAAAAACTAGTAAAAATCCACTGGTGAAGTGGATTTTAACATAAGGTGTAGGTATGTAAGTAAAAGTAGTGTGCTACGTGCCAAAACAAAGCAAAGTTAGACTGAAAAAATAATATTTGTTGCAAGCCAGTTGTCTAAAGGAAAGATTAAAAAAAAACATGTGGAACACTAATTTCTCTACAGAAAATCTCAACTGCTGGATTAAAAAGGTAAGCCTGAGTTTAGAGAGGGAAAGATTCTTTTAGTGTTTCATTCCTTATTGATGTCTTACTGCTTTATAATGTTTCATTTTGACACCACTCAGTATGTCAGGTGCCCAGCATATAGAGAGGAAGTTTCCTACTGATACTCTCTTTTGTTTCAGGAATTTAAGTCCCATGAGCTTTTCATATAATGACATGGCCTGTTATGGAGCTTGTTTTTTCCAGATAAGGCTTTTTTAGTGGAAGCAGGGATGGTGACAGCGTGAACTGTGTCTCAGGCTCTTAACTTGAAAAGAGAAACTGATTTCCTCATTCTTCCCTGGCACAGGCAAACTTTTCCACTCACTTGAAAAGTTACTGCTTTTGGTTTTGGATATGGACAAACCTGAATGATAGGGATTGTATTGCAAAACTGATTTATTTAAATAAAATTATCTCTTTAAACGATAAGTTTTTCCAGGGCAGTTTATTTAACTGGAGACAACAGTTGTGGAGACAACACACTCACCCACCTACCCAAAGAGCTTTCTTAGGCCCCCTGTGGTTTTGCTGGTTAGAATGAGAATATATTGTTTCTCCAGAAATGGAATATAGCTCATTTCTAAGCATACAAACAGAAGTATTTGCATTCAGTATGGCTAAGTTAGAGCCTCAATCTTCCTGCGCACAAGCAATGGTGTGCTTTCATGTTCAAGTTACATTCTGGTTTACTTCCTGACTTAACTTTTTTAAAAGAAATCTGTAAAGACTTCTTCAGCACTAGATTTCAGACTAGAAATACACAAATATTGAAATAGTCTGTCTGCAGTGAAGGCATTCGAGATTCAGGAGTGAAATCCTAGCTGGGCTCAACAGAAGCTTGTATGTGGTTTGTGCCTATCCCAGGTAAGTGCTGTGACTGTTGGCTTCAAAATGGCTCCAGGGCACAACACATAGATTTGTTCTCTGACATGCACTGGGGTTTGTTTTGCTTTTTTTTCCCTTAAGGGCTACAAAGGAAATATTTCTATGTGGAATTGGTAAAAGCTTCTTAATTCAGAACATTTCTAAGAAGTGCTTGTAAAATTCTTAGTTCCAGGGACAATATCCCTTTTAAAAAACAGTGGTTATTTTTTTTGTTGTACTGCTGTACTGAGAGTAAGTGTGCCATACTATAATTGCAGTTAGTCCACGTCTGCCTTAAATTTCATATATGATGCCAGACTTATCTCAGGGGGTTATGGTTGTGATGTGAACTAGAACATTTGAACCATTTCAGAATTGTAGATAACAGTATCTAATTCTCGATAGTAAGGGAGCAAATAGAAGCCTCTGTTCAAGGTACCTATGTTCTGCAATAAAATGTTAATGTCTAACCCAAAGATACTGCCTTGGCAGAAAACTGGATTCCACAGGAAGTGTTCTGCCTTGGCTGGAACTTCTTCCGTTCCCTGTCAGTCCCGTTCAGGACAAACAGAGGAGCAGCCTCAAACCTTTATATACAGCTTTTATGTTTTGGCCATGTGCTTTGAGGGTTTTGTAAAAATTACTTATTTTGAAAAAAAGAAAATGTCTAAATGGCAGAGGCAGTGACTTTGCTGACTTATAGTTGTTTCTGGAAAAGCAACAAGTTGCATTCTTGAGACACTTTTGCCAAATTACTGGGAATGCCTGTTCAGTTAATTTTTCACATTCAGATTAAATCATTGCTTTTATGCTCACTAGTATTATTTATTAGTGAAACTTCACATTTTACAAACATGTGGTTACTGCCCTGTTGACAAGTACATAAGAGCTGCCATGATGAAAAGGTACCATGTGCACTTCTTGAATACACAGGCCAAGAACCTGCTTTGCTTTATTTAGTTTTTATTCAGCAGGAGCCTGACTGTGGTGTAACACTGTCACTCCACCCACACATGCCATCATGTCATTTTCTTAATGATTTCTTCTTTCAGACTGTGTGGGATTTGGTACGGCTGTTTCCTCAGAAATTTCTTTCAGACTTCATCCCACGTAAGAAAGTGAAGGGGAAGACTGCCCTTTCTGTGGATAGGAAAAAAACAATCATTGTTACTTTCTGGTTTGAATTTCTAATAATCTCTTTGGAATATAAATGCCACAGAGATTTCTGCAGCCTGTTGCTTGACTTGTATACCACAGGCTGTGCTTTTATCTGGAGAAATAAAGTGTTGAATGCACTCTGTTATGGACATGCTTTTGGGTGAACAGTTCTGCTGTCAAATGGGAAGGGGGGAGTCTCTGGAAATCCATGTGGAAAATGGGTATTGAACAATGAACTTCATGAATTTAATAATGGACTTCATGAAGTTTTTGCTCCCCTTCCCTATTGGTTAAGGCAGCTGCAGTCAGGATTTGCGTCTGTTGGACCATTTCAGTTGCTAAGCACGAATGAGACTGTCTTCAGTCTTAATGATGTTAGATGAGTTCAAATCCAATCAATTCTGTCAGTATTAATTGCTGTATCTGAATGGAAACAGCTGTAGCACTTGAAAACTCTCTTGTGCAAGTCAATGAGATTCTCTATTTTCAGTGTCTCTCGTTTTAATGCACTTGATGAGATGCAACAATTGGTATGTTAAGAATCCTGGCCTTGCTTTTAGAGTCTAAGTGCAGGGACCATAGAATAAACAGAAAATACAAAAAATAGCCTAATTTGGAAAACAGTGTTTGCCTCAGGTAAGTGCCTATGCCTCTATTTCAGAAGTAGAAAGGCCACAGATGAATTTAATAATTCTATGGCCACTCTAAGATGCTTCCTCCCAGTTCCCTTATCAAGGCAATTGAAGTAAACGTAAGCTAGGAGGAAACCACACCAGTCTGATCACCATAAGAAGCTGGTTTAGCTGTTTGTGCTAATTATTCTCTTATATTTGCAATCATAAACCAGCAGTTTTTCTCAAAGTGGTGTGGAGTGCCTTGGTGTTGCTTCATGCTGCTTGTACCTCTTCTGTGTAAACAAACTCATGTGCTTTATGCCACTTCAGTATGCTCTTCTCAAAATCACAAAAGAACCATAACAATTTGTACAAACCAGTAGCTTCTAGGTTGTATCTTGCAAGTTACCAGAGCTTATGTGGTGAATGGCCTGTCATGAAATGCGACTTCCCAGGACCCAGATGTATGTCTGTGTCAGAAAGGCATTGGGATCCATTCCCATTTGCATCCTGCGGGGTCCTTCACCATAAAGGCACATGGGATCCATTCCCATTTGCATCCTGCGGGGAGGGAGTACCTCGGCACCTGCTCATGTGCCTTTATGGTGAAGGACCTGTGTCAGTTGGGAGTGGCCTCCTGGACCCTGCAGGCTGTCCTACACTGTGATGCCTGTGCCCTTTAGTGCTGCCAGGGGCACCTTGCTCGGGGACACGCAGTGAGCCAAGGCCACGAGCACGGCTGTCGTGGTTTGCCCAGAGGCTCAGGACGTGCAGCTGGGTTCTGTCCTCTCCTCGTGCCCTGCGCTGTGCTGCCTTCCTTCACTGTGGCTATTTTGCTCTCTTGGAAGAGCTGTTCCTAAGGTATCCTTCAGAGAGACAGAGCATGGGAATTGCTGACTGCTTGTTTGGTTGTCACTGAAATTCACCTGCTCTGTTCCTGCTTTAATCTTTTCATCGTTTAACAATGGTTGTGAATACCAAGCAAATGTTTAGTGTCAGCAAATAAGATTTCATATCCCCTTCCACCCTCTGTGCTGGAGAAGAACAAACATCAATTTGGTATTCTCTTCCACTGAAAGGCACTTTGATGACTGAAGCTTCTTGTTTTCTTTCTTTAGCTTGGATCAAAAATAAGTGTTTTAGGAAAGAGTAAGATCAAAGGATGCTTTGTTTTTTCATTCATCACAAAATGAGAATTATTCCTCTTTACCAGAACTGTGGCAGACAAATATATATGCAAAAAGGAGTTATGAAAGACTGTCAAAATATGCATCAATCAAACATTTTGTGCTACAGCAACCACAGCTAGTCTCTGGAAAGTAGAAGGCAAAAAGAGAACACAAATTGGGCAAGAAGCTACTTTGCTTCCTCTAGATTTTACTCCAGACTTTTGTACAAAATAGCATTCTGTTGCCTGAACATCTCTACGTTAAGAGTCAGTAATATGTGAACTCAGAAAAAGGATGGTGTAACCCAAATATAAATGAAATCATGAAAATCAAGTTCTTGAACTGGCCTTCTCCAAGAAAGGAGCAGGGCTGCTGGTTGAGCAGGGCGTTTCTGTCATCATTTAATGTGGCTGTAAACTGGGCTCTTAACAAAGTGTTAGCACAGCAGTTTGCAAGTGAATGTTACAGTTCTGAGCATTCCGAGTATTCTCACCTTGAATTTTTTAATTCTAATAAACTTAACTGTATTCAATACTAATTGTGTGCACTGTAGTATAGATTTTTAAGCATCTTGAAGTATCTCGTTGTGCACTCAAGCTTTTACGTTTGGGAATTTATTGGAAATGTAATGTGCTAATATTTGCATTCATAACCAGCAATGAAATACAAGCATTGATCTTTCATCTAGGAATTATTTATGTAAGCACCTGAATATGTGAAGAATTGCATGTAGCTGTGCCAGTCTGTCAGCCCATACCATAGGAGAGAAATGTTACAGGAAGTGTCTTCCTGTGCTGGAAGTCCCCTCTTCTGACACAGGCAGACAAGTGTTATGAAATTACTGAAAAGCTCATTAATCTTCATCTTACAAGGATTGCTAGAAAACTTCTCCTGATTTTAGCCCTATATTTGCTCCATAGGTATTGTATGCTCATGTATTCTTGTTACCAATATTATCCCTTACAACTCCCCTCCAGGGAGATCCAGGCTAATGCTCGTCTTCAGTATTGATTTTCATTCCTCCTAACCTTTGTTTTGCCCAGCTGAACTGGGTTTGCTTCTCTGAGGGGATCTGATGAGTGAGTGACTGGCTAGTCTGGTAGCAATTTTTCTCTTCATGGTGCACATTCAATTCCCTTTTCTGAATTTGAGTGATCAGAACTGGTACGATATGAGGAGGGATTTTACATTGCTATCACCCTACTCCAGATGCAGTCCAAGATTGTGGCATCATCCTCTTCTGGGCTCATTCCTGACGGTGATCTTTGGGATATAAAAACACAGTTTTACTGCTTTTTAACTACTTTCTACTCTTAAACCATTGGTTGTACAATGAGCTCCTGAGTATGCAATGATGCACAGCTATTTCTGTTACTGGCCCCAGGATCATGCAGTTCTTCCCTTGTATGTAACTTATTTTCAGTGGTGCTTTAACTAAGCTGTTCCTACTTTCTCCACAAAGATAAATGAAAATTTTCTAGGAAAAATCTGCTGTTAAACTGATTAAGGTACCCTGATTCTACTGATACTTCCCTTCCAACTCAGTAATACTCTTTCTAGCCCCAGCACAAAAAGCCAGCCCCTCTGGCACCTGGGTACACCTCTCTTGTGATTTGATCTACACTGAAAGATCCTTTTCCATTTTTAGCATTGTTGTATTTTAGCATTTCTTACCTTTGCCTAATGTTGCTGTTTCCAAGTTATCCTGAACTGTACTGAGCTACAGCCACAATTTTCCTGGCTGGTCAGTTCCCTTTATCCTTGTAGTTTTATTTCTTTCTATTTTTTTGATCCTTCCTTTTGACATCCATAACTGATGTCTGGCATCTTGCCCTATACACTGCTGCCCTTGGCTTTTATTTACTATTGATGATTGCACTTCCACTACATCCATTTTATTCGTGTAATGATTTGGATGGACAAACCTTCCACTTTAGTTCCTGCACCTTGCTTTGAAACCTCTTGCATTTCTGTACAAATATTTCACTTACTCCTCTCTGACTTCTTCCTGTCAAGTTAATTTAAGGTGCACATTTTCACTTCTGAAATCTCTTTTTCCACATCTTGCTTTCTGTAACAGAGTCACTGGAGGTGAATTGTTTGAAGATATAGTTGCAAGAGAGTATTATAGTGAAGCAGATGCCAGGTAAGTAATTTGTTTTTCTAATGTTGCCTTTGATAATTCTAGGATAGTTACTTAAATGCATCCTGGTGTTTGGCATCAGTTTCCCAGCACAGTCTTTCAGACTCTGGGATTAGGAGTTTGTCGGTTTGAGCTCATGACCATGTGGTGGAGAACTCATGAGCAGTCCTAGTGTCTTCTGATCTGAAAAAGCTGAAATTGGATCTCAAGTAGTTAAAATTTTACCCATTGTCTCCTCTGCAGACTGGCCATAACAGTTCAAGTGTCTCTCCCGTGAATTCTTAGATTTGCTGATCCAATTTTGAAGCATAAGTTGATCTTAAAAGAATTTTGCATGAAATATTTTGTTGTCAGTCCAGAAATGCTAATTTCCTTTTCCAATTAGAAATTTTTGTTTTGTTTCATCAATAAGCAATTATACAGTGTGTCTCGTAGTCTGAGCTCAAATATGAAATCTCTGGCAATTTTCTGCAAGTGCTTGTTGAAAAACTTGAATAATAAGTTGACAATTATCATAATTTGCATGCATAAAGTATCGGGGCCACTCATCTCATGTTTGTTTTCATATAATAATAAATCTTAAAGATTGTTATAAAATTAAGAATCCTAAACATTGTGGTCAATTATTTTAAAGAAAATATGTTCTACCACCATGCTCTTCACATAAATTGACCCCCAAGTAAATTTAAAGAATCCTTATGCTTCTGTGTGTTTGCAAACACAGCCCCCAGTAATACATATTTAGTACATGCAATTTTGAATTATGCCTTTACATTTGGAAGTCACTGGGAGATGTCCAGAAAGAATTAAGTATTCCTAACAACAGTAGTAGGATAATAATGAACAGACAGGAAGTTACTCTGAATATTAGGAAGCTTCCACTTCCAGATCTTACTGCATCTATAGGAATGGTAGAAAGAGTAATACTTCAGGCATTTAAATAAAGAACAACACATAGCAAAACACCCTGTAGAAGAGAAAACAGCAACAGAGTTTAGGTGGGGTGGAAGAAGAGGAGTTACGTTGAAACATTTTTCAAATCATTTTTTCCTGCTGTGATTGAAGCAAATTTCCAATATTGATGCCAAAGGCCAGTATGTGTTGTCCTTTTGTGTGTTTTTAAGATAGTTGGGAATTAAAAAGAAAAGTTGCAATGATGATTTCTTTTGTTCTAGAATTATGATATATTGGAAGGGGCTGTGCATATATATGTATATATATAAAATATATATATACATTCTATTTTTCCAGTCAAAATTTGACCAAATAAGTGAAATATCTAGTTATGCTGCATCTCTGTATTTTGTATATTTATATCTATATATCTATATATGTATAGATATATCTAGTGTGTGTATGTGTGTATCCCTGTAGCACTAGTTGCTGTTCTGTGTGGATGCCTCTCCCAGGACTGTCACACTGGTCTGCTCCTGCAAGCCCTTGCTCACGCCAGTAGTCTGTACTCAGACAAGCCGTGCAGTGAGTTGTGAACTACTTGCCTAAGAAAGGGTTTTCAGCTTGGGCTCCAGTTACTGATTATGACCATTCCTTCTGAATTCCATGGTCAAAAGGTTTTGGATGAGCAGCATCTTGACTGCTGTGTATTGCTTATTATCACTCACTCGTGCCACAATGATATGTTTAAAAGAAAATGCTAAGCTTTTTTGGTGCCAAAAAACCATCTGAAAAAGTTCCAGTACTTAAAATATTAATATTTTAGTTGTGCTTTTTGGCATCGTGGACTGGCCAAAACTTGCAAACCTGGGTATGGGAAAATAGGTGCTACTTCAGTTACTGAAAGCACCAAATTCAAACATTTGTCTTAATTTTTCATGTGGATTTTCACTTCCCAAGTGACTCCTAACTAAACCGGAGCTGGACACTATTTCAAATGAAAATGCATGCCACCTTTTTGAATGACTTGGCTTTATTCTACTAATCATTTTAAAGAAACCATTCAATTCAAAATGAAAAATGTTTTGCTTTTCCTTAGCTTTTGACTTATTTTGTTTCATTTGTTTTCTGTATATCATCTCATTTCTTACCATTTTCTTGTTTCAGCCCTTGTTGTAATGTTAACTTCACCACCAAAAATTAAGAAATCCAAAACATGCCACTAATTGTTTTACTGCCTCCACTTTATTTTTCCTGGCAGTTTTTGGAAACTGGAAGAAGCTTACATACTGCTGAGTGAAAATACAGTCTGATGATTCTGTCTCATAGGCGTCATATGTTCCATGTTAAATGTCTTTTTTGGTTTGGTTTTGGTTTTTCGTTTTTTGGATGTGTTGGAGCTGGAAATATCTCAGCAATATTGTTGTTCCAGTTCAAACAGCAATCAAGAATTGTCAAGAGGTGTAAAATTGTTTTTGTTCTTTAACTTTTTAAGTTCTATTTTATTTTGTATTTAATGTGATTATGTGCCTTTAAAATGTTCTCCCTTCCATTCTGCCCTTGTATCTTTGCAGTCATTGTATACAGCAGATTCTAGAAAGTGTTAATCATTGTCATCTAAATGGCATAGTTCACAGAGACCTGAAGGTCAGTATCTGGTGCCCATCAATTGGATATACGAATTCTGGGGTTTTCTTTCCGCTGGGTAGGGGCAGAGGGTGGGATGTCTGCGATGTTCCCTTGCCTATCCTATTCGCCCTCCGAACAGCCGCTCCAACCAGTAATGCATGACGCCTCTTTCCAGTTTGCAAGTCTACAGGCCTCATATACATCATGGCAAGAGGGGGAACGATTGCCCAAAGCCCGTTCTTTGCCGAGGCGCTGGACTGTGCCCACGCTGTGCCAGCTGCGGGGCGGTGCGGGCGCAGGAGGTGACCCCTGGCTGTGATGTATGTCAGCTTGCAGATGGGACCGCCGCGGCTGTGCCGAGACCTCAGGCGAGCGCCGCTAATTGCCGGCTCAATCGGGCGGCTAGGAGCTAATTATTGACCTGGAGTACCTGGCTTGGAGGGGCTTGGCGACTACCTCCATGGTCGCTCCTATTTCTAACCATTTCTACAATTCTTTAATGCTCCTCTGTGAAAGCTCCGAGTAAGAGAGAAGGAGAAAGCACAGAGGATGCCAAATATTTAATACGACCTTGAATTAGTGGCAAAATTTCTTCCTTTTAAAAATTACCGTTGCAAAAGGCATCGGTGTTAATTTCCAAGCAAAGCCGAGGCAGCCGCCCCGCCGCCTGTGTCTGAGGGCCGCCCCGCGGGGCCCGAGGCCGTCGTGCTCCGAGCGGGGCGGCGCGGGCAGGGCAGGCCAGGCCGGGAGCACCGCCACGCCCGGCCGCGCCCTCGGCCGCCGCCCCGCCGCCTGCTGCTGGAACTAACGGGCGCCCATGGTGTTTGCATGCAGTCATTGCATTCAGCAGATCCTGGAGGCCGTGCTGCACTGCCATCAGATGGGCGTGGTCCATCGCGACCTCAAGGTGAGTGCTGCTGCCCCGCCGCCCTCCCGGAGCAGCATCCCTGCCCCACAGGGCCGCCAGCAGCCGAAATGTAAATGCTTCCCTCTTTTTGTTTTTCCCCCTTGGTTCGTTTGTTTTTAACTTGGCTTCACCTACATGCGAGAACAAGCTCGTGCTCAGCAGAGGGAATCTGCTCGAGGCTGGCTGTCCAGCACCTGGCAGTACAGGGAGAGCAAGAAGTGCTTTTCAAGCACTATGTGTATTTGTTGAATACATGGTCTTTCTCTGTCATCCAGAGCTTTTGGGACAGGGCATGAGGGCAACTTCCCATGTCTCATCAGCTGAATCTGTAGTGCTCTTGGGAAGCACAGAAGTGTTTGCATGCTGTGCATTTTATAGTGACAGAAGGCCAGCTGCTCTGGGATCACTGGCACACAGACCGCTCTCTCCTGCAAATGATGGCTGTTCAACAAAACATCTTTAAAAACCAGGAATTTCTACAGTGTTCTCACCACACTCACCTGAGGAGTCCAGTTCCTTCCAGATGAGCTTTAACATTGGAATAGAAACCTTTCTAAAGAAAACTCTGTGCTGGGAGAGCATTCCCTCTCTCTTAACTGTCTACATATCCAGATGGCTAGAGGCATCTGCTGGATGAATGCTCTCTGCCTTTAAGATATGTTGGCAAGGAAAGAAGGGGGAGTCTAGATCATTTTCTTTTACTGTGAGGCTCCAAGAGAGAAGGCTGTCCCAGAACTCATAGTAAGCTTGCCTTTTGGGAGCTTGAGCTTCACAGTTCGCAAGGAAAAGAAGATGGTTTCATTTGAAATAAAGTGGAAATCTGAACTATCAGATCCTTCGTGAGGCAGAGAAAAAATGGTGCATACGCTAAGGCAGCAAAACATGCTAGTCCCTTGTGGCACGGATTCTTGGGCTTGAGGTTTTTTTCTGAATGAGTTCTGAGGAGCAGAAATTTCCTCCTAGGATAAGAGTTTTTAGTGGTTATAATGAATAATAATGTTGGAATCAAAATGCTGTCACCTTTCTTGGCAACTTTCACTCCCAAACAAACTGTTCTTGTCTGACTTTATAAGGTCCATGTTGTTGTCATAAGGGAACACAAAGGGGTTTGCCCCAAAAGCTCAGAGAGCAGGATGAGTTTCCAAGATGCAGACCCCAAATTTTTTACTCATTTTGCACTTCTGGATTTTCCTTTGTCACATTTGTACAACTGGAGACTGACAAATCTCTGTCCAGTCTGTAAATCTTGCATGGCAGCTGGGTAACCTTCAATGAGTTTAAAGGGAACTATGTCAAATTTGTCCAGCTGCTCCAGTGGTTCCTATCCACACTGTACATGCAGTCCTATGCTTCTAGCATCAAAAGGAATTTAAAAAGCCAGGATTGTAGCTATGCAAGCTGTTAGAATAAGGCATGCTTTCTATTACTTTTCATACATTCACACAAAACAACTTTTGCTTTGGGAACACATTAAATCCAGCTGTTGCCTGCTCCAGACCATGTGTGGATTTCTTATTCTGGCAAATCCAGGATGAATTGAAAAAACAGTGTGAGAAAAAGTGTTTCTGCGAAGCTGTAGTGCCTGGTTTCATTTGGGAAAGTGAAAAGTTGAGGAAGCAGAAAACCATCCTTCTTCAGTTACAGCTTTGTGGCAAAAGCCAAAAAACCCAAAGAATTAAATGAAAGACTGTGGTGAAATCCGAGCAGAACGCCATGTGCTGAAAAGAAGATGCCAGGAGCAGAACACAGCAAGATGAGGAAGGTGCTTATGGGCTGGCATGGATCCTTAAATTGCAAAACTTGATGGATTTTTTTCCAGTAACTCAGTGCACAATATGATGGCATGCTTGGGGGTGGGGAGATTTTGGATGATCCCGTTTTATTTAACTTTCCTTGTAGGCTGATTCAGTAGCAAACAGAGGAACTTTTGCAGCCTCTAATGACCTGCAGAAGTGCTTGTTGCTGCTCTGTTTGTAATCACTGGCCTAAGTCAGAATGGTGGTTGATCCTAGAACCAGAAAAAAATTAACTTAACTTTACCAGCTAGTAAAAATGCGCTTCCAGGTAGGAATTCCAATTCTTGTCAGGCTGTAGCCTTCCTGCTTTTGTGCAACTTCTGTGATTTTGTGGTTAAGACCCTCTTACCTTCCAGCAAAGAGTGGCTGCTTTAGAGGTATATTCAAGGAAAAATACACAGAGCCTTAAATACTTGCTATCTTAAGGATTAAAGGCTTTTGGAAAAGCATGACATAAATCATGTTAATTTATTTGTAAGTAATTTCAGCAGTTACCAAGTGCCATTGTGCATGCTTGGCTGCCGCCCATCGCCGGGGAGCACAAGGTGACACCACCAAATCTGGGAGCAAGCTCTGCATGGTGCTGGTGCCATTAATGTTTCCCAAGTAATTGCCCTCGTTCCCAGTTAATGCATGGTAATCACCCACGTGCCTCTGGCCAGCCTCAAACGGCTGCTGCATGTTGGTTAAGCACACAGTCCCACTTGGCATGGCCCAAAAGGCTGTTGTCTTTGGCATGGGAGTAAGTCAGGAATTCTGGTGGAACATACTCAACTGTTAAAGTGGTACTTCTGCAGAGAAGAGACATGAAACTGAATAAAAAAACAATCCCAAGAGGAAAACATAAACTGAAAAATCCAGCAAAAAACCAAACCAGCATCAGAAAACACAAAACCAGTGTTTTGAACAAAGTCGCTTTTTGGGAGAGCGGTATGTGCTCTGTGGGGTAGTGCTCGTATTTCTTCCAAAAGGATGAGGCTTTTCTCTGCTTTTGGCTTGCCTGAAGGTCACAACCAAATAGGATCATCCATTGTTTTAAGAGGTTTATACAAGAACAGCATTCCAGGAATCAGTTACTGTGAACCTCTCTCACTCTGAGAGGAAGCCTTGCAGAACTATGTGACTGTGTGTTGAAATTAGTGTTGTTAAATGGCAAGCAGTGTGACATTGCATTGATTAAACTAGAGAAAAGTCCTCAGCTATGCACTCAGTCTTTCATATAATGTAGTTGGGGTGGTTACTGATAATTTAAGTGAATGTAAAGATTGTATTTTGTTCTGAGGGCTCTTGATCTCAATTTTTCAAACTGTGAAAACAGAAAATTCATCAAGTAACTATTGACGAAAGTTTTTTTAATATTGTCTAGTCTATGACATAGCAACAAAGGGATGAGTGAGAGAACAGTGTTGGTAAATTGGTGAAAAAATGTTCCTTTGGTGAGAGGGGAAAAAACCACCTTTAGACTAAAGAGTTTGTCAGGGCCCATTGTGTTGTTAATTAATAGAAGTATCACTGTGACTGAGGTCTTACTTTGGCTCAAGCATGTTTTGCTGGATACCTGACATGTATTAAAGATAGGCTTTGCTGAAAGAAGCTTATGATCTTAATTATTTCTAACTTCAGTACATGCAGGGGATTAAGTGCCATCACGTAAATAGTCCCTTGGAAGTGATATGATTGCTCCTGGCTTGAACCTGGAATACGCACTGAAGAGTTTGCAGGATTGGGGCCCCAGCACCAGCCTGCCTGTAGTGAAGTCCCTTGTCACAGACCACTGCAGAAATTTCTTCTGAGGAGTCACAGCAATATCTGTGAAAGTGAGGTTTTGTTTTTCTGTAAATGTAGAACAAAACCTTCATTAAAAACCATGGGATTGGAAAGACAGATGTGGCAAAAAAATCACATCAGTGATTGAGGATCACAGTTCTCTGAAATAATCTGTTGATTTCTACAGTACTTTTTTAGTTGTATTTTTAAAGCAAACATTCATACAATAAAGTTGTCTTTGGGCAATTTACATTTGATGTATTTGCTAACTGGGGTTAAAAGGATTCATTATGAACAGTAGAATGAACACAATTGTTATGTTCAAATTCTTTACCTTTAATTGTGTAAGTGTACCATAGCATTTCATTTCAGATGTGACCAACATACCCTACAAAACAAAAGCAAGGTGGGAACTTTCACTAACTAACATGGTTATTTGTAAAGGTTCTCTGCAGGCACAAACGTGGGTGTGCTGGTTTTGCTGAAAGATTTGCAATGTAAATACACCTGCCCTCTAAATACATCACAGGGCTGTTGTTGTTGGGATGTCATGCAAAACATTTCTGTTTGACAGTTCTAGATGCCTGATCCTGCAAACTCCATGGGCTAGACTAGTCATCAATGAGTCCCTGTCCTTTGGGAGTCTGCTGCTCCATTTTTCCAGTAGTGAGCTCTTGGGAATCTCTGACCTGCCTTGTCACACCAGCGGGTGTCACAGCTCCATATCCCCCTTCTTGCTTTCTTCACACTGTCCTTAGTCTTGCTAAGAGCTCATGAAGGCTGGTTACAGGCCTGCTCGTTCTTTCCAGATAGGAATGGGAAGCGCAAGTTTCACAATTTCATGGAAAATACTCATGGGTTTCTTCTCTTTTTCACTCCTCTAAATAGTTGGTTTTTTCCAGAGTACTGTCTAAAATGTATTTACTTATCTTTTTGTTTCAATTGTTTTCTCTCTCTGAATAAAGCCTGAGAACTTACTTCTAGCTAGCAAATCCAAGGGAGCGGCAGTCAAACTGGCAGACTTTGGATTGGCTATAGAAGTCCAGGGAGAACAACAGGCTTGGTTTGGTAAGTAAATACCATTTTTTCCTCACCATTTATTCAGCATAGTGGTTAAGCCTCCCCAGCCACCCCACCGTCACCCCAGAGTAAAACGTGCAGCTGTGTGACCCTTTGACCCTGGAAAACCTGGGTTTCCTGATTCCTAGCTTGTGCTACCATCCATCAGCCTGTAAATTTCACTGAGGTGCACACAACCCCTTTTGTCCTGCTTTCTCCTGAGTAACTAGAGGCAGAAAATATGGGTGTAGAACCTGGGAGGGAGACTGGTGGTTTTCTGTCAGGTAACATGAATAAGGTAGTAGGGTAATACTGCTGAGTGTACCTGCCCAGTCATCAGAACGTGTTGTCTGAACAGGTCTCTGTCAGCTGGAAACGCCTGAAAAATTGATTCTGAAGCACTTTGGAATGTGACTTCAATGAAAGGGGAAATAGGAGGGATTGAGCACCTGAGGCTGTAGCCAGACACTAATTACAGATTACTTGTTACAGTTAATAGATGCCTCAAGGAGAGTGGTGGCAAATGTTTAATACTGGTAATTTTAAACAATGGTGCATGTACCATTTGTATCACCAATTGTGATACACATGTCTCGTGTACCACCTTCTTTGAACAGATGTGAAGCATGGGGAAAAATTTATTATAAATCCCAGGTGGAAAAACATACCAAATAAAATATTTATAGAAGCTGTCTATTCTCCCTTAGAGTAGCTAGAAAGTGCAGTTTGAAATGCACCAGAGTGGTTGTAGGCTTGGAACAGAAGCAGAAAGGTTTTTCTGGGCGGTGAGTTGGGAGGTTGAGTGTTCACAGCTGTAAGTACATGTAGATGCACAAGCAGTGCCATTGGACATATGCTGGAGCTCTGTAAGCCAGCCTGCTGGTTTAAATACAGCCTTTTTATAAATGGATTTCAGTAATCCACAAAAGACAGAGGAGATTGCTCTCGCACATCAGCAATCAGACCAGTACAAAAGGAGTGGAATCAAAGCAAAGCAAAACACAAGTGGTTTGTTACAATGGCAAAAGCATCAGGTAAACAGGAAGCATCTCAAGAAAAAGCAGCAGATTGAAGTTGACTTCAGGAATATTTTCAGTACACAGTGTACCTGCAGGTGATGCAGATGAGGTTGCAATGCCCTGGAAAATCTTGCGCTTCGTGTTTTTTTGTCATTTGGTTCTTGTAAAATGCTTGGTTTAGACTCTTAGCGTCATGAGAACTTGGGAGAAGGGAACAGAATGTCTTTAAAATATACATGTGAGGAGGAGTTAACAAGGTAATGAAGAGCAAGTAGCTTAAAGGGGGTCTTTCTTTTTAAAAAAAACTGTGGCACTCAATAAGATAAGTGGGTTCTGTACCTTTTTTGGAACTTTCTATGCAGAACATGTCCAGAGTGGTCTGAGTGCCTGCCTTCAGCTTTAGGACTGCATTAGCAGGATAGAACATGAACTCCAGTGGACTGGGCAGTTTGAACTTTTTCTCACTTTCTAAGATAAGATTTTTCTGCTTTCTACTGGATTCTGCAGCACTTCATGACTCATTACATGCTCTGATTCTATTTATAGCTCTGCATCAGTATGCTCTTCTTTTTTCTTTTTCTCCCCCCTTTATTCTGGTGTAGTCCTCTGGTGTGGTGGTCTCTTTTGTGCTTGAACCCTGTCTGTGCCTCAGCAGGAAGCTGGCTTGAACTCTGTGCTGAATTTATATTCTGAATACAATAGAATACTTTCCTGGTTTGCCTGTTTGTAGAAATCCTTACAGCGCTTAGTTGAAACCTGCCACCCTCATAGCAGGTGCTTATGTACTGGGGAGGTGGCAGGCAGGTAGAGCTCAACAAAGCTCAGATTTTGCCTTGGTCCTCTGGATGCTTGGAGAAATCATACAAGTTTAGGAGTGCAAGGTGTTGCAGTCTCTTCTAGGCACTGCACAGTCACAGTTTCCAGCTTTGCAATTTGCTTTAGCTAATGGAGTTATTACAAGCAGCAACACTTTTCTGAAAAGTACACACTTGTTTGGGGGTCCCTCTGAGCAGTTAGAAAATAACTTGATAAATGACAGTTACCTACTTCCTTGTGGTTTTTTTTTTTTTTTTTTAACTGAAATCAGGGCTGTGTACCCTTCTGTATGTGCTGCTTTAAACCACTCAGAATATTGGGAAAATACTATTTTACTAGAACATGTAGAGACAGGACAACTGGGAATCACTTCAAACTGAAAGAGTTGGTTTTGATCAGATAATAGCAAAAAATTGTTCCCTGTGAGGCTGGTGAGGCCCTGGCACTGGTTGTCCAGAGAAGCTGTTGCTTCCCCATCCCTGCAAGTGTCCAAGGTGAGGGACAGGGTTTGGAGTAACCTGGTCTAGTGGAAAGTGTCCTTCCCATGGCCGGGGGGTGGAACAAGATAATTTTCAAGATCCTTTCAATCCAAACCATTCTGTGGATCTGTGCACTAAAACTGTGCCAATTATTTCAGTTTAGATCTGTTTTGTTTCTTTATTGAGAGATAATGTTAGCTAAGTACTATATTTATCTTTTGCTTTAAAGTTTATTTTCAAGTCTTGCAAAGTAATGTTCATTGAGCTGTGGTAAGTTTTAAAGTCAAGACTACGTTGCTTTCCCTTTAAAATGAGCACTGCACCCAAGAAGAGATATGAAAGAGCACTCTATTTAAAGCCACTTAGAACATGTATTTTTCAGCTTCTCTAAGGGGCTTAAGATGTGTTTCCTGTGTGATAGTACTCCTTAACAATTCATAGCTTCCATATCAGGAGCCTGCAAAACACAAGCTTCTTTTTCATGACCATATTTCAGCTCGTTTCTCAGTAGAATTTACAGAATGTGTTTCTTCATTTCCTCCTCTCACTCCCAAGTAATTGGTGACTGCAGGGCAAAGGCTTCTTTTTTTTCTGTAGCTGTACACTTTACATGTTATCATCATTTCTCATGAGTTTTGTGGAATCCAGGGTGGTATTGCACAAATGGCATATGTCCTTCATGAAAGCCACCAAATTCTCACCTCTCAGGAATTCCCAAGCATTTATTTTAGGCCAGGATGCCTGAAAGAGCAGACGTGCTCACTAAAATGGTGCAGACTGTTAGTGGGCATTAAGTTTTTATCTGTTACGGTGTCCTAAGAAAAGTAATATTTCTACCTACTTTTTGCAGTTCTGCTCAGAGAAGCAGCACTGCTGGTAATGAATAAAGGATGAAGAACATATAAATTTTAAAGGCCAGATTGCTTCAGAGATGCTTCCTGTAAACTTTTGTTAAGAGGTTTCCAGAAGTGGAATGACTTGGCAGAAATGAGTTCTGCAGTGGAAAGATTGTATTAGATGTAGCTCTGATTTTGTGCACCATGTATCTCCTTTTGTGTAGGATACAGTAGCTGCCCCTCTGCTTTGTCAGTTGGTCCCCCACAATGTCAGCATTAGGTCATGTGCCATAAAAACAAAGGGCAAGGGCAGCAGGTCTTGTCCATGGCCTGGGAAATGTTGTCCTGGGTCTTGTGGGCTCACATGAGAATCACTTGCTTTTTGCAGAGCATGTACAGGTTTTGACCAGAGTTGCCTTGCCTTTTGACAGGCTTTGCTGGTACTCCAGGATACCTTTCTCCAGAAGTGTTACGTAAAGATCCTTATGGAAAACCTGTGGATATGTGGGCATGTGGTAAGTTATTCTGAAAGTCATATTCAGTCCACTGTAAAATGTCTTAAGGGTGATAAATTATATCCAGGGTACATTATATTGTGCGTCAGAAAGTAGGTATTTAATAAAATTCAGTATTAATTTCTAGTAGAGGTCATTGGTTTTTTTGTTACCCTACAAGCTTCTTTTTTATAAAATTATTTACTAAGTTCTGTTATCATGGCGTTCTTGGCCATGTCTACACAACACACTTTCAAAGAGTATTCAAAGAATAGCTGCAAGTGTATGATGCCTCATTAGTTAGTAAACACACCAGTTCATACTGTGAGCTGGACATTTAGTTTTGGTTTGCAAAGGAGCCTAAAATTCAGTCTGACCAATATACCCCATCTGCAGGTATAAACCACAAAATTAAATGTTTTCTGGACTGGAGGACAGAGCAATTGCTTTATCATCCAGTTCTCAAAACTGTGTTCTGAGGCACTGGCAAGTGGCATCTCCCCAGCTGAGAACAGGGGCTGGTTTCCTTATTTCACTTCTACCCACACCTAGTATGTGGTTGTATCTATGAAAACACTTTTCTTCAGTCAGAGGAATCATCTCTGGCAGACTAGTAGGTGGTCTTTTCAATTTCCTATTGACCAAATACAGAGAAATTTCAGTTCCCCAAATTTGCTTTGCATAAGAATAGTTATAAGACAATCTTTCAGACACCAGTACAAGCCGTGATAAAACCATAAGTAAAAAAATGTGTTTTCCTAGAACATCCAGAACCATGGTATATTCTTTCTCTGGCTAGATAAACATTTCCAGTGTTCCTGATCTGATGATGTCAAATGCTCATTATTGCCTGTGTTTTCCATAAGAGGTTAACTTGTCAGCCCCACTTCCACTCTTTTCCCCAGTCTGAAGAGGCAGTATTTCTCCCATCCCAGTGGCTAGGATGATGCTCATGAGCCTTTTGTTTTACTTGGTTGTTAGGTGCAAAATTAATTTCTGGAGTTTGTTCCTTGAAAGCCCTTAACACTGGTGTGAATTTTCTGCAGGAGTCATTCTGTACATCCTCCTGGTGGGATATCCTCCCTTCTGGGATGAAGACCAGCACAGGCTTTACCAGCAGATCAAGGCTGGTGCTTATGATGTATGTACTGTACTCTGTCTATTCAGTTATTTGTGATTGTACCTCTGTGTGGGATTTTCCTAGAGGGAGAAGTTAAGAACTGGTGAAATGGTGGCATATGAATTTTGCAACATCATCTAATCATATTATGTTAAACAGCAAGATTTAGGTAGTTTGGAAATGATGATGAGGTAAAGGCAGAGCCTTATAATTTTTAAGCTCTTATTTGAATCCAGTAGTGGATCCTTAGGTAAAATTGTGTAAAGGTTGTACTTGACAATATGCATATGTGTATTTTTTTCTGAAGTTCCCCTCGCCAGAATGGGACACGGTGACTCCTGAAGCAAAAGACCTTATCAATAAAATGCTCACCATCAACCCAGCAAAACGTATCACAGCATCAGAAGCACTAAAGCATCCATGGATCTGTGTAAGTAATTTCCACACCTTCAACACAATCACTTGGCAGACAAATCAGTTTATGGTTTGCTCCAGCATGTAGTGAATGTGTTTAGAGGATAACCTCTGTTCTTGTTCATGCAGCTGTGCAACTATAAATTATAAAATTATAATTATACAGATAGGATCAATAGTGGTCTGTAGTTATAGAGTTCTCAGCTTGGGATAAGACTTTTACAAATTTATCTCCTTTGCCTTGACTGTATTGTGCAGAACGTTCTCTGCGAAAATGAGAGTGTTATTTTAAATTCTCAAAGTGCAGGAAAGTAACTTTGAATTAGATAATGCTTTATATCTTCCTTTCCCTGAAATCATTCAGATAAGCTTGAAATGTGCAGGCAGGGAATTAAGGGACTTGTGAAGAGTCAATTTGCAGGTAGCAGAGGCTGCCTGGCTGTTCCTGCATCCAGGACTTTTCTCCTGTTCTCAGTATATTCCACACCAAGACTTTTCAAGTGGACTTTACACATGGAAAAGGATGAGTAAAAGGAGCACAATGGGATAGTCAGACAAAGCAGAAATTAAAGGCCCAAGCTGGGGACTATGAATTGTAATATGTGTGTTGTAGAGTAACCAAACTGCTAAACAGCTGGCTGGGTGTCTTAAAGTAATTATTTTCTTCTTCTCAGCAACGTTCTACTGTTGCCTCTATGATGCACAGACAAGAGACTGTAGATTGCTTGAAGAAATTCAATGCAAGAAGAAAACTAAAGGTAAGAAAGAAAATTTGTGCTTGTGTTCAGTGTGCAAAACAAATGGTCTCTGTGCAGAGTTTTTCTAAATATTTTTCTTAAATGACCTATTGACAGAAAATCAGCTTTTGCCTTGAAGATCTTAAACTTTCCATGAAAGTGAATAGAATTTGGCTTTTCTTTTTTAATTCAAAACTATTATAATCCTTTGTATTTAGACACACTAAAGGTATGCTCTTGAAGGAAAATCTTTTAGATTATTCTTCTGAATTATGCTTTGTTTTTCCCTGGCCAGATATGATAACTTTGCAGATGTGAACTTGTCTAATGTGTATATTACAAATAAGCTCCTATTCCACCCTAAAAAAAAAAAGAATCTAAGAACAATAGTAATGCCTCTTTCATATTCATCTATGTATTTGGAATAATTGCTGAGCCTCTGAATACTCCTGGCTTGTGCATTACATACTGACAGTTGGTAAATATTTGAGATATCAAGATTGCTGATAGGTGTGTAATTAAGATTAAATTATGATGTATGCAGTCATGACAAGGCTTATGAGAGGTAGTGCACAGATAATCCATTCTCTCAGGGTTAATTCATTAATTGGTGTCATTTACTTGTGTATTTTCCTTCTTGTTGGGTTGGCATTTGGAGTTTTACACAAGTGTGATGCTAATTTGAGAAAATGTGTGTGTACACAGGGGGCCATTTTGACAACAATGCTGGCTACCAGAAATTTCTCAGGTATGTTCATTGAGCTCCACATTGATGCAGTTTTTATATTTTAATGTCTGTGAAGGCTGAGGTCTAATTAGGACCTGTTCAGGAGCATCTAAGTGTGATATACGTTGTATTACTTCCTGTGATGAAGCAAACAAGAATTTAATCTCTTTGGGCCAAAGAAATTCTCTTACAGGTGACAGTCTGATTTTTCTGTAGAATTTGAGCTCCTTCCCTGCTTTTTGATTGTTACCTGTCAAAGACAGGCAGCATTTTCATGCCTATTTTGGTGCAGGCAAATTGAAAGTTAGGCGTATAGCTCCACATGCACAAGTATCACCAAACAACATTTAGAACTTAGATATTTTTATATATGTGAAAAGCCATTCCATGATTCTGTTGCATCCTGTATTAAAAATATCATCAGTACACATTCATTTCTTTATTGCTTTGCTGAGGAATAAGAAATGTAGTAACACGAGTCCCCATTTTCTTTCTAATGCTCAGCAGTGCCTAGCTGGATGTAAGAACAGTTGTTTCCTCTTAATGAAACAGTTTTGTCCTGATGACAAAAGATTTAGATCTTACACTAAACAAGCTCTAATAGCAAAAGCTAAAATTGCTCTTAGCAGAATTAGAATTGTCCAGAGTAGTAGAATTGCCAGAATATTGATGCTGTGTTGAATTTTTCATTTTGCCATTTGAGATTTCCAGTGAATAGTGAAATAGAACACCAGATTTAAAAATCAGTAATTTTACATATCCTCCTACTCTGTGATGTAACTATTGGAGTGTAACGTGAATTACTGTACAGACAAAAACATGATAGTGCTCTGGGCATGTTTGGAATAATAATAAGCACTGACTCATCCAAAAAAATTACATAATCATGAACACAGAACAACTTGTTCAATTTGCATAGTACTTGAAATACAATTTCTTTCTTAGTTAAGTTCCCTTTTTTAATACACACCTAAACACAGAGGACCACATTAATCTAAATTACCTTGAGTTAGTGCTTAATGAATTCCAGTGTCTGCCAATTCATTTAAAAGGTGGGAAGGCTGTAGGCTGTGCTTCTTGTAAAAATGAATTACTGTTAAATGTCAAACAAACAAATCATTCCTCATCCCTTTTCATAACTGTCACTGTCTATATATGTAAGGATCAAATTTGACTTCCACAAACTGAAAAAGCTGAAGTAGTTTTTAAACAGTATTTCAGCATGAAAAGCAAACAGGGGTTTTGGCTTTTTTTGGTTTTTCACCTGACATCTCTTCTTTTTAAACCATAGCCACACGTGGTTTTTTCTTGATGACATTTTATTTTTTCGGTTTTTTATTCATTGTATTTCACTGCAAAGCATGCTTATGAAGGTCATTTGTCCATAATGATGTGGTTATAAAAGTGTTTTACTTTCCTTTTTTTTTTTCTTCCTTTTATGTGGAATGTGTATTTCTTGTGAGGTAAGACCCTCAGCACGTGAAAGGAACATCTTCTTTCTCTTCTCAATCCAAACTGCTGTTTGTCCTCAATCACTTTAATTTCTCCATGCTGTCACAAACCATTTGTTTCCAGTCTGCTTTCTGGCCTAGTAGAACTGCCTTAGGTTTTATTTTTAGCTCTTGCTTGTAGTTGCAAGAAATCTCTCATTGTGGGCTTAATTTAGAATATGCTGATTGCTTTGCTCCTGCAAATTCTTTAAATATTTGATTTGTATGCAGCATCTGTGATTCAAGAAAGATAAATCCAAGTCCTATTCAAAATGCATTGCAGGCCAGAGGCAGCAGAGTGGCAGGGTATGTCCTGTAATCCATGCTGGGCACATTCTGAGGGACGCGCCGACAGCGCCCTGCGCGCAAGAAATACTCGGTGTCATTGCTTGGGGTGCCCTCGTTTTACTGCCTCTCATTGAACTGTTTGCATAGAACATGTAGTGTTTGTCAAGCATCAAAAGAACTCAGAAGTTTCATGCACAAATTTAGTGAAATTTAGACAGCAGTCTGTAAGAATTGATTTATGTTTTCCCATCTTTTTACAAGGGCTAAGGGTATAAAACAGGCTTTGAAAGCTATTAACTTCTGGGTTTTTTTGTCCTTAGGTTTCAGAAATATCTCCTTCCCTTTGCTTTCCCTAAATAAATTCCTGAAGGTAATGGAGTGCCCACAAGATTTGTGGTAATGAAAAATCTAAGGCCCTCTTGCCTCAGGTCCTGAAAGCACATTTTGCCACAGGCAGTGTCCAATCTCCAAAGTATGTGGAGAACAATTTGGTTTCAATATTTATGTTCATGTTTCTTTAAATAAATACATGCAGTGGTACTGCTGCACAATACAAGCAAACATATTTTTGTTCATTTTAGCTGTAAGATGTGGCTGTGTGGGAGGTCTAATGGTAGTGTTGGCTGATGTCCATAGTTACTGAACTGCATTTGGAGGGCTGATATGTTAATGAAGTTAGAAACATCAACCTGGCTTCACTTTCCAGGGTTTATTTCATGTAAACAACACAATAATGGACATTAGTCATTTCTGTACAGTTGCTGAGGTGATTCTACATTTCTGTGCTATAAAATGAGCACTAAATGCACATGTAGCTCAAAATATAAGCCACAATTACAAGAATTAGCTTTGAAGGTAAATTTAGTAACTCCTGTATCCTCCCTAGTCTGAGCAGCCTTGGTCCAATTGATTTGGAGTTCTGGGTTTTTTTTAAGATAAGGATGCCAGTAACGATGGAAGCTCCATGTCGGGCTTGTCTCCCCTATATACAGAACAGCAAATTCTCACTGCCTCAGCTGTAGAACACTTTCTGATGGGAAGATTGGGTCATAAACAACAATAAAACCCCAATAACAGCAGGCTTGTTGTGTAATTTATTATTCTTCAAGTCTTTGGCAGTGATTCATGAAGCATTTACGCTTTAGTGAATAGTTTATATGGATTTGGTAGGTCAGCCAGCATGTATTTCTGCTGTGAATGTTTTCAGGTTCAGAGCTGTGCTGTGCTTGTTTGCACGTTAGCCTTCCAAATTTAGTAAATTGGAATTATTTGATGCCAGTTTTAAGTGGTGGAATTTAAAGTCTGGCATGTGAACAACATTATGGCAAATGAAAATTTGAAGAAATTTGATCAGTGTGCAACATGATTCAGAAAATAGCATGTTTTCTTCATTAGGAGCTGAAACAAAGCCTAGAATTTGTTATTATTGCCTCACAGGCAGCAACCCTCCAAAACAACCCTTCGCTAGCAAATCGTCCTTTTCTTCCTTGCAAGTGTGCTGCCCTTTCACGCAAAGAGGCTGCTGCTGTCATGGTGGGAAGTCCCCAGAGGGGCATTATGCATATGGGTACCATCACTGAGATGCCACTGGGCTCTGCAGACACCTGGTCCAAGTCCCTGCCATCACAACAATACCTTTGCACAGTCACATCAAACTGTCCCTGCCATCCAGTAGAAATATTCTGCAGTTGAGGAAATGGATATAGCCAAAGCTGCTGCTTTTACATTCACCCTGCTTCCATTTCCTCTCTGCCACCCAAGGAGCTCTCTCCTTGTAGAAGTACAGTCAACCTACAGCTTTAGTCAATGGAAAAAGAGACGTTTGATAATCCTAAAGACTGGTGATTTCCTAAGGATTTCATTCCCCATGCTCAGAGAAACAAAAGGAGCAAAGAAAAGCCGAGACCTTACCTGGAGCTGGGAGGCGCTGGGGGGGTTTGCTGCACAGCTGGGTGACCTCAGGCGAACCACCTGACACTGAAATTATTTGTCTCGTTTTACAGCAGCCAAGAGTTTACTGAAAAAGCCGGATGGAGTTAAGGTAGGTTAAACACCTGCTTTCCATTTCAAAGACATATTCTTAGTCTCCACCTGTCTGTAACTTCTGCCAGGTTTTAGAATTGATTATTGCTATTTCTCTCCTTCACAGATTCTGTTAGTAAGTGCTTCTCACTAGCCATTTAGAGTGGTTCAAGTTAGTAGCTGAAAATTAGAGATGAAATAAAACAAATACTTGAAAAGCCAGCATTAAACAAGCAGAAAATAGAAAACTACTGGAGAAAATGCTTTTTCTTGCTTTTTTAATGGAGAATGATTATGTAATTATGATTATGTAATTAATAATGATTATGTAATTGATGACTCAGAGTTATCAGTTAACTTGGTTTGGTGGTGGGCTTTTTAGACATCAGTGTTTATGTGCAGCTCTGTTGCCTCTTTGTTTCCCCTTGACTTTCCATTAGATTTCGTGGAAGACCAAAAGTGTATGGGTAGGCTTGGCTCCACATGAGGTGTGTTCTGCCAGATGTACTTGCTATATTTGGCAGAACTTGAGGGGTTTACTGTCTCAGATCAGCTCATCCTAAGAGACCTTGCTAAGAAGGGAACATTTTGGCAGCTTTCGTATGTGATTTAGAGCTCCTGTTCTCACGTCACCAGACCCTGCAGGAGGAGAGATGTTTCACAAATGAACATTCTGCATTAATACCTGAGTGAGGAAAAAAACCTCACTCAGCAGAAAATGTATTTTGTTTTCTTTTCTCACAGTACTGTTAAAGACTAATATAATGCTTCAAGCTTTCATTATAAGATTCAAAAGATATTCTTCTGTGCTGTGTGTTTATTCAGAAGGGTGTCTTTGACCTGAATTTTAATTTCTTATTTAATCCTAATGTCTTACTTTAACCAAACATTATAAATACTTGCTTAAATACCAGATTCAGAGTATATTTGTGCCTGCTGTCTGACAAATGGACACTTTGCCAATCAAAAAATCCCGAGCCTGACCTACAAAGAAATGAGTACAGTACTATTGCATTGTTTCTCACTGCCAAGCAGTGGAGATCCCATTCACACAGAGAAGCACACATTTGGAACAATTCTATCACTGCTGGGAAACCCTGACCATGTTTCATTGTGGAATAGATAAAATTTATGCACTCTCTCTGACCAGTTTTCCTTTTTAAATATCATTCCTCCTACAGGTCTACGATGCTGTTTGTTCTATCGCAATCTCAATTATAATATAGGAAACAATTGTTGCCAAAATTTTGCCTAAATTTCACCTGTTGGGATTCAGTTCTTTGGTTTTCAGCATATGTTATGTGTCTGCTGTTAGCCCACATGGTCATGTGGAGCAGAGGGAGTAAATGTACATCTGGGAAAGTCTGGTTTTGTCAATGCTGTTATTGAGATGCTGTTATTGAGATACTCTGTAGCATTTTTCCAGCCCTTCCAACAGCTGTAGCTGTCTTTTTCATATTAAAAAAGAAAAAAAAGCCAAAAGAGAAATATACTGTACTCCATGCATTGATATTGCAAGTTCAACCAGTCACGTTTTCTTCTTTTCCTTTCTCTCTGACTGGTCAATTCAGAAAAGGAAGTCCAGTTCGAGTGTTCAGATGATGGTGAGGATCTTTATCGACAGATTTTTTTTCCTCCTGTGAAACATTCACACTTAGAAATCAAACAGTTGCATTTAGCTTTGTTAACTTACTGTGAGAACTGCAAGACTTTAAAGTACAATCTTGTGAATTTTAAGCCTGCAGTTGCTATATGCCATCCAGAGTGAAATGTTCAGTCATTCTTTCAAGCAAGTCTTTACTTTTTTTTAACCTGGGGACATAAAAAGCCAAAAAAGTAGATGTAACATCAGCCAATGCAGCTGTTCTTAGTAAATAAGAATAGTAACAAAATAGTAATCTTGTAACAGCCTTCTCTTTGTTTTTAAAACTTCCTTATTTAAAAAGCTAATAGTATTAACATTACAGTAAAATGTAACACAAAACAAGTTACACAGTGATATGGTACTGCATTAATTGAGTCACCTAGCCCAAGATGCCATGCTAAATGCTCAGGAGAAAAAAGCCAATTTCCCAGCCTTCCCACACTGGTTTCCCAGCTAGCTTGCTCCAGAGCTCGGGGTTGTGTCCCAGAATGTCCCAGCTGATGGTCTCTTAACTGTCCTTCCTCCTCAACCTATTCTCCAGTCTTGTGCTCATTTGGCCTCCGTGACCCCGCACAGTAACTTCCTCTATTGCTGTTTCTGGTGGTTTTGAATGTGACCTTTGAGGTGTTCGTGAAGATGGGCCCTGCCTGCTGCTGCTGCTGCTGGCAGAGAGAAGGCAAAGGGCCCTCATCCACAGCTTTCACTGGGAAGCCAACTCTCCTTGGAAAGCAAAAACTGCTGGCCATGCAGTTATGTAGGTAAAGCCTCTGTTCCTTGGGTGAATGCAGAATTCCAGTGGCAGGAGCCACAGCATCCAAAGGAGGGGCACCAGGAAGGTGCAGTGTGGTTATTGCCAGGATCCCAAACCTGAAATGTGTGTTAACTCTTTGTCACAGAAGTAGCATGTGAAAGGTAAAGCGCCAAGACACGGACTTGATTTGTTAAAATATTTTCATATTCTATGGAAAAAAGGCCGAGTTGTGCCCAGCTCTTTGGAGTGCATGTATGTCTGTCCTGCACTACTGTCACTCCTCAGAGAGTGAATTTTGGCAAGTGATGCAGCAATAAAACATTCTCCTTCACAACACAGAAGGTCACTGGTTAAGCACAAATCAGTGTTGAAGGAACTGTTTCATAGGACAATATTGTAATCCTTTTGGAGTGGTTTCCCTTTGCTGTTAAGAATACATGCAGGATGCACCAGGTGTTCCTAGATGGATGTCTCTGTTCTATGAGAGAGAAAACATGTACAGCTTATTGCTGTTTTCTCACAAAGTTTCAAAGGGTTTTACCAAGTTCTGTTTACATGGAAGAAATAACTGTATTTTGAATCACATTTTCTCTCTCTCTTCCTGATGAGTGCTGGATTCTCAATATCTCACTGAAGAAGTTTTGAATAGATTTCCTGCAGTTTTCAGCAGTAGCTGTAATGGATATTGTTTCTTTTCATAGGGCTTTCACCCAGGGAGTATGGACCAAAGCCTGCTCTCCTTACTGAGGCCAAATTGGAATTGAACTTTGACTAACCTGTTTTCCTTATGTATTCAACCAAGAGCACTCATTTGTGATACCACTTGAGCTTGTGTATTAAGCTGCTACTGAATAGGACTGTATGAAATCTGGTGAAATCTTCATTGCTTTCCTTATGTTCTTCCTTTATGTCTATTCACTTTTTGCGAGGGTCTTTTTAATCTAGTCTCTCAATGACTACACTGACACAAAAATATGAATCTGTTGTTATGCAACTCGATATGCAAATTTTGTCTTGCTTGGAAGGTTTAGTCTGCTGTCAAGCAGCCTTGTTTGTGTTCCCGCTCTTCTACAGATCTCCAGTAGAACTTTCATTTACTGAAATGGATGAGGTTTTCTTTAAAGTAAGGACTCCAGAGTTCTGCCCATCTCAGAAGCCCATAAATATCCAAGCAAGTAAAATACTTGCCAGTACTTAGACCTCCCCATGAAAGACTTTATGCACAAAAGTGTTTATTCTCTCCCTGTCCTGACTTCAGAAAATCCTACAGCTTACAGCTGCAATTGTGCATAGAGAAATGAAATTTATTTGACAATAAGTAAGCCAAGTCAGGGCGTAATCACTTGCAACTCAATAATGACTCATGTGTTCTCTTTATGACAATTTCTGCAGAAAGACCATTGTTTAAAAGATAACTGCTCCTCATCCTCCTGCTGTAGAGCATCATGAACTTTGCTTTTAAATCAAAGAATATTATTTGTATTCTATACAGGAAAATAGTATCTATCACAAGTATTATTAAATAACATCTAGTGTTAACATCATGTTCCCTGATTAACTAACAAAACTACTTTATATTCTTCAAAGCCAGTTAAATGCTGGTTAAAAATTAGAAAATTTGCAGTCTGCAATTCATTACTGCAAATCCTGTGGACATTTCCATAATTTAAACGTATCCTAAGTAAGATTCACTTCAGCTGCAGGCTCAATTCCTGAAATCCACAAGTCAGCTGCCCTGCCTGGCCCAAAGTAAAATAATACTCATCAAGTGCTAAGGACATGGAGTCTGTGAATTGCATTTCTTTCCATTCCGTAAAGTTAATTACATTTTAGGAAAATCCATTAACAAAACAATTTCAGGCATTTCTGGTTTTGCTTTGCACACTTATTACTGAGTACTATGACTAGAAGGTTCAGTAGAACTTGGTTTTTTGGATTAAAGTCTTTTCAGATCATCTGCATCTATATACCTAGTTCTGCATGATGCTTTGGACCACCCTTGTTAAAATCAGACGTACCAAAATGTACATAATATTTTTTCCTCACTATAGTTAGAGAGGAAAAAATACATCTTTCAAACGAGTTCTACAGTACTTGAGTCTCGCTTCTTAGTGCATGTAAAAAGCAGCTCGCTACATTATTTTTAGTATTTCTGTTCTTCCCATACTCCATAGTGTTAATGAAGGTAAATCTTAAAAAATGGATTTAAAGGATCGGATACTTCGAAACTTCCTGCTGAGCAGTTTAATTTGAATTAATATTTTGTTCAGATAAAAGCCAGAAGTTGTAGCACTGTGCTAAGCTTAAAAAGTATTGTGAGGACCTATATGTAAATTTATGTAAATTTAAACAGAGAGGTGCTGGTGGCTGGAGTGAGGCTGCAGGTACCATAGTGGGAAACGGGTACTTGCAAGTCACAGTACCAGCACTGAGAAGCTGCCAGTGATTGTCTGCTAAAAATAGCACCAAAAAAGCTCAAGGGGCACAAGTCTCTTCCTAGCATCAGTCACATTTATTCCAAAGTGGAATCAGAAGCCAGTAGAACAAATTACAGATTCTTGAAGTGCTACAAATACTCAAATGTTCTTTATGGTAGGGATAACTCATTAGAAATAAAGAGCTCTTGGGTGCAATGACCCAACACCACTACATGTCACGAAATGACAGTGACTATTTAGGACTTTGTTGCAACCCGTATTAATTCTTTATTCTTCTTAGATGTGCTTAGCTGCTACTTAAGGGCTCTCTGCTAAGTGTCTCAGCTCAACTCATCCGTCCCTTACCTAGACCTTGGTGCAGGGCTCGGGCAGCGCGTGGGGAGGAGCTGCCAGCCAGCTCCCGGAGTTAGTGTCAGTGTTCCTGCAAGTTCCTAAGTTCATCTTTCTGTATTCTTTATTTCCATATCTATATCTATCTATAGATACCGATACCTGTCTATAGATGTTGTGTGCAGAGATATAGATACGGTGCCTACCGTGAGTTCTAAGGCCTGTCTGTTTCTGTTTTCTGCATACCTACAGATAAACAACAAAACCAACGTGGTAACCAGCCCCAAGGAAAATATTCCTACCCCGGCGCTGGTATACCTGGAATTTTCCTTCTCATGCTGTCTGGAAGTTTTTGACTGTCTTCTGTTTGTTCTTCCGTTTTTTTTTTTCCTTCCCTCTTTTTGGCTTTTTCATGCATTTACTCTGTTTGCTTTCTAAAAACAGGTTTTGGAAAACCTTTTTGTTTGAATTATGCTGTCTTTTTTTTGTGAGGAAATCCGTTAGAGCGTGTTTATTGACAGAAAATGTTAAATGGAAGCTGGATGCGGTAGAGTCGTAGCATTTGTAACCATAGCTGAATTTTTTGCATGCTGTGCCAGAAAGTGAGTAGAATGCGCTTGGTGTTGCTCTTAGCTCTTTGCCTGATGACTGTTTCCACTTTCTAATGCTAACCTTTTGCACCAACAAAATTTTTTAAAACTTGCTCTATTATTTTCTCGGCTTTGTCTTAGTTAAAGTATTGACATCCAGGAGAGCTAACAGGATTATTACTAGGCTGCCATAAAACAGACCTTATTCAGATTTTCATTCCGTGTTTCCTGAAACTCAGCAGGACTTTGCAAGATTTCTCTGGGATCAAGAGGCATCTAGAGCTAAACATTTTGCTTGTTTCTCTTCCATTTAAATCAGCAGGAGGCATTATTCATTAATAAACTCTGCTAAGGACATATTACAAGTCAAAGTGATGTTCCTGGATGTTTACTGCAGTCTGGCTTTTATTAATAGCTCTATTTCTAGGGCACCTGTGTATCACAGGGCTCACCAATGTAAATGCCAGTGCCAAAGTACATCATGTTGTGACTTGTTGTTTTCCATGGGCACATAAAACTTTGAAAATGGGGTAGTTCACACACATTTGGAAGCATTGTTCTTCTGCAATTTTTTTGAGCAGCTGACAGTGAGGCATGCACTAAGTTCTTCCTAAGACCAAGTTCCTAAGTCAGCAGGTTGTGTGCAGGAGTTTATGGCAGTCTGTTCCCAGACGGAGCCCTGCCCAATGGCCCATGCTGAAAGCACACTGACTAACTGCCATTTCAAAGATTATTGAACCTTTTTGTTCAAGTTAAAGGATTTGGGGAAATTACACTTTTACATGGCACAAAGCTCTCTCTCACTTGGATTTATGCAGCTCTGCCAAGACAGGAGTTGAGGGCAATCCACGCATTCCAAACCATAGTAGTGTCTGGGGGTAGTCATCCTTAACCCTTATCAATTCCACTGTATTTCGATTTGATCACTTCATGCTAATACAAGCAGACATAATTAAAGAGAAGAAGTTATTAAAGCTTAAAGATTGGTGGCCGCCCTGCCTGTCCAGGTTCAGACAGGAAAGCCCACGGAGCATTTGGCCTGCTACTGTCCAGAAGAGCCTCTGCAGGTCCCCAGAGCTTCAAAGCCCTGTGCACCCTGGTCCTGAATAAGGTCTCTGCATGCTGCTGCTTTAGGTGAGATGGCCTTTTTTGCTGGCTTGCTGTTGAGGAAATCTGTGTTAGAGACATCCAGTTTCACCCCCTGGCGACAGTTAACATTTGTTTTAACTCTTGTCAGTGTTCAGCATTTGTGAGCTGGCTCTTCTTGCGCTCCCTCACACCAATGAAAATGTATTTACCAATGGGAACTCTTTCTCTCTTTATTTTGTTCTCGCTCAGGAGCCCCAAACTACAGTAATCCACAACCCTGATGGAAATAAGGTATTCAGAAAGAATCAACTCCATCTTGCTTTTCCACACCACACATTCCATCCACTATTCCACAGCATACTAGGGCCATTCCAAGAATTTGCGAAGGAAAAATCTCATTCCTGCATTTGTTACACCCAGTGTGTCTCAAGCCTTTTCTCATCTGTGTCCATCTGCTGCGTGCGTCCTGCTGCTTCTGAGCTCCTGAAGCTCTTGGGGGAGTCGGTAGCAATGGGCAGAGCTCAGTGCCCTGGGCAGCCTGGCTCGGGGAGCAGGGGGTCTCTCTCATTGCAGCCAAAAATGCTGCAGTCTAAGGGAAACCTAAGAGTGCTGTTCTCAGAGTGTGGTGAGATGATCCCGGCCAGTTTTACGTGCAGTCATCACCCCAGACAAAGATGTCATTTCCGTTTATTCCATCTGCTGTTTCTCAGCATGCTTATACACTGTGTCGTGATGTGTCTTTTGCACAGGACTTTGGTTTTCTTCCATAACATCACTGGGCAGTTTCAAAAAAAAAAATTCACATTTCAAGTGACAAAGAGGTCTTTTGATTTTTACGTGTTTTCTTCATGCTCTTTTCTTTTTCTCATGTATTGTGATGTTTGCATCTGGCAGCTGATCCCTAAAATGTGTTTTGTTTTGTTTTTTTCATGCATGGACTTGAAAAGGGCCAGGAAATACCATCATTTACATTAACACATGTTCCTAGGTTTCCTGAAAAGGATTTATGCTTGAACAAGAATTTCACTGTTTGCAGTGCTGATTTAATTCACATCCCATTTATCTAGTCTTAACTCCCTGTGGTTATTTCATAAGAGAAGGATTGGATCTGAGTGACGACATAATGCATGCAGACATTCCTCAAGCATGGAAGTGCTGATGGTGTGTGTTGTGCTTGTGTGTCCCAGTCCTTTATGTCCCTGCGTCTGTCCAGCACAGAACTTGTGTTTTCATGTAACTACTCTTTGAGCTCCCCGAGTTTAAACTCATAGGCCTCCAGCAGCCTGCTTGAACAGCAGGCTGATCTTTATCGCTGAAGTCCACTAAAGCCCAGAAAACCCAGATAAAATATTGGCACGACTACATCTACTTGATTTTATTACATTATCTCAACAACTGAGATACTCAATGTCCCAAAAGGTCACAGCAAACAAACAAACCCCTTAATGTGGAGAGTTCCTCCTAAATTTATCTGAAAGACTGATCCTTGTAGTCACTGTGGCAACTGGAGTGGATGCTTCAGTGTTAGAGGCTACATCTGCCCTGTGAGCTTTGCATGGTGTTTACAACTCATATTTGTGTGAGGTTTTTGTTCACTTGTGAGTACTTTATCTAATATTTGAAGTGCTAGAGCATGATATGTCCATGTAGAGTGGAATGTCTAACACAGCCAGGGCAGGGACAGCATGGTGGCTTGTTCAGTTTTGTTTGTGTGTGACTTAATTCCTCTGGTTTGACTTATCAATGCACATTTGGGTTTGGAAGGTCTGTGTAATGCATTAGCCCTCTTGAATGTTCCTTTGGCTCAGCCTTGTGAGGACACAGTAAATGAGGGGCACTGGCAAATTTACCTTTCATTATGTAATTCTCAAATCCTTTCAAGAATTAAATACAATACCAGTCCTGTCTTCTCTCTAAGATAAAAAGAGATCAGTTAATATTTTTTGTTATTGAGCTGCAAATAAAAAAAAATTACTTTTCAAGAAAGTATGGAGATGAAAAAAACATCTAGCTTAAAACTCTCTGCAGCTGTTAGATTTGACAGTGCCCTGTTGAATTTGCCCATTATATTTCATGTTTCTGGTAATTAAGGAAAGACTGAGATACAATATCCTTGCCTTTTTAAGTGTCATGGCTTAAGAATGAACTGTCTGATAGATGAGTCATTCCTCTGCTTGACTGGTTGGTTGAAGAATACTGCTACAAAGATGCCTTAGTTTGTCAAAGTTCTTAACATATGTTCATCAATTCTACATCTCCTTAAAAAAAATCACAAAAACCAATGTAAAAATGAGATCATCTGATCCAATATGCTTCAGATCACTGTCATTTGAATATACATTGCATAAGTCACAGAAGCAGGAAATCAGTTGTAAATTGTAGCTTGCAGAAGCCTGCATATTTGGAAGGTGGAATTGGAATGGAATGACTTATTTTGCACAGTTGGTTTAATCACTAAGCTTAAAATGGCAAGCACTCCTACTTGGCTGAGGTAATTAATACATTTCAGATGGACTTTTTAGAGTTGGATGTAAAAAAACCAAAACTTTCCTGTACATTCCTGTGAAGTAAAAGCATCAGAGTGCAGGAATTGTGTTTCTGTTCCCTCCTGTGGAGAATGGCAATGTTTGACATCCATTTCAGGTGGAAATGTCTCAATCAGTGTGTGACCATTTGTTTGTGAATGGCATCCCACCTTGCTTCAAGGCTTTGCATGATTCTTGTAACTAATCCTGTCATTATCCTAGGCACACAAATAAGGCTTGCCTTGTTTTATACATTTGACTCATATTTACTTCTCAACAGGAATCAACAGAGAGTTCCAACACGACCATCGAAGATGAGGATGTGAAAGGTATGATTTTATGTTGGAAATGTTTGGAGAAGCAGTAACATGAGTTTTGTGGGTGTATTTCAGTAGGCCATTAAACACAGAAACCCCTAACGAATCTTAGGAGACAATAGTGGTTTTCCTGTTTTAGAAGAAATTACTTTTGACATGTTTCAGACTTAACTGTAACTTTTCAGTTCCCAAAACACCATTTCCCATGATGTTTTGGGATTCAGAGTATCAAGTTACTGCTTTTTGACTAAGATATTAGTTCCAGTAGTCATAGAAGTAGGTTATAAATGTCTAAGTCAGTGCTTTGTAACTTCTACTTAGTTTATGTTTAGCATGCATTTGTGTTTTGGGTTTGGTTTTGGTTTGGTTTGGTTTTTTTCATGTCACCATTTTTATTTTTATTCTGTTCAGATGCCAGTGTATTTTTTGGTTTCCTTTTGTTCTGTCCATACACTTATTTTAATCTTCTTTTATTCTTTAAAAAACTGACATCAAAACTTTTTTATAAACCTGGTTTTGTAGCTTCACAGGTATTTGTTTCCATTTTTCCCTGCTCTAAACATTATGCTGTGGTGTTACACATACCTATTTCAATAGCATTATGTTTTAACATACAAAGGGCTTGAAAAAGGGAGTATTTGGTTTGTATGTCTTTGATTCACAAAATAGTCTAGCTTTTGGCCTCAAAGAACAATGGTGTATGTACAGGTTTAACGTGGGCCAGAGGTGATAGTGAGATAAAACAGGGAGAATGGATGCAACAAGGTGCTGGTGGTGCTTTGAGTTACTGTAAAAGGAGAGAACAATTATAGGGATCTGCAGCTGATGCATTGGAAAATACAGTGTAATTTGCCTTTAATCATAATGCTTTGTATTTCTTTCTTCAAACTATTTGATGTAGTTTAACAACTAAGTTTATGAAATGAATAATTTAATTACAGGGCCTCTGTATGATGATGTAATGTAGTGTTATTACAGTAGCATTTTTGGAACATTCTGTCTGAAGCTTACGACACAGAATTGTACCTCAGGGGATACAATTGTACAAAAAAACAACGATGAAAATTATGCGCCTAATTCTTTTAGATGATTCTGCAGTATCATAGTTAAGGGCAAGTTGGATGGCTACAATATATGGTATTCCCAAACCAGAAAAGGGGTCATGTAGGAAGCACAGGTCTGAGGAACAAGATCCTGTTTGTGTCTTTCCCTGCAGTGTACAGGGATTTAATTTTCTGTTTGTTTAAAAGACAAATATAACCTCCCTCTTATTAATTGTTCATGAACTTATTTGTTTTTCCCTTTTTAGTATTCCTTTCACATGTCCCATCTTTCCTCTGGAGGCTGTTGTTCATACTGTTTTATTATAAATTAAAGCTAACAGTGCCCCCAGGGTCTAATTTGTAGAATGATTCAGGGAATAGGCAGTCCTGCATCCCTGGCACCCATTAGAAGCTCAAGCTTCCTGTCCTAGCAAGGCACTTAGGAAAGATTTCCCCCCCACACCAAGCTTGACTCCTGGATGTATGTTTTCTAGGAGAACAGTGAGAAAGCTGTTCTCTTGTCAGCAACAGCCACTGGAGATAAAATACTGATAGGAACAAATGGATTTCAGAGGCAGGAGAGAGAATTCTCCAGGTTCTTACATGTATGCTCAAGATGACTCAAGATGTTTGTCACCACTTTTGAGACCTAGAAGGAATGCTTTGCATTTAGATGATAAAGAACGTTTATTTAAGACCTTTTTGCTTTTTGTTTCAGCATGGAGTACAGCATGGGAAGAGGCTCTGTCCTTCCTGGGAAGGAGCAGGGGGCTGTGGCTGTAACTGAGCAGCAGTATTAGTATGTGTTATGGCATTGCAGTGTGATCCACACCTCCCAGGGAATGGCTCTGCAGAGGCTGTGTGCATTATGTATGCCAACACTGTGCCTGCACTGCACAGACAGGGCCAGGGCCCCTTCCTTTGTGCAGCCTACAGGGGCTGCAAACATCCAGCTCTGCATCAGGGGCTTTGTTCTTCGGGCTTGATTTGCCTCTTTGCAGAGGTGTGGCCCCCCAGGTCTGTTTTGGGGTACAGCATCCCCAGCACGCTCGTGTCTTGTGGGAGCCAGTGCACGTGTGTGTCTGTGCCAAGTGTTAGGAATGTTAGGATTCATTAAGACAGGGAGCAATTAAAAATGTCTTACATCTCCTATCATTAATGTATCCTTAGGATCAAATTCTCCTCCTGTCTGTCAGAGATGCACAGAGCATTCTCCTCCTGTCAGGATCTCACCCTGTTTTCACTTTTGAAGGCAGGTATTTAACTTGAAGACAGCAAAATCAGGCTTACTTTTAATTTTTTATTTACTGGAAATCTTAGTGTCTGTAACTTTGCCTTGTTTATGTATACACTTACCTCTTTCAGGACTGGAACATATTTCTTTTAGTAGAAAGAGTGCTTGCCAAACAACAGTGAGCTTTAATAACTCAAGCAATAAGCTAATTATATTATTTGAGTCTGAAATGACTTGAAGCTGTAGTTCAGGTTCCTTGCTAAGATAAATTTCTGACATTAACCATCGATCATGGGCTTATCTGCGTGACAGTGATCCTTCCTAAATATGACAGGAGCAGACAGGAAGAACATGCTGAGAACTGGACTGTAGGCAATGCCTTCTTCTGGGATTGCTTGGGGGATTTCTTCTTCCTGTAGTAATGAGACTGGAACTACTACTGGGCAGCATCTTTGTAATATGGGTGTGATTTTTCAAGTAATGCTATGGAATAGCACCATTATTTTTGTCCACAGACTTTCAGAAAGGTGAGTTGTTAAATTTAGCATAGACAGGAGATCTGAATTTCTCATGGTGTCTTTTTGCCCCCAGAGACAAATTAACAAAGGCATTAGTAAGAATGATGCTTGGCAATGGGGAATTGCTGAGCTGTAAGGCACTTACAGATTTGACAAGTTGTGATTTAGCTGTGCTGCTTAATACATCTGGAAGGTATATTGCCTCGAAATACTTAATGTATTTGTAATTAATTTTATACTTGTTGGCCTAACTTGATTTAACAGTAGAAAGAAAGCGGTTTAAACTATTTCTTTTGGAATATACATTCCTTAAAAGTCATTCAAATTTCTAAGAACAGTTTTTCCAAAGCTCTTTCAAAGCCCTTTGTATCTGAGTACCAGATACAGGGGTAAATCTGCGCTGGCATCTGAACAGAGTCACTCATACCTACGACCTTTACAACTGTTCTTTGGTACCCACACTGCCCCTGAAAGTACATCATTAACATTGTTTTTGTGCTCAAAGATTTTCTAAGTTCTTGCTGCTTCTAATTAAATTATCATTATTTTTCTTTTGGCCTTCTTTTTTTCTTCCTTCACATGTACTTGACCCTCACACAGCTTTCACAAAGGAGGAGGACATGGAGAGGTTGAGTTCCACCCACCACTCCTCCTCTTCCATTGCTTCTTCATCCCACTGGTCACCACCCTTGCCGTGCCCCAGAGGCCGCTCCTGCTGCCAGTGCCTGCTGAGGAGTCTGATCACACTCTACCTCTTCATCTTTGTTTGTTCATATGTTGTGTTTCTTTCCATCAATTCAGCGGGCAAGTCCATGAGAAATGCAAACTCAGAGAGTCAATCGCTTGAGTCTGAGCTCTCCCACTCCACTCCTTCCTCTGTACTATGTAAGTTGAGAGACTCATCTGTCAGATGATCTCCTTTGTCTCTCCTCTTCCCTCCCCACCATCTGACAGAAGCTCAAAAAAGGTCCATTTCTGTGATCTACCTGATCTAGGAATGACCTGTGCTTAGCCTTTACAAAAGTAAAATTTTTAGGTATTTTTTCTTGTTATTAATTGTAAAAATATTTTCATCAGCTGTAAGTGCAGGATAAATATGTCTGTATTTCAGACAGCTGTATCTTGCAGGAGTAATCTTTGCAGTAGTTTTCAACTTAGGGAGAGAGATTTGCCTCACCTCTTGCTTGGATCCTGGATAGGGCCTCAGCATTAATTACCTGTCACATTTATTATATCAAGTTCCTTTCTTGAGCATCCCCATTGATATATCAGCCTTGAAGCTGCTGTGGCAGGTGTTAACTTGCAGCATTGATAGGACAACTGGGAGATGTCCTCCTCTGCTCAGGAGATCTCTGATGGTTGGTGGCCAACTGACAGTAAAGGAAATCTCCAGTGTTAAAATATGAGAGGGGAAAGGCATATTGTAGATTGGTAGAATTTAAAAGACCTGGGTAGAGCATTTCTTGTTTGTAAATGAACTCAGAAACTCTTCAGAAATTCCTTGGAGGAGTGAGACCTTGTGAGTTGAAACAGGGAATGGCTTCCTGGGAATGAGGGTTCTGCTTGCCAGATTCTGATCCTGCAGCCAGTGTGTCAGGATAGTTGCACTGGTGAGAAGAATGGGAATTTGCACAGATCCAGGCAGGCCGCAGGCAGGCCCTTGGGAACATGGGCTGTGTGTTATTGGCCTGAACCTGATTTTAAACATGAGTGGAATTTTTGGTGGGGTCAGCTAGTGCAGGTGGGAGGAGCCAGTTCCGGAGGGGATGGGCTGTCTCCAGTCACGGCTGCTGCCAGGATATGCTGAAAGCCTGGCTTCATTCTGGGGTTGGAGTGGGATAGGCTCTGTCAGTGTATGGGTGAGTGTGTATCAAACTAAAGTACAAATCCTGCCTGCACAAACGGCCCAGAGGCAGGGAAAGGAGAGGAATTAATGGAGATCATGTGGAACATGGAGGTTTGGCACGTCAGTACGCGTGCCATGAGGCTTTATTCCATCCATGGTGCATACCCACACAACATCCTTTACATGCCCAGCATTTCCAGATGTGAGTGCTGGCCGTCTCGCATGTCCAGTTTCTCTGAACTAGTTCAGTGAGTAGACAGGAACACAGTTTAAATAAAAATAAACACAGCAGCAAAGCTTCTTAATGTCTTACTCATCAAGACTTCAGACACTGTTTCTGGAGACAGCGGCCAGATTCCATGAAATTGTTGGGAAACCATAGTGCAGTGTCTTGTAAGTGCAGTGACCATGATGCAGCTTTGATCTGAGACTAGGTGATTTCTCATTAAAGAATAAACATTTGCCAACATTTGCTATGCTGTATCAATATTAGTGTAATTTTTTAGTACACTCAAATAAAGAGAGAGCATCTTTAGACATAATTGATTCCATATAAATAAAAATATACTATGTATGGCATGTGACAAGTTACTTAACATTAATTGAAATAGACACATAAATTTTGTTGGATCTGTTTTATCAGTACAGGACTGGAAAAGCTCTAGAATATTTTTTCACATATTTGCCTAAATAGGTAAAAAATTTAAATTTTTTTAGGGCAGTAGCAGGCTTGCCAGTTTTCAGATAGGTCAGAGATAACAACCCTGATAAAGTTTTTCAGATCATCCATCTGTTTGATAGATTTTTTTAGGGCAGTAGCAGGCTTGCCAGTTTTCAGATAGGTCAGAGATAGCAAATAACCCTGATAAAGTTCTTCAGATCATCCATCTATTGATAATTGGATGAATCAGAGCAGTCTTTGGAATCAGCAGGCTCTAGGAGAAAGATGCACGTGTGAGATGACAACTCAGATGTATAAGTCCCTATCCAAGTTTAAGGTTCAGTGTGGGCACAGCACTGGTGTTCTGTGTGCTGAATCTTGAAAAACTTCTTTAATGAGAAGTCCCCTGGAGCGTGCCTTGTCATCTGATGATCTAAGTGGGTTTTATGTAGATCTGAGACCCAGTCAGTCATTTATTCATGCAGCCTGTTCTTTTATTTTCTTTTCAGAAATTATTTAGTTGGAATATTTGTGGCAGAAATTGTAAGAAAAATTATCAGTGTAGAATTTTCAAATATTGGTGTCATGAGAATCATTTGTAGGAACATTGTGTGATGTTCAGCAGTCCATGCTGTAAAGCTGAATGAAATCTGGTACATCCACACAGCCAGAAATTGTTATACAACCCAGGGTAAAATTTCTAGTATCTTCCTCTTTCTTTTCAGACTTTGGTTATTTCCAGAGGATAGAAATAACGTGACTGGCTGTGTGCTTTCCATCTCACTGGTGTTTGTTGGGACAATGTTCAGATGGGAAGTGAAGCCAGGTTCCCCCTGCTGTGCCATTCCATTTTAGCAGCCCACAGTCACCTCAGTAGCAACTGTCCTGTTTTAAAACAACAGCACAACAGGGAGGATTTGTCCCCCTGGATTTAGCCCTCCTCCACAGTGTAGATGGCTGTGTTTGAGCTGCTTGTCTAGACTCTTCAGCCAATGCAAATAGGTCAGATGAGTCACACTTGTCTTAAAAATCTATTTTAGGATATGATGAATTGTGCCCTGAAAGTGCTGGTTTCTCTCCCTTGACTGTAAGGGAGAGGAGTTGAGAGAACAAACTCACTTGTCTGTACTTATATGTGTCCAAAATATTGTGAGATTAATCCAATCTGAGGTGTACAGAGATACATAGTTAGAAGTACCCAGTTGAAAAGTTTTAAGGGTTTTTGCTTTGAGAAACAACATGTGAGCAAGTCAGAAGCAAAATCATTTTAATCATCTCCAAGTGCATGTGCAAATCTGGAGCAAGGTTACCTTGTTCTTCTGGGAAGGTGCTTCTCTGCTTAGGCATTGCACTACAGTGGTGACACAGGCAGGCATCTGGAGGGCTGATGGCAGGAGAAAGATGTTCCAATATCTGCATGAAGCACAAAGTGGTTTAAATTATTGTTTTCACTGGGGTCAATTTTGAAAAAAATGATGGGCAATGTGGTGGCCAGTGAGTTACAAGGGCTCTTTTTTTGTATGTCAAAAAACATGAAGTTTCAAGTACAGATGTGTTTGAAGGCTTCACTTTCACATCTACAGCTCATTTTTATAGTGCACGTTCTCTCTGCAATCAAAATACCAAAATATCTGTCATTTCTGTGTGATTCTTGTAGATTGAGTTTATAAATATTTCTTGGGGCTACAGGAAGGGAAGAAAAGCCAGACTTCCCTGCTGGAAAAACAGTTTTTGCTGCTATTTTGCACTTTTTTTTCCTGTGATATTTGATTTCACTACCTGGGGAACTGCTCCTTGTAGATTGAAAGTATTGATAATGTTAGATGCTTTTTGCTTAAATGGTGTTTCTCCTCATTTTATGTTGTTTAGATCTTAGTGTTAATGGTGGTCTTTAATTTAGAAAGATTATCCCTCACCCTGTAGCTGAGCAAGGAAAAGAGGTAGTGCAATATAGCTAGAGATTAATGACTCATTTAAAGTTAACATATGTGCTGTAGCAATGATGAAGAAAACATTTTAGCCAGTGATTGGAAATGTTCATGTTTGTTCTTTTTCTTATTTTTTGGTCTTTTTATAGCTCTTTTTCATAATGTTTTTGTTTCAACTGCCTTTGTCTTAGTCATATACCTGTTCACTTGCCAAAGCAGGGGGTTTATTTTTTTTTAGCTGCTAAACCCCTATTAATTACCTTAACTCCTTCACCCTGCGGGGGAAAAGGTGTTGTTTATTGAACAGGTCCATGGTCTTTTCTGCAATGTATTTACTTCACCCATATTCTGAGCAAAGAATGTCAAAGCCACCATCTTCTCCACACAAGGTGCTATGTCTGCAGTCTGTTTCCTTCTTGGTTTTCAGGAAAATGGCTCAGCACCTTTGACTTGTCAACAGTGTTCTTTCCTCACACCTCAGTTGTTTTAAAGACACCAGGTGTATTTTTTAGTTATCCTTTGTGTACAGAGTACATATATTATTTACATTTAAATACATTTACATGTATTTATGTACATTTTATGCTGTGGAAAACCACTGTCATATTCAAAAAAACCTATAGATGGGTCAAGGCTTTACTTTTTGAACTGACTTTCACCACACTTTGTGGAAAAAGTAGCTGAACCAGTTTTATCAGAATCTCATTACAGCTGTCAGTTTTGTTTAGGAAGTTTAGTTGCTGTAGTTTTATTTAGGGAGTCCTGACTGCACATCAAATGAAAAGTATAATAGCATGAAATTGCCACTGTACATCAAACAGCATAATTGTCCTAGAATTCAATACAAGCCAAGTTTACTATTGGATAAAAAAATAAATAATGAAAAAGTCAAATGCAAATGGTGATTGTAAGTGACAGTTATCTGGCAGATGGGAACTGGCCAGATGCCTCTTCCCTAATGCCTTGTGTTGTCCTTGTATAGTTTGGAGTGTGTATTTCAATGGGAAAAAAAAATTGGAGTGATCAAAGAGCACATGTTATGTGGAGCCCATCAAACTCAGAGTGAGAATTTGATAATTTTCTTACCACTCTAAAAACTGCCAATTATTTGTGTCAGTTGCTGTCTGCAATAGCAGGACACTGTTCAGACCAATACCATTTCACCTTAGTTTATGTCCAGTGCCCTTCCTATTTCATCCTGTGCACTAAGGGAAAGTGCCAGGCTTTGACTGGATGCACATGGCCACCAAGGCACAGCTGTATTTTCCTTCTGCTGCTCTCCAGTCTCCTTCCAATTCTCTACTTATTATATTTCCATTTTCCCATCTTTTTTCTCTTCCTTACTTCCTTTCAGGTTAAACCTCTGCTTCAACAACAATGAGCAGTAACACTTTTGGTCTGTGTTTGTAGTCGGGCTCCCTGCACCCCCACAAATACCCTCACAAGAAGGCATAAAAGCTAAAAAAAATGAGGAGGAGGCTTGTGTAAAAGCACAGTGGCTCCTGAGTATTTGAGTTAGTCTTTGATGTCTGCTGTTATTTCACACTGCCTTGGTCTTGTATTGAGTAAAGGCTAGGAAGGAGGCAGAGAATTTTGCACGATAGGATAAATCATTCCTGGAGCTCCTCTCTCTGAGTTGTGCCCCACCTCTCCCTTTGGCTCACTGCCAGTGAAAGTGCATATCAGATCACTAAATAGGAAGAAATGTAGTTTTCTAATAGGTGTGATTGTGTGTCTCACCTAAAGGTGAGAGCAGCAATGTGGCTTTCGTAGTTTCATGTAATGCTTGTAATTTTGTAGGAAAATTGAGGAGTGAGTTGAAAGGCAGATGATTTGGCAATATCTTCTTGTTCCTGACAAGTCTGCATTGAGAACTGTGAAGTCTTTCCACAAGTGCTGACACCAGTGCTGGCGTTGGATGGTGATTGATTGGAGCCAGTGATAAGTGCAGTAATCTCCTTTGCTGGCTTTGCTGGCCTCTGGAGCTTCCTGATGGATGTGTTTCACATCCCATGGATACGTCTGCAGACACAGCTCCCCTGAGTGTTAGTACAGCCCAGACAAACTTTGCTGGAGCCCCATTATGTAATATAAGGTGGCTTCTGTCAGGAAGCTTCATGAAAACATAGGTTCCACTGCAATTTCATTTTGGAGCTAAAACCAGCAATTTGGCAACACAGTTCAATTTCTTCCTTCCTGAGGTTGATGTGGAATTTTATCTTGTGTATCTCAGCATCAAAGGTACTGTGGTAAAACTCCGCAAAAGCGTGACTAATGTTAGTGGAAAAAGGGAATATTGCCAACTGTCTTGAGCCAAGTGATGATAAATTATGTGTCCGTGTGGTTTTGTGCCTCTCATGTGTGGAAACTGCAGTACCATTGTAGACATACTAATTGCTTATATCGTTATCCACTAACACGAGCTCATGATTATGTAGCAACTGATCAGAGATTTTTACCTCATTTCCCACTGATTTAATGGTCTGTAATTTCCTTGTCTCTGATTGAGATGTGTTACTGGGTTATTTAATCAAATCCTTTAGCTCAGCTATATGGATGTGAGATGTTGCCTGCAGAACTGGTAATTTCCTCACTGCACGAGGTCTGCTTGTTCTGGATCTCTTTTTGCCAGCCTTCTGTAAGACTGCACCATTATTTCTGACTCAGCCATCCCACCGCTTGGCTGGTGCTGGCAGTGCCATGCAGTGTCCACACAGTCTGCCCCATGTTGTTTAAACCAATGATAATGGAGGCATTGCTGCTCTCTTCATTGAAAAGTCTTTGTTCTTTCCACAATCCTTGTGAAAAATAAGGCAACTCATACTTGAGATGCTCTTAGCTGCAGTGCTAACAGTCAAGAGCTGCTCACAAAAAGCCTTGGTAGACCTTTATATCCATTTTTTTCATCATCACATTTTCCCTTGCTGGTTTCTTTGATCCTTTTCATCTGAATGCTTTAAGTGTGCACTAACGAGAAGGTTAACACCAGTGTCAGATCTGAGCACAGCATTGGCAAGTTAATTTCTCTGTGTGCTCCCCAGCATTTTCTTTTGAAGAAGAATGTGATTTCTCTCTGCATTTTTGGTTTTAACATTCCAGGCATGTTTTTGTTAATGGTCAAATCCATGTGTGGGAGTGTGCTGTACAACTGTTGCATGCACAACAGAGCTACTCCAGCCAGACTGGCTGTAAAAGAGTAATCAGCTCCTTGAGTTTGAAGTCTAGATTTGGGGCTTGGTTTGTCTGGCTTTTTAAACAGCAGATCCTCCAGTGAAGGAAGGATAATTAGAAGTGTGATAGGAAAGTGGATTGATCTTGACGTGTGTTTAATTTCCTCGTGGATACAGGAGTGCACTGAAGGTAAATCAGTGTAAAGCAACAATGTAACATCATGTCCTTTGGTTGTAGAAAGGAAGAGAAATGGTGTTGTGCCAGCTGGGGAGTGACAGAATACCTATCAGCTGTCACCTTCCACTTTGCCTTCCCCTGTAAGATTGGGTTTGTATCTCTCCCCAGCTCGTAAGCAGGAGATTATCAAGGTGACTGAGCAGTTGATTGAAGCCATCAACAACGGGGACTTCGAAGCTTACACGTAAGCTCCTCCTTTGGAGGGAGTGAGGACAGCTGGGGTATTTGACAATGTCTGTGTAAATGTGCATGGTTATGTGTGAGTGCCTGTGCTTGGAGTTCTGTACTGTTGAAATGCCTTCCCAGATGCCCCCACAAAACACAAGATATGTGCATGGCTGCTTTTCCCTGGCTTCACACATCGCCAGTTTCAGAAGAGCTGCTAGTATAACTCCAGTGTAGTTAGAAGAAAATATTTAAATCTGCCTTTCATAATGATGTGAGGCATAAAAAAATATCCCTTGCATTGCACAGCTGCCATTTTCATCATCACAAGTAAAAATTCCTGCTTGTAGTAACACTGACTTGTGGGTCTTTTTTTCGTCAAAATGTGATTTGTATGAAGAGTGGTGCACTTAAAGTAAGCTGCTAAATTTAGTAATTGAGCTGAAACCAGAACTCCATTCCTGCACCTCATATTGAGTTCTGTTCTTTTCCAATGTGATGGCATGAATGTGAAATGTTCCTATCGAGCAGTTCACCTTCCAGTGTGAAGGTGAAACATTCAATAGGAATGAAAGAAACAATTAAAAATTATCTCTCCAAAGCGGTGATCCCTACCACATGTGCTCATTGCAGAATTTCCTCTTTTCCATAGAAAAATCTGTGATCCAGGCCTTACGTCTTTCGAACCTGAAGCTTTGGGTAATCTGGTAGAAGGGATGGACTTCCACCGGTTTTACTTTGAAAATGGTAAATATTCCATGTTTATCTCCGAGTCTTCATCTGTTCCTTGTGACTGTGTGTCTCTCATCTAATGAGCTTTTTGGTTTGGGAGTTAGTTAATTGACTGGGGCAGGGGAAGGGAGTACTGTTTTTTTCCAGAGTTCTGCTATAGGTGTTTTTCAGTCTGCCTCTGCCCCGCTCATTCACACATCACAGGGCATCTCAAAGGGCAGAGGAGAGTGTCAGGTATTTGGAACTAAAAAGTCAAAAAAAGAAGGAGTTAAGAGCTGAATTATTTTAACTGAAAATATTGGGTACAAATGTCATTAGACATAGCAAGGAAACTGAAATGTTGGGAAACTCCTGGTGGTGCCCTCCACTTTATTTAATCCATATATGTACATGGGTTAAACATGTTTGCTTATTAAATAGTGTATAGTAAGTGATTGTGCTCATTCCCTGAATTATTTTAGTTGCAGGTGTGATGATCATAAAACCCTGGTTATGATTTTGTATTTGCTAAGCCTGAGATTTTTGTGTGTAAAACAGGTTGCCGTGAGTTCTTTTGGCTCATCCAGAGCAAATGTGGTTTCTCCTGTGTGTACCCCCGTGTGTGTGTGTGTGTGTGTCTCGTAGCTCTGTCCAAAAGCAACAAGCCCATCCACACGATCATCCTGAACCCGCACGTGCACCTGGTGGGCGAGGACGCGGCGTGCATCGCGTACATCCGCCTGACGCAGTACATGGACGGCAGCGGCATGCCAAAGACTATGCAGTCCGAGGAGACGCGCGTGTGGCACCGGCGCGACGGCAAGTGGCAGAACGTGCACTTCCACCGCTCGGGCTCGCCCACCGTACCCATCAAGTAAGGAACAGCCCCAGCACCAGCTCACACCTCATAGTCCAATAGCTGCTTTGGGCCTTAAAAACTGCGAGCCGTCCTCTAGTAGTGTCACTTTTTGTGGTTGTTCATTATATATTATACCCACTGCTGTGCGTAGTGTTGGTGAGAAGATTTCTAAAATAACGCGCTTTTTTGGTTGTTGTTTTCTGCTGTGATAACCACCGATCCAACTCGCTCGCTGAACTGACAGCTTGAAGAGCAGGAAAGTATTTTAATGTAGAGAAAGCTTGATAGAAGTCACACAAAACCGGATTAGAAAACCTGGAATACAATTGCTGGAAAACCTGGGAAAATAAAAAGCAGTAGGACACATCGAGCTGTCAGAGCTAACCAGAAAGGTTCAAGTAAGATGTGTCAGTCCTGGGAAAAACTGAAGTTTGACTAATACTTAGTGTGATTTCTAGCCACCTCTACTTTCCCAGGCCTAGATGTGTTCACTGCAAGTTGGGTTTGAGCCAGTTCACACATTTACCTTGTAAATTGAGCCATCCCAGTCCCTCTCACATTCTTATCTCTTTCCCCACACTCTCTGTGTGTAACTGCTGAGTATTCCTTGTTGGGCAGTTCTGACATCCCCATGGGACAGCCTCGCCTCTCTCCCATCAGTATTTCTCTCTGCTGTTCATCCAGACCCTGCCACACCATTGGAGTCAGGCAGTGACCGAGCTCCTTGAGCCACCTTGTCACCAGGGTTAGTGACAGCATGCTCAGGGTTGCAATAACGAAATAAAGAGTCACGGCTTGCTCAGGAGGTTCTGCTCAGGCCATTGGCTTCTCTTCTTCTTCAACAGCCTCTGCTAATGAGCCCAAACTCAGTGACTTGTGGTTTCCCAAATAGGCAGCACTGCTCCAGGCCTGGCTTTGCGCAGTAGTGAGCCCTCTGTATAGGATACAATTCCATTTGCATCAGTATCTTAAGGTGGACAGTGGCTGAATTTCCTGGCATGGATGGTAAGGGCTTAGATTTCATCTTTTGAACCGTCATGTCTCATATTTTACTGCTTGCGACACTGTTCTCCTATATGAAATAATACTTGATGAAATAAGAAATAAGGTAGAATGAGGTGTTAAACTTCCATGGTGATGATTTTGTATTATTTCCTTACTTAGGAAAAGTGAAATTTTATTACTTAGTGATAACTCTTTTCTTTCAAAATGTGAAACCAATGGGAACAGGAGCCACATGTCATTTGTTTCTCACATTCCAGCTGCGCTGCCAGTGTTTCACCAGATAGTATTCAAAGAGAAGTTACTCTTCCTTGAAATGCAGTTTTAGGTAAATCTTTGAGGTTTTCAAAAAGCAGTGTTTGTCAAAGGATCTGACCTGGGTGTGTGTAGAGCCAGAAAGCTGAAGTGAAGCAGGTTCACCTGGCCCACTGCACCCTGAACAGTCGGTGTTTACAGTACAATGACCTGAAATGGACTAGAGAATCATTTAATCTTTTCCTCTGATTTTTTTTTTCCACCTTTGTCTTTTTGGGAAGGTACTGCTGGAGGTCCTTTGCCTCTGCTTGTGGTCTCTAATAAAGATAAGAGTTTTTGGGGCTGCCAAGGGTGGAAGGAGAATAAAAATCACCATGGAGTGATTTTTTTGGAGTTGCAGGGTGGTTAATGTATTGGTGAATCTTATGAGCCAATGGGGTCAGACAGAGGAGATTTCAGGATTGCAAGGGGTGTCCAAGCTTAAGGGAAGGAGCTGTCATACCAAGGGGTGTCACAGAGGAGCCTTAGAGCCAGACTGAGGCTTAAGGGGAGATTCCCTGAGTTAGCAACGTAGCCCTATGTGTGTAGCACTGGCAACAATATCACATAAATCCCATACCTAGCTCTCATCTTGATTTCAGGGGAGGTTTTTGGACTTGCTTCTAGTACTGTTCCAAAATATCCTCAGTCTGATGGTTAGGAGCTTTGCTTTCCAGTGTGAAATTTGGTCATCTTCAGTGTATCCGTGATTCTTCCATGTCATCGTTGTTCTCCTGCACTGGAGTTGGTGTCTGTGTGCAGACATGAACTGGTTTGTAGGAAGGCATTGATGAGATCGTTCCCACCTTCTACTTCCGTAGGGTAAACAGCCAGCGCTACCTCAGATGGCTTTGTCTGATAGGATTTCCATTTTCCTATTACCTTATCTCCTTACTGTCTTGTTTTGTTTGAGGTTTGCCTTTCCATTAGCTTGGCTTCTTCTGAAATTCTCTGTCCATTTGTGGTCAGGGCTTTATGTAATTCTCCAATGTCTTCTCCCTGCTCAGTTCTTGCACAATTTTTGCACTTTTCTCATCTGCAGTGCATCTGAGACAGCCACCTATTTATCCTCAACTCTCATTTCCAGCCAGTGGGTACACAGAAACTTTTACAGAGCTTAGCACTTCCTATTATTCCCTGTAATATGTTTGGATTTCCCAGCCCTCAAGGTTATTTGGTTTTCCCTGCACAATGCTCCTGTTTTCTTTTCTTTCTATAGTGCCTTCCACCTAAGTGTCAGTATGCTACGAGAGATCAGTCCCGCTGCTTGTGCTCAGCACTGGGGAGTCTCCTCTAGGCTGGTAACTCCTCTTTGGAGTTACATGGTCATTGTTTCTTTATTCCCCATCTTCTGAAGTCTGACTGGGAGATTCCCATGGAGCACCAAGCTAGACCCATCTTCTTCTGTAACCCGTCCTGAGCATTTTTGCACTGTCTCATATTTCACCTTTGCTCTTCCCAGTCAGAGCAGCAATAACTCCATTTTGGAAAACTAAGGAACTTAATTAACTTATTGTTCCAGTTCCTTTATTTGAAATGCATATAGTCTACAGCTACTTATTTAATTATTACTAATGCACAGTAGTAAATAATGGCATTTCCATAATAAAAAAGTATTTTACACATCATGTCTGAAGATGAATTTCAAATCTAATAAAGTTGCAAAAACAATTATAGCTGTGATCTACTAGACATGGTATCCTAGGTGGTGTGAAAGCAGTTGCTGCAAGCACAGTAACTTCCTTGTTTTCAGGACAGAACTGAGCTCTTTGGTAGATATAGGGAAATGTTTCCTTGTGGCAGAGAACTTACTTGAAAAAAGGATATGAGCACAAATATGTGTTTAGTTTATAAATAAATTTTTATTAATAAAAAATAAAAAAATTGTGGTGGTTTTGCTGTGAGTGAGATGGGATAAACTTGGGTTTCTGTCTCATCCAGGGTTTCTCTCTTAGTGATAGGAGTGACGGTAGGAAATTGTTCTCTGTATCCATGTTCTTAGGGACTTGTGCTGATGTGTTTTTGCAGAGCTGTCTGCTTGTCCTCAGAGACTGTACTGCCCAATATGGGCAGTCAAAGGGCTGCTGGGCCTAAAAGTGACTCTCTAACCTAGCTTTAGCCTCAATGAGGCTTATGTTCCCTCCCTGGTCACTGCTCACACCTTCTTATACTTTGATAAGTGCAGTGCCAGAGAACAGGAATGCAGAGTAAAGAGTTTGTTCTGTGTTTGTGCAGTGCCTAGCGCAGAGGGATCCCACCATGGCTCCAGCCTCTAGATGCTACGGTAATACAAATGATGCTACAGCCTCAGTTAGCTACATACTTGCTTGCAGCTCCTTTCCCTTCCTTCTCTCTCTGCATTCGGCTCTGGCATGTCTTGCATGTGAATGACGCCTGATTCTTCCTTGGCACTTGGTCCAGTCTTTGCACAAGGGCCTCAGTCCATGGCAGTGCCTGCGATGTCCATGCTGAGGAAGTTAAGTTACACCCAGAGATTCACGGCTGAATTCTACTCTCCCTCCCTTAAGGAATCCCTTAAGACATGTTGGCTTCCTGCCTCAGTTTTCTTTTTTATTTTCACAGCCTCTCTGGCATCCTGTAAAGATGGAAAATGTCTCTCAAGTGGTTTGAAAAATAAAAGGATGCTTTTCCTGAGTGGAGGTTTTTCCCTTGTTTTTTCCCCAGTATCTCACGTTTAGTGATCTCAACAAGATGGTTTTTTTTCAATATCATTGGCTAACACTTGAGCATGTGTTGTTATCTGGTGGTGATGTTACCTCAGTAATGGAAATCTGTTTGTTTTTTTTCTCCTTCCTCCTAGCTAAAAATATCAGCGGTGCCGCTCTTGCATTTTCTGTACCCAACGCACCCGGTTGATTACCATCTTGGCCATCCCGTTCTCTTCATGCATGTTTCTGAGTGCATGAAGTTGTGAAGGTTCTTCATGTAACACATTTGTGATGCACCACGTTGCTGTATATTCCATCTGTACACTGTTAACATTTCAATGAAGGTGATGTTCCATGCAAATAGAGAATAACAAGGTGTAAAAGACAAAAAAGAGATATTGGATGGACAGCAGTAGACACACAATACATTTGTCACTTGCTCCATTTATGCCAAGTTTTGACAGACAACTTTAAAATCTAACGCGTTTATTAAAAAAAAAAAAAAAGAAAAAAAAGAAAAAGTATATTTTACCTTCTTTTTTTAAGAACTGTTTTTTGACTCCTCCTTTTCTCCTGAGTCCCAGGATTTTGCTTTGGTTCTGGTAGGAATGGTTAGGATTTCTGCTGGCAGCTCCATTACTGTAAAACAGATTTTTATCCTAGATGGACAAAATCACTGATAAATGGGGAAGTGTTAATATCTTGGCTTTGGACCAGCTGCAGCCTTCTTAGTTTATTAGTCGATGTAAACTGGAAAAATCTCCTCATTTGCTGGCCTGGCCACTCCAGAATTAACTGTCAGTGTTCTGGTGAGTCAGCAGCTTCCATTTTCCTTTTGAGTCCTTTTTGCTTTCTTGTTTTGCTTAACTGAATGATTCTATTGGATGATTAAGCAAAATTAAAAATTGTAGGGAACTAAGTGATAATTGAGAGACAGTTTTTGAGGATTAAAATGGAAGGAAAGAGAAAGATTTTTATCGCTTTTAGGATGTACTGTAAATTTTTTAAGGAGGCTTTAAAAAATATATGTGGGTTAATGTATAGACCAGTTGTGTGGATAATATACTTAAGAAATATTAGGCCTTAAAGCTAAGTATGAAGAGTTTACTTCCATTACACTGCTGCTGTTGCTGCTCTGGAAATGAATTACGGAGACACCGGTTTTCCGTGGGACCCCAACACTTTACCACAGGTTTGTGTCTCCCCCCTTGCCCTCAATCCACTCGTGGTTTCTCAAGCTGCCCTGGCAGCGTTCGATGGCGAGGCCGGCAGTGCTGAGGGGTTTGTCCCAGCTCCAGGCTGAGGGAGGAACGCTGTGCTGGCAGCACGGAGCACAAACCTTGCACCAGGGACTAGTTCTCCTTCCCTCGCCTTGCTGTAAAAATACACCCACGCAGGAATTTCAGTTTCTTCCCTCGCACTGTTGCAGGGAAGCCCAGGCTGGGCTGCCCCTGATCTCCCGTGGTTTTGTCAGCAGCAGGCTCCTGCTCCCCGCAGCGCTGTACAGTGCATGGTGTCTGAGTCAGTGTCCTTTTCAGCCCTCCAAAATTTACAACTCGGCAGCCAGAACTTTTTAAAATGGGAAAGCTTCCTAATTTGTATCATTTCACCTTTCTGTGTTAATTACTAATCAGAAGCAGTTCTTAAACATGTTGATGTTGTTACTAGTGGTTGTATGGTAGATGGACTTAAGCTTCTCTGATAATTACTACATGATTTTAAAGAATATATATTTAAAGTAAGCATCTACAATAAATGTGTTGAGCCATATTAACCTGCCAATGGGATCTGTGAAAAAAGTAATGGCCTCATTTTCGTTTATTAAAAAAAAAAAAAAAGTCACTTTACCACAGGTTTGTGTCTTTTCTTTTTTTTTCTTTTTTTTTTTTTTTTTTTTTTTTTTTTTCTTTTTTTTTTTGTGAAGCGGCTATAAGTGGCATAACTGTATTTAAAATTAACAAATTAGGTGTAGGGTGTTTTTTATACTTCTGACATAGCATGTGGTGTTGATGTATTACTGTAGACCAAGTTTGTCTTCCACACCAAGACGTGAGGAACTTGTGATTTGTTCTCTCCACCACGACTGAATTATACACGTCTGTCATTTTGGAACACTGCAGTTTACCATGGGACACAGTGTACATATTTCTTGCCATAATGGTAAATGATTGATATATTTAAGGATTAATAAATTTGTGATTTCTGCTGACATTGTGCTTGTGTTTTAATTTCCCAACTGATTGTGATCTTTGCAGTGGAAAATATGTAGTGTCTGTTTGAATTAAGACACCAGAGGCACAGATGCATTTTCTTAGGAGCTGAGTTTTCCGTTTGAAAATACAAGTATTTGCTGTTGTGGTTTTTCCTTTGGTTGGTTCCTGAGCGCCTTTCCTGGGGCAGATGGCACACTGCTTGTGCTCTCCTTTGGAGGTGGACTGTGTACATACCTTGTGCTCGGAGGGCCATATTTTGAAATGTTTTAGGGAGTTCCAACATTTCTGTTGCTGTCTTGCTGTATTTCATATATGTACACTCAGTCTGTAACATGAGGCTCTATAAGAGAAGTTATTGTATGCTGTATAATGCCATAAAATATATGTAGGAATATAAAAACATACATATAGCAATATAAAATACATTTACCTCTAAAATAATTAGGATTTGAAATAACCTACCAGTTTGAAAGCTTAGATATATGTCTGTAGTGATTTCAGGCTGCCTTAAACCATGCTGAGCTGCAACTTTTATACCAGCAGAAAAAAGGAAGGACGAAGGAGAGGAAACAACTTGCAGCTTTCCTGGGGCAGGGAATGCAGGGCTGGAGCGGGGCCAAGGCAGCGCAGCTGGAGCAGCGGCGTTGGCGTGGCAGGTAGCCAGAGCCTGTCCTGGCTTGGCCACCATTCCAGTGCTTCTTCTTGGGTGGCATTTTGTAAGCAAAAAAGGTAGTCAGGAGAGCACTCAGGGGATTGGAATTTTTCACTAAACCCCAGAAAGAGCAAAAACACTTTAGTCTGTTGGGAGGTGTCATATTTTGTCATATCACTTTTACCTACTTTTTTTGCTCATTTTTTTTCCAGTGAATGCTATAACAGAAATCAGTGTGATTTCCATTTTAACCATGCTCCTCCATAAAGCTGTTTGACAGCAGTGGAATTGCTACTGATTTCAGGTATGCAGAGAAGAGAGATCAGTGGATAAAGCAAAATGTTCAGCAGGGGGCTGGGAGAACACATTTCCTCCATATCAGGCGGAATATTTGGGAGAGCAGCAGGGTTTGGGGGCTGGTTTGGGGTTTCTTAATGGTTGTTCTTTTACAGCACTAAAATATTTTAATCTGCTGCCTCCTGGTGGCTTTGTAATACTGTTTTCTGTTTAGGAGTACATGAGAAGAGGCTGTTTGTTCTGAGCAGAAAGGAGCCCAGTGCTTTCATTTATGCATTTTTAATGTAAGTAAGGAACACGATATTTCAGGGCCTGAAAATTATCATTTCCTGGATCTTACATATACACTATATATACACCTGAAGTAATCAGATTGATTATGTTTTCTAAAAATGGCCTCCCAGGACACATTCAAGAAAAGTAACATCTTCTAGGGATGTTTATTAAATCTGGAGTTCATTGTGTCTAGGATTAACTTTGCTGTTTCTTCAATTTATCATCTCCTTGGGCTGTTCTCTCAGAAAACAGAATTGCTTCGTGCTTCTCAGAGCTTTTCCTTCTTCTTAAATTTGTACAGTCATACTTTATACATAACCCTTCATAAGAAAACACCATTAGTAAAAAAAATTAACTGTAGTCATTGAGGAATTGATCCAAATTGCTTAAGGAGTTTCAGCTTCTTTATTCCTTACAGATTATTGCTAAAAGAAGTGGGTGGGCTGTAGTTCAGGGTGGCGAGGTCTGGCTGCTAAAGCCATTGTTCTTGCAGGGAGAGCCATCCTATACTCCGTGCAGGAGTATAGGGAGGTTTGGATCCTCTCAAAGGGGAGATTTAGTAACTCTGCAGCCTATCCAGGCCTCACAGGAAGGGAAGGCTACGCGGAGTAGACCAGAAGCCTCCTCTCCCTTCCCCTCCCTCTCTAGCAGAGATCCCTGTGACTGAGCAGGGCAGGTTGCAGGATCTGCTTCCAAGGCAGCTGGCATGTGGAAAGAGGCAGGAATTCTGTGTGCTCACATGCTGCAGAACAGCAGTGCCAGGGCTGCCTGTTCCAGCATGTGCTTGTCCAGACCCAGACCAGGCCAAAGGCACTGCAGACAGTAAGTGTGGGGAAGAGGAGAACATTTAGTCGGAGGGTGGGGCAAAGAAAATCAGTGCAAAAAAAAAAAAGACAAGCTGATAGAAAACAGGATTTCCAAGGCAAAGAGATAGAGCGCTATTTCTCTGTTACAGAAATGTCACATTCTTTCTTCAAAGCTGTTTCCAAAACCCAGCTGTGGGGCTGGACCGTCTTAGGAACTAATTGGTAATTAGGCCCACATAACCTTTTTCATGCCAGTGGCCTCTGAGTAGTTAACAAAGTTAAATGGCTAAATGTGACAAGTGGTTGAGACAGGGCTGCTTCCTTAAAATAGCAGGGGCTGAGTGTGGGTAGCCACCCTCTGAAAAGTTGTGTTAAATTGCAGCACAACATTTGTCAGGAATCTGACACACTTTACTACAGCCAAGGACCATGCTCTTTCTTCTGCTATCCTCTGCAGTCAGCCTATAATGGAAAGGTGCTGTTTCATGTTAGGGCAGGACTGGCGGCAGTGTCTGTCGCCAAGTCCCCTGCTCACTGTCAGCTAATTCCCAGGAGGCAGCAAGCTGGTGCAGAGAAGAGGGGAGTATTAATTCATTAATAACCAGCCACTGCGTTGGGAGAGAGCTCATGGCAAACACAACGGCCCTGGGGGAGAAGAGGCTGCTCAGCTCTCTCGCCACTCCTTTTCCCATCCTGCTGAGGCATCCAGGGCTGGCTCTCAGAGAGGACAGCTGCCCAGGGCGCTGATACTCACAGGACCTTGAATAACAACACCAAGGGACCCTGCTAGCAACAGCCAGCCTGAGAGTAGAGGTAAGAGCCTGCCTTTGGGAGCTCATTTGATAAAGGTATTGCTGAACATTGGTGCCTAAACACAATCAAACCCTTAGCAGGGATGTAGAAGAGAGTGCTCCCAAGCACATGACCTCTGTCATGTTAGAGCAAGACATGAACTGAATTAAACCTCATACAGGGCTGTAGTTGTGTCCTGTGCACCAAGGAGAGGTAAGTACCAAAGTCAGAAGCAAGAATTCAGTTTAAGGTACTTGGGTAAGTTCCTCAGACAAAATGGGCGCCTGAACATCTCCCTAAAAAAGTGGTGATTTTTTGGGGTTTTTCTGAACAAAACTTTTTGGAGAGTAAAACACAAAAGTGGGGCCATGCCAAAATTTGCCGACCTTGTTCATTGTAGCAAACAGAGTTATGGAAACTTTCATGAATGAATGAAGTTTCTCAAATGAATACCTCAATTCCAAGCAAGTCTTTATAAAGAAAAAAAATTACAAACGCAATGAGGAAGTATGTTTGAAATGTCTTGTTTATATCTCACTATGTTTTCAAAATTCTAAATCACCAAGCCACTGGACCACCCAACCAAGACAGAGACAATCAGAAGTTGTAAAGGTGCGAATTTTTTTTCCAGTGGTTTAAATCAATCCTCCACCAGCACAGGAAGGCTTATGGAATTTAACCTTAGGGACATTTGCACTGTCATATGGGTATTTTTTGATCGAAAGTAGGTACTTTTAAATAATATAGTTTAGTAAATTAAAAAGATAGTTTATTAATTTGAAAATTGGTTGGAAAGGAGATTAGTGACAGATAATATATGTTATAGGTGAATGACAGCTTTGCATTCTTCTCTTGTAGCAGCCTCCATATGAAACCCCCACAGACAGCGGTCCATAAATCACCAAGTAACAGAATGTTTGGGGTTGGAAGGGACTTCTGGCGATCCTCTAGTCCAACCCCCTGCTAAAAGCAGGTTTCACAGGATGATGTCCAGGCAGAGTTGAACATCTCCAGAGGAGACTCCACAGACTCTCTGGACAGCTCCTGCCAGTGCTCTGTCCTCCACAGAGCCCCTTGCCAGCAGGTCAGGCCCTCAGCTCCATGGGGTTATTCTTCCTGAGCTGCAGGACCCCACACTTGCTCTTGTTGAGCTTCCCTGAGTTCCTCTCCAGCCTGTCCAGGTCTGGCTGAATAGTAGCACAGCCTGCTGGCTTGGCCTGTCCTGCCCTTTTGGAAGACTGGGGTGACACTGGCTTTGCTCCATTCCTCCTCTTCTCCATGACCTTTCAAAGACACACCTAATCAAAGGTAAATCTGAGCTTACTGAAAAGTTATTCTAAACAGGATTTTGGATACAGTAGAGCACCTTTACTCTCACAGTAGGAGGGATTGGTAGCATGGCCAGCCTTTTGTTTGCAGGCTTTGTTTCTGATCCTCTGGGTGGCCTTGGGCTGCCTGGAGGATATGGTGTAGATCTGTGCACTTGTGGCTGATGTGGCGATTCCCATTTCCAGCCCTTCATTGCTATTCTTTGTGGATAATGTTCACATCATCTCTAAACAATGAACAAAATTACCTTCTATTAAAGACTTAGATATGCTCCATGTAAGTATTTTGAAGAACCTGGGAATGTTAACTACTTTCCAGCATCTGAGAGGTGGTTGTACATGTGGGGTCTGGTTTTGCAGGTACCATTTCAGTCTCCTGTTAGGACCAAAGAACTGTGTATAAATAGTTAAATTCTCTGTGATGGAGCCAGGTAAGCACAGCAGCAGTAGGCTGATTTCGGGGCCTGGACTTAGATCCATCTGACAGGGATCTGTGAGATGTGAGTAGGAGGTTTTGATCTTTTGCATTCAGGCCAGGAATCTTAGCATGCATTCCTTGTGCAAGGTCAGTGCCATAACCACTGAGTGACTATGAGACAGTTTTTGTTCATTTTTCCACTGAAAAATAAACAGGGAAGGATCTATTTTTTGTTTGGATGCTGTTTTCTAAAAATTGTCAAAATCTGCCTGACAACAGCAGGAAGGATCCCTCTCACTCCTTGTATGTCAGGCAAAGGTGCCCCAAAGGCTTAAAAATGTCAAGGACTAATTAACACAAAGCTGAGAGCAAGAAATGTTACAAGTCTCTTTTCTTAAACAAATGGATGTGTTTGAGGATTTCAATATGTGAACAGATAGAAAAAAATGAGGCTTAAAAGGCCCCAGTACTTTGCTGGTCCCTCCTTTGCAGTGGGTTTCTAACCTGGGACTCTGAGGTGCACTGAGTGTTTATTCTCTCCTCTGTAGCTGAATGGGGATCTCAGTATTTGCGTCTCACCACATTCACACCTCTCTATAAACAGCTTCCCAGTTCAGACCAGCTTTTCACACATGACAAGGCAGAGCTACTTTACATCCCACCAGTCTTACACTGCCTGCCAAAAGGATGTAAGGGGGATACTTGGGAGAGTGGAAGAGCCAGGGGAAGAGGAGTACAGTTTTCATTAAGAGGTCTCAGCAGCTCACGCTACTCATCTCTGAGGAGGAGTAGCTGGCACAAAGATCCAAACATTTTGGTGGCAAGAAGACACAGCAGGTGGAGGCTTCTCCTCTGTAAGATCCTTTCACTGCTCTGCTGAAATGCCTCTCTGCTGTTCCATGCCACTCTGTTCAGATGTTTGCCTCTTGCCTTTCGTGCTGCTCCTGCCCTATCTTCCTTCTCTTCCCAACCTTCTCCTCTTCCTCCCATGTGAAACCCTGAGGTTCTTACCACATGGCATTTATCTCGTTGGCAACAACGTGTGCCACTCCTGGGAATGAATCATTTACTTGTATGTCTGAAATTCTACTCCCCCATCTTCCTTTTTTTTTTTCCCCCATTTCTCTTTTGTGTCTCCCTTTTATGTGAGACCCGTTCCCAGGATGCAGCCAGCAGCTGGAACAACAGGCAGTGTTCCTGGGAGCAGTGTTGCCGTGCCCTGGTGTTTGGCTGGGAGCCTTTTAAAAGCATTAGCTAATTACTCCTCGCGGTGTCACTGCATGGCCTCCCTGCTTTCAGCCTAAGATCCTGCTAGTGTGTAATTTGCCCAAGGCCACAAAGTTATTGGATGGCAGGGGTTTCTAGGTCCAAGGGTGAGTTTCCTTCCCTCAATGACAGTGATTGCAGGCTGCCTGTGAAGGATTTATGGCCAGAATTTTAAGGAGAGCTCAGAAAATCTTGTGCTTGCTCACTGCCTGGCATTAGCCCCAGGTGAGCTCCCTCTGAAAAGCTAGGTTCACATCCATCCTGGCAGCTGGAACTCAGCAGCACTTCTCAAATCTGATAAAAGGCACATCACACTGTTCTGAGGGCAGTACTCAAATTGAGGGCAGCAGCCACACACTGCTGTCCTCACAGAGCAGGAATATCCTGGGAGTTCTGAATGTCACATTAGTTAATTATGTTAGCTAAACCTAGCTTCCTGCATCTGTCAGCAGTTCAAAGGTAAGACAGCTGTAAAATATTAGCACTGTATTGTCGTTGTACATCCAGAAAAAAGGCAAAGAGGAAAAACCACCAAAAATCCTTCCCAGGAAGAAACCCAACCCCAGAGTTATTGGGGTTTCTTTTTTATTTTTGCCACTGATACTGACCTAGAAAAGGACAAAGAACCTGATCTGATGTTTAGATGCTAGGTAAATCTTTCTTAGCTGGCAGTTAGACAAAGGGAGATTTGAGAAGGTGATGAATGATGGAGAAGATGTAACCACAAGGTTTCGGTTTTACAGTGACTGGGTTCAAATGTGATGCTGCAGAGCACACACACACAGTCTGGGACACAACAAAAGGTCCTGTTATTTATTTCTGACTTTTTTGAACCTAAGGGCTGACAAATGGGTAAGAGAAGTTTAATGGCCAGCCCAAGATAGTTCCACTACCTGCACTAGGAGATGATACCAAAATTACTGGGAGCTACTCCAGGTCCATGAGCATAAAAAACCTGTTTTGTTCTTATAGTAATAGAATCCCAGAAAGGTTCAGGTTGGAAGGGACCTAGAAGTTCCAACCCCATACCATGGATAGGGACACCTACTAGACCAGGTTCCTCAGCCTGGCCTTGAACACTTCCAGGGATGGGGCAGCCACAGCTTCTCTGGACAACCTGTTCCCAGGTCATTGTTGTGAGATTCTGTCCTTTGGCCCTGGTTACAAAGAGATCCTGCTTGTTCTGAGGGCTGAAAACACTCAGTGTGCTGATGCGAGAGAGGTAACCAATCAGGTAAGTGGTGTTCTCAGCTTGTAATTAACTGTGATGGGAAATGGGAGTTCAGGATTGTAAAAACTTCTGTCCTTCACCCTCCATTAGCATCTGCTCACAGTGGGCAGTGCTGGGGCTTCATTACCTTTCAGAACAGTGGGCTGGATATCAGAGTTCAGGTCTATTCTTACTTTTCAGAGTCAGTTCCCTCCACTTACATTCTTCTTCCAGGAGGCAGAATTTACCTACACACGACATGAAATAAATCTCTCCAGTTTAGGCTTTCCATCACATTTCAGGGAGCAAGTGCTCCTGTGGGAGCTGTGGAAGAAAGTCAAGGCCTGCTTTATTCCTGTTGCTCCTCAAAGCAAATTTAAAGATGCAAATGGGAAATAAGCTAAACCAGGTTTGGATTTACAATGCAGATATTTATTAGGGTCTAAGTCCCTTTGAGATGACTGACAGTTTGAGATGACCACAGCACAGCTTGTACATCTACAGTGAGGTCATTTGGGCTATGCACAGATGGCTTTCACCAGAACTGCTCATTTTTGTAAAATAATGTAGACTTTATGTTACACTGTGGCAAGAGTCTGATGTGATCAGGTGTCCCACCATCACACAGAAAAAACCCCAGAGGAGTCATTTGTCATTTCTGTGATGATTTATTGGAGCACCCACTTGTTATTGTCAGCAGAGGCAACGATGATAATGATGGAGAATCTGAGCACAATCTAGAAAAATGCATGTTTGTATTTATGAGAAACATTGCTTTTGCTTCACTGCTGCCAGCCAGTCTGTCTCCCCTCAGGAGTCAGCCTAGGTCAGATGAGTGAGGAATGAGATGCTTTTGATTCATAACTCAGGATAACATTTGAGAAGTTTCTGGAATATTTTTTACACATGAGCTGCAGCTTCTCATGAGAGTTTGGTTTCAGGGAATGAAACAGCAGTTACAGAGAGAGAAAATGGGAATGTGAGGGAAAGAAATATTTTGTACATGCCTTCCATTTCCTCTTTAGACTGTAATTTTCCCCTTCTTTCTCCTTTGCAGTCAAAAAATGTGAATTTAGTGGCATGTGAGAGTATAGAGATGTTACAAACACAGCATAGGCTTAGTCATACTCTTCTGGTGCACATATCTTCTTTGAATTGCACTTAACCATGTGAAGGATTTACATGCAGACAAGCAGAGGAAAGCTTCAGAATAACACAGTTTATAGGTGTTGTAAATAAAATAAACCCAGCTTCCATTTGGCAGAAGAAGGCCATTTTCAGACACATATAATGATACTAGAAACATTTATAGTGAAAGTACATTCTTGGTGTGAAAGTCCGACCATTTTTCTCACTCACATATCCTAAAAATACCACCTGGTTATTTTCATGGTTGTTTTTCATCTCTATTCCCAATTTAAGGGTCAGGATTTTTTGTGACTTGGGCAGTGCTTCAGGGTGTGCATGGAATAGTTGTGTACAGGCAGATAGCAACCTACAGGGGAAAAATTCTCCTAAGGATGGATGTAACAGCTCAGGCAGCATGCAAAATCATAACAAGTGGATAAAATGCTTGCTGTAATCAGTGGAATGAGGAGGTTAAAGAAGCACTGAGCATGAGTGGTGTGAAGACTTGGCACAGGCTTAGTACATTAAGGGACTTGGACTCTGAGGTAGTCCTTGGTATAAATTTGGAGCTGTACTCAGTGATTTGTAATGAGAAAAAATTTGTGTTGAATATAATTCAAGTCTGATAGCAAAATGATGCTGAAGATGATTGCAGACATAGGCTAGAGCTTAGAAGCTGTCAGGGATATAGAGGTCCTGTTGCTATCAAAGCAGATCTGAATTCCCATATGCCATTTTACCCGTCTTCTCCCACAGAAGTATTTCCACATCCTACAGGATGAGGCGTTTTGCTGTTTCTGTAACATATTTATTTGCAAGTTTTGTCCCTGCCCAGGGCTTTCTCTTCAGCACTGAAATACTCTCTGTCCAGGAGACCAGCCAGAAACCAACCAGGACCGTTCAATATTTCAGTGACTTAATGTCCGGAATCTGCAACAGCTTTTCTGCTATCTTTCAATTGTCAGGCAAGGCCATAAATGCCACCCTCTAAAAAGTGTAATTCAGAGTTTCTGTTGCAAAGACCTCAGAGAAATGGCAATTTCATTTTCAGCATGTTGGAAGTAAATGCACAAAACCTGCTGTACACTATTCAGTCGTGATACTCAGATAATAAAATAAGCAAGCTAGGGAAATTTAGTGCAGAAGCAAAGACCTCTAGGCAACAATGTAATATAATACAGAAAAGATATAACTCAATTGGAAATAGCCAGCTGGCACTAATGGCTCATTCGTTTAGACTCATATTTCTGGGCTGTCTGGCTTTTGGTGAGATGGGAGCAAGGAAAATCACGCCTGCCTGCCAACAGCTATCAATAAAAGCGCTATAAAGCAGAGCCCTGCAGCTCAGGGGCCACTCCAAACCACCTCGATAATTGGCAATGCTTTGAGGAGATGGTCAAGAACCCAAGTTTTGTCTTCTCATCAGTTTCCTGTGGTACTGAGATTTGGACAGTGTGCCACTGCTGGTGGTGGGAATACACCACAGCTCACTACACATGGCCACGACAGAGCACTCTGCTCTGCACACAGTGGAAGCCTGGTCTGTGGCAAGCCTCAACCAACTAAACTGCCTTTTAGGCCTCTTGCCGGGCCTGACAACACAGCTTGGAATGACAAGCCCAAATCCAGAGCCTTTAGATGTGCTGGAGGAAGGGTGAGAGTGGTGGGAAGCAGTAGGCACGTAGCATCTGGCTGGGAATGGGCTCTAGCACAGGATAACGTGTGAACCATCTGTCTGGGCATTGCCATTTTGGGATGGAATGCATCCTGCCTGCCTTCCTCCCTCCCCTCTGGGCCTCCTGGACACAGTGGCTGGTTTGACTCCTTGATCAGGAACACAGGTTTTGTTTCATTGTCCTACTCCACCTGCTGTGATCAAGCCCAGGCCCCATTCATATGCCTATATTATCCCTTCTTCCATTGCTTGGCCATCTGTTTTGTCATCCTTCTACCTCACTGTCTTTGCCTCAGTACCCTCCTGATGACTTTTTCCTGGATGATCCTAGTTGCAGTACATCCCTAGTCACACTTGGTACTTCTGATACTGTTACCTTGAGGAAATAATCATAATAATAGTGATAGTATCAGCAGTAACAAGGCTGTAATTATGGAGTGCTTAGGAAAGGGTGTCTGACTGGTTTTTCTGGCAGGTATCTGTGGCACAGTGGTTGCAGCTGTACACAGGGAGCAACAGAGGAATTAAGTTGCTGAACGTCAGAGTGAATGACCCAAAGACCTTGGAAGCAAAACACAGAGAGTGACTGTATCCTATGGCACCATTTAGAAATTACTCATAAAGAACTGTACAAGATACATTAATTTTGAGTTGGAAAGGACCTTAAAGTTCATCTAGCCTAACCCCTCTGCCATGTATAGGGACACCTCCCACTATCTCAGATTGGCTCCAAGCTTTGCCTAACCTGGCCTTGGTTACTTCCAGGGATGGGGTAGCCACAGCTTCTCTGGGCAACCCATGCCAGGACCTCCCCACCTTCACAGGGGGCAATTTCTTCCCAATATCCAATCTAAATCTGCTCTCTGCCCATTTGAAGCCGTTCCCCCTTGTTCTGTCACTCCATGCCCTGCCAAAAGCCCTTCTCCAGCTTTCTTGTAACTGCTTAGCTGCAGTGACTTCACATGTATATGCATCTGATGGGGTTTTGTCATTATTTTTTACTATTCTCCTTTACCTTTCCAAAGAGTAAACCACACCTGGAGCTGAGTTATCACAGAAGGGTTTGGGCTGGTTCTCTAAAGGTGGGTTAGCCCTGACCCTCGTTTAGAGGACTGGCTTCACCTGGGTGTGGGAATGCTGGGTAAGGTGCCAGGTGTTTCTCCTTTCCCATCAGGAGAGAGCAGCTCCCTGGTTTCTCTGATGGTGGCTGGAGGAAGATGGTCACCCATTCTGGGGGATTTTCTTTGTACTCCTGTGAGGGGAAGCTTTCAGGAATTTGCTGTGGAATTTGGAGTGCTTGAGCCTTGGTGGGAACGAGCAGATTTTCCTGTGAGCAGTCTACAAAAGGTGAGACTCGGCCTCAGTGGCTTCGTTGTACATTGTGTGGGGATATGGTGTGGCAAAGACCACATTTGCAGGACTGGGATGGGGGGGAAATGCTGCCAGAAGCTGAAAGCTCCATGAAAGCTTTTTCAAAAGTTCATGTTCTGCTGGTCTAAGCTCCTGGTAGGAAAGCAGGGCTTGAGGGCCCTTGTATGTGAGGGGGCTGAGGGGGCTCTCATGCGTGAGGAGTTTGGGGTACTCCTTGTGTGTGAGGATGGGGTAGCCACAGTTGTGTGTGAGGGAGCCCTTGTGTGTGAGGGGTTTGGGGGGCTCCTCTGTGTGAAGAGGATTTGGGGAGCCCTCGCGCATGAGGGGGCTGAGGGGGCTGGAAGAGGATTTGGGGATGGGGTACTCCTTGTGTGTGAGGGGTTTGGGGGGCCCTTGTGTGTGAGGGAGCCCTTGGGTGTGAGGGGTTTGGGGGGCTCCTCTGTGTGAAGGGGATCTGGGGGGCAGCCCTTGGGTGTGGGTTTGGGGGGCCCTTGTGTGTGAGGGAGCCCTTGGGTGTGAGGGGGATCTGGGGAGCCCTCGTGCATGAGGGGGCTGAGGGGGCCCTCGTGTGTGAGGGGTTTTGGGGGGGGCCCTCACCCACGAGGCGTTTGGGAGGGTCCTTGCCCGTGAGGGGGCTGAGGGGGCTTTCGCATGTGAGGGGTTTGGAGGCCTTCATGTGTGAGGGGGGCTTGGGCCCTCATGCCACATGCGTGTATCAGCTAAGAGGCAATCTCGATAAAACACGGTGAATTAATTATTCTCCTTGTATAGTGGGGAAGTCTTTGTCCCGTAGTTATCTACAGTGCAGTGGCCAGCAGGAAGCACTCCCAGTCAGTCGGTGAGGTCGGCTAAGCAGTGATGGAAACAGGAAACTACCGGAGTTAGGATTGTTTAATACACCCCGCCACAGGTCTGTAGGCTTGAATACCATATGCGAACATGCCACAGGTAGAGGGGCCTTGTGTCTTACACAGCAAAGAAAAGAACCTGGAGGTGATCTGCCAGTGAACGTGGCTTGGTTTTTTTCTTGCTTCTTGTGCTGTGAGGAAGAGGCTTTAATGTTAAAAGTGTGTTTTAGGCATGGAAAATGGAATATCAGTTTGCCAGCTGAGCTTCCACCTGTGCTGGCACACAGCTGCTCTTGATATTCAATTGGAGCACATGGGCCTTTGTTTAAATTATGTGTTTCATATTTTGGGAACTTTGAAGTATCTACAAGTCACAGTGTGAGAGCAGCTTAGTTAAATATGCTAGTTTATTTTCACAGACTTGGAGTTAAGTGTCCTTTTCTGTTGCTCACGATCCTTCTTTATGAAAATATAGTTTATGAGGGTAATGGATTTCTGTCTCGCTGGGAATTTTACTGGATGCGTGTCAGGACTTTAATGTTGATGATTTTTTTTTGTATGTTCAGAACTGTCCACACCTTGATAAAAGTAACAGAGCTGTTGGAGGGGGAATTTTGTAGTTTTTAAAAGGCGCTGATTAGTCTAAGTGTTTGTAGAGCTTAAAGAAATTATGTAAACGTTCTGGTTGCTGTTGATTATTTCCATGTATTCTTGTTCCTCTTGGACACACTAGAAGGAAACAAGAGTGTGAAAATCTTTCTTTGTTATCAGACTAATAGTAGTGGCTTACTCTTAATGGAAAATAGCTTTCTACATTAACTTTTGGTTTCTCACAAGGTTTTCATGGATTTATAAATGCTAAGATACTTAATTGTATTGGACTGATTATAAAAGTGTGCTGTTTTATGTGAGGTTCACCTAAAACATCTCCCTACCAGCAATGGCATGTCAGTCACTGCTATTCTGGCACCACTGTGGGGAGACTGAGCCACAATTTAGCTCTGACTGAAGATTTAACTCATTTTCTCAGATGTGTATGTGACTGAGATGTGCTTATGTGGGTTTCATTGTTTGAACAAATAATTGTTTTGCCAATCAACTTGAAGTGCTGCAATGTGGCCTGTTAAAATCCTCGTGCAAGAAGCAGATGAACCGTGTTGCAGTTTCCACCACTGAAGTGCTGTGGGAGTTGTGTTTCTCTCTCCATCTGATAAGTAAAAATATATTGTGGTTTGAATTATGTTTGCCTAATTTCAGCCTTGTAACTGAGAAGAATCTGATATTGTTAAATGATTCATAGACTGCAAAAGAATGAAGATAAGCTATTTGTTAAAAGTGAATGTTAAGCTGTAATTGTGAAGTTTTCACATGTTGGGGGGGAATAGGGGAGAGGAAAGTGATGTTGGGGATTGTATCCCTTCCCTTTTCTGATTTAATTTCAAACGCTTTGTTTGATAAGAGTCTTGAAATACCAAATGAAAAAATATAGTACTGTTTTTTTTAATTGAATTGATTAGTTAACTGTTCTAATCTTGTTCTAACAAACTCAAAGAAACTAAAAATGTTATTAGAATAGTTGTGATGTCCTTGTACTGGAGATTATCGTGTGCTGTGGAAGTGTGTGAGGAAAAAGGGGCATTTGAGTATGAGCTGAGTTTGTACCAGCAAAGGATGTAGTTATGTAATGCTTGATTTTGCTGGGGTTTTCAATGAATTTATCTGTTTCCATGAAAGATAGCTTTGTGGAAAATGCAATGAATAACTGTGTTTTTAGTCTCTACTGACAATTAGCCTGTTGATTTGTATTGTGAAGGGAGAGGTATCAAACCTGGGGAATCAGAACCTGGTCTCCCAAACTTGAACCACAAGTGGTCTCTCTGTGTATTTCTCAGTATGTAACTCTATATAAGCGCTGTTACTGTTGGAGAAAGCCTCAGAAAAAGTCTTTGGAATGTATTTTAACTTTACAATCAGTAAAGATTTTCAGTGCAGCATCTCTAAGTCCTGTTTCCCAGGGTGAAACAGTTTAAGTGCAGCAGTTTTGGTTTGGTATAAAATTTCCTGAAGGGGCAGGTTGGCCTGAGCCCCCAGGTGGTGCAGCCTGTGCCTTTCCTTTACAACCTTCTCTGGGTTTGGTCAGCTAAAGGAAAAATAGGAGGGCAGAAACTGTTCACCTTTTCCCCTTTTTCATTCTTTTAAATGTTCTTTGTTGACCAGAGAACATATTTGTGTGACTATAAATGGGTTTTAGAAGGGAAAACTTTTTGGGAGCTTTACAGACTAGGAAGAAAATACTAGGGGGAAAAAACCCAAAAAACAGCTGAAAACTATTCCACAAAACCCAAACCCCAGAGGGTTTGCAGCCAGTGGTTCTAGACAGATCAGAGCACAAAGTCCTCTTGTTCTGGGGCTGCCGCCCTTAGAATCAGGTGAAGGGTGGGAACATGGGAACCCTCTGAGTATAAATAAATACATATGTTCTTTAAATTCTAAAATTTGGAATAAGGGATGGGTAGATTTTTGCCAATAGAGGAGTATTTGCAAAAAAGAAAATCTTGTAGGTATATTATTGTTGTTTTCTATGAAATACTGATGGTTTGCTGCACTCTAGTGGTGTTCAGTAGAAGTCTTGTGCAAGTCTCTGAGCTCTGCTCAGAGAAAGCTGAGAGGTTATTTCTGTCTGACCTCACAAATGTTCAACCAGCTCTTGTAAGCTGTATTTTAGTGTTTTTCTTGTAGCACTGGAGATAGCAATAGAAACAGGTACTTTCAGATGCTCCTTGTGTTATTCTCTGCATGTTCAGGGTGACTGGGTGAGGAGGGATTGGGGATTCTGTCCTTACTGCTAGTTCTGACTCAGATTAATACTCATTGTTAGCAGCTCGGTCCTTCTGATTAGTACCAGTGGCTTTTCATTGTACAGCTTAGGCTGTCGGTGCATGATAAAAAGGCAGGGGCTGACTCAGTTCTTTGCATAATTTCAAGGCATGGTCCTTTAGGGGTGTGGGATTGATATTTCTTTAGATCTGTTGCCCTTCAGCCTGATATTGTGCAACTTGGAGCTAGGGCAACATCACATGGAGAAGGGAGGACTGGGTGCAGCTTGTGTCATTACCGGGGATGAACGGCTGGAAAGATTCTACCAGCAGCTCCCCAGCTGAAGCCACAGGGCTTCTGCAGATACAGCAGATGTTTCTGGGCACCTTGAAAAAGAGCAGGCTGTCTGCAAGGTAGCTTTCCTTATGTCCTCTCCAGAACATAGGTTAATGTTGGAGCAAATGTTGTCATTCACATCATCTTTTGGGGTGTGTGCAGTGTGAGCTGCAGACCGAGGTTAGTGGAGAAGGGTCCAGAGCTGCAGAAGGGCCCCCAGGCTTTCTAAAGCTCTCCTCAGAGAAGGGTCTGAGTGCAGGCACGCCCAGGCTTTGTGTCCAAGGGGTTAAGCAGGTAGTTGAAGCTTTACCCTGCAGGATTAAGGATGGTGAGCCACATTTTTATATATAAAACAGAAAATTGTTTATTATGATAAAAAATAGACTAAAATACCTTAATCAAAATGATTCTGTGTGCAGTGAGGGTAGCTAGAACTGCTAGTATAGTGCACTGCTTCTGAAGGGATAGTTAAGCAATGATTTTAAAGCTAGTAAATAGAGATGAATATTGCTTGTCCATTCCAACTGCTGTGGGCCTATCCTATCCTATTCCTCAGCCTTGAGAAATAACCTCGAGGGGAGATCCCACTCAAGGGAAGGGATCTCCACAAGCTCTGGGAAAGGAATGTGTTAGGAGACCCCACCATTTTACTCATTATGTAATTCTGATATTTCCTTCTGGGTTTCATGAAGTGAGAGGGTGTTGTGGGCACCACAGGGGTTTCAGACAGGTTTGTAGCACTTCTGCAGGCCTTCACATGCACTTTTTTTTTACTTTAATCCTGTTATTCTGACAGCTCCCTTGGAGTCCTATGGACATAACAACACTTGTTTGAAATTATATGACAAAGGGGAGAAGATAATCCTCATGGTCAGCCAGATGCTGGAACAATAGAAGCAGAGGAAACACTAGTTAATTAATTTGGTTGAAATATTTATTTGTGTTTATTTGCTCAGAGGTGGGAACCAGAGCCGGCAGGGGAAGCGGAGCAGGACTGTGCCTATGGCTGCTGCCACAGCTGAGGACAGGGCTAGGCCTGGCAAGACAAGCCAGCTCTGTGTGTAGGGGACTGGAAAACACAGCAAAGGCTGAGGATACAGCTGCTCTTGCTGGCCTTGTCACTGCACTGACAAGACTCGCAGCCAGTGACCTCTTTACCAGATATTTTGAGACCTGACAACTGTTGTAGCTTCAGGCGGTTCTCAAATGCTGCTTCTCGTGCCAAGCACTTGCAGCAATTGCACAGTCAGACCTAGGATATGGTGAATGTTTTAAGGTACGGGTGAAGCCATTTGGGTTTATTTCCTTATGGAAATGTCCTGGATTTGGAAGTTGCCCACTATCAAAGGCCTGAAGTTACAGGCTGTAGTCTGTGGAATATATGGCTTTATAGCTACAAAATCCACTGATTATCCGTGGCATGATCTGTCAGCAGAGAATTCGTTCTGTGTTTTCCAGCTCACTGAATTCTGCATCATGAATCCATGTGTTCTAGGAAGACCTCACAGGATGTTCCAGCACTTGTAGTGCAGTTTTATGGAATGTTAAGTAAAAATATAAAGTCATCTATGGAAGGAGACAGCTACCACCCTTTGGTGGTACCTACCACTAAGGTCATCAGGGGTGATGGAATTTAGTAACATGATTATTAAATAGTGGGGCTCTCTGCTGGCCACAGAGCCCCACTGGCATCTTCCAGGGTTTGCTGGGAAGAGAGGCAGGATGCAACAGGCTCTGATAATAAAACCCGTTGTTGAGCTGTGTTACATTTAGACTAGAGAAAATCTTAGTTGATTCTGGTTCATATAATTTGTAGACAGAAATAAAAAAAAGAAAGCTTTTTGCTTCTCAAGGTGGAAAGCAAAAGTAACTTAGTACTTGAATTATTGCTGCTACTTGTGAGGGCATATTAAGAACAAAGTCAGTCCCTGGATTTAATGAATTGTTTGTTACAAAAAAAAAGAATGTGACTCTAGGAAAGATATTCACTTAAGGCATTAAGGAGAAGTGTCTAGTGTCTTTCAGCAAAATAGTGTTTCTGTTTGGGAGTACTGACGTTGTTGGGTGAAACTGAGCAGGTTGTGATTTGAAAACATAGAAAAACCATTGCTAGCCTACCTCTGTTGTGTCTCCCTTTCCCCAGCACAGGCAGTGATGCTCACCTGGGCACGTGCGTCTCTGTAATGCCCCACTAGCTATCCCCATCTGGTTTTCCCCTCTTGTCCTCAGGCCAGGAGGAGAGTGCTGTGCTGGAGGGGTGTGCAGTTTCTTTTAAGGTGGGGTTGTTGGCTTGCTGTCTGTGGGTTTGAGTTGAATTTGTCTGATTCTTGGACTTGTTTACACAGAGTCACCTGTCATTGGAAAAGGAGGAGGAAGATAGGAAAGAGCAACTTTTGGCTTAGGTCGTGTCCGTGAGGTGTGGCTGTGTCTGTGACAAGCAAGCAAGCTGGGCACAGAGGAACTGTGACTCTGGTGGCACCACTGAGGTCCCTGAGTGGGCACTGTCCCTCATCCCGCCGGGCCAGCAGTAAAAGCGAGTGAGCCACCGGTGCTACATTTAACACTTGTACATTTTTATTTAGTTAAATCAGCCATTGTACACATTGCAGCTATGTATTGTTAGTGTTGTATCTTTTTAATTTTTAACTAATACATGCCCTCATAGATATATTCAATTAGTGTTATCACCATGGGAACAAGATGCTGATTCGTCAACTTAAAATTCACTTCTTCTCACAGTATTCAAGTTCTCTGATAACACAGCAAAAAATCAAAATAAGAGGTGAATAACCATTATGCTGTTACACAGAACATCATCTGCACCGCAAATAACACAACAGAAATGCATTTCTTGAGAGCCCCATCCTTGAAGACCCTCCTGTGCTGTCTTGGACAGTCAGGAAGCCACGATGCGCTGTGAGATGTTTCATCAGGGGTCTCATTCGATTTGGCTGCCAAAACACTTTTTTCTTTAAGTTTCTTTTCCTGCCTGCCCAAAAAGTGTCAGCACGGCACCTCATGGTTCTGCCCACAGGAAGCCAGAACTCCAGAGGTGTTTCCATGCTTTTGGCATTATTACCTTAATGAGGAAGTGCCCTTGTTCTGAGCACTGAGTGAGTCGTTAAAAAAAAACAAAACCAAAGAACCCTATAATTGTAGAAGGCCCGATAAGCTTGGACAAAGGATTGCTCCTAGAAGAGAGGGTTGGTTTTACTCTGGTGCTGAGTCTACTATTAAAAAAATGAGATAGCTGTTTAAAAGCATTAAGTTGGTGTGTTTGTGTGTATGCGTGTTATGCTAAAACCCTACAGAGCTTCCTCCATTAAATATTAAGGTATAGAACACCCAAAACATCAGATCCCTATGTTTCCCTTGTGGAAAATAAAAGTGCAGACATGCTAATGTGGTTTTCAGAGGGTCGGTTTAGAAATATATATATATATTATATAGTTACATAACAAAATATGAACAGAAACTGGCTGCCAAGGATTGTGAGCACTTGTTCTTTAAAAAACATTTGATCAGAAGATAAAAACTGCTCGCTCAGTGCTAAGAGGGCCAAGAAGCTGACATGGTTCTAGGAGGGTTTGGTTTTGACCTTCAAATGCCACATGCGTGTATCAGCTAAGAGGCAATCTCGATAAAACACGGTGAATTAATTATTCTCCTTGTATAGTGGGGAAGTCTTTGTCCCGTAGTTATCTACAGTGCAGTGGCCAGCAGGAAGCACTCCCAGTCAGTCGGTGAGGTCGGCTAAGCAGTGATGGAAACAGGAAACTACCGGAGTTAGGATTGTTTAATACACCCCGCCACAGGTCCGGATCTATAGGCTTGAATACCGTATGCGAACATGCCGCAGGTAGAGCTGCTAGCAACTTGGGTACCTAGTGGGGAAGTTATTCTTTCTTTTTCTTTTAGAAACATTGCAGTGGCTGTGTGGAGGTGTGTGCACAATTTATGGCCACAGTCAGCTGTGAATTCATATGAACAGCTGCCTTTTGCCTGCCTCGCACAGCCTTTGCCTAGACCGGAGCTCTAAACAGTAACTCGCAGTACTCGGTAGCTCTGCAGCGCTTCCTCCTGGCTCAGTCAGCGGCTGTGGGCCGGGCGGTGCCGTTCCGTCATCTGTCGCCGTTCCGCAGGGTCACTGTGCCTCGTAAGCCACGATGCCAACGGGCAGTGAGTACTCTGCGGTCTCGTGAGTTCAAATACTCTGCTATTTACAGTTACACGTCAACTCCTTTGTACGGTGCATGTACACAGTCAGTGGAAGAGGCCTGTTGATGAAGTCTGCTTGGCAAGGGCTGTGTCAGTAAGCGAGCGCCAGAGCAAAGGGACAGGGACAAGTGGCGATACTGACAGGGTGCCAGCATGGCGGATAAATCATCCTGCCTGAAGGATGCTATCTTTGGTCACAAATTAGCTTACAGGGTGAAAAATCATAACAGCACAAAATGCAACTCGGGATGGGGAGAAATGAATTCACTGCAGCTGAACAGGTAGGAGCGGCAGTGGCGACTCTGCTACCCAGGGCCGGTGACGGCTGCGTGTGGGAGGGGTCATGTGTCGCTGTGCAGGGGCGGCAGCTTCTCACTTGGCCTCCTGTGTCCAGTTCTCTTGGCAGAAGTGCCTAAGAAGCTGCTGGAGGTCGTGCTGGAGGTCATCCCTGGGGAGCGCTTCTGGGGTGTCTTCCAGCTCTTCTATGTGAACATGTTTTCCATAGCGGTCCTTCATCACAGTCCTCTTCTGTGTGCTGGCTTTACTTAGTATTGTCCTGGAACAAAAAAAAAGAGACCCAACTTAGAAAGGCCACAGTTCTGGATGTCTGAGAGAATTGTGGTTTTCAGGCTTTTCCAAGGCAGAGTTACACATGCTGGAGAGAAGGCACAGCAAGGTGTAAGTATGATGCAATAGCCAACTCTTATGGATTTTTACCCTTTTTATTTTATGTATTCTCTGTACTCTTTACACATTTGTTTGTAGTCTATTATTATAACCTAGCTTCGGTATTTTCTTAGGCAGAAAAACAAAACAAATTCCAGGACCCCTATGCTATCTTGGTATTCCTTAGAAACCAAGGTTGAAATCAGATCTTTGAGACATATTTTATCAACAGAGCTGAGTCCTTATCCAAGGAGGGGTGGATTTAGAAGGTACTAGAGTTGGGGGCATGACTTCACTGGGTGTGCTTTTAGCTGGGGACTCTCGTCAGGTATGATAATTTGCAAAATCAAGAAAAGTTTTACATGTATCACACAGGGTGTGCATCCTCAGTGTTTTCCAGCTGAGGATCCCTATATAAAGGTACCCCTTTTACCACCCTGTGTCTGCCTCTTTTTCTAGAACCACAGAGAAAGGCATAAAAGTGCTTGGAGAATGGATGATGGATGCAGAGTGAAGGATGGATGCATGGAGAATAAAGGATGGATATATGGAGCGTGGATGACAATTGGAAAAAGGGTGATAAATGAAAGGAGACTGAAGAATGATGATGGGAGAGTGAGTGCATGGGGAATGGATGAGCAATGAATGTACAGATGGATGAATGCTAATTAAAATAAGCAAATCAATAAAGACTGTACAGGTGTTTTTCCAGGTGTGCATCCTCAGCATTTTCTAGCTGAGGGGAAGTGCACCTAAGGATACTTACATAAAGATACCCCTGTTTACCACCCTGTGTCTGCCTCTTATTTCTAGAACCAGAAAGAAAGGCATCACAGTGCATGGATGGGTGGGTGGGTGGACAGTTGGATGATTATTGGAGAGTGGTTGATGATTGGATGATGGAGGCTGGATCCAGGGAGAGTTGATGATGAACGGATGAGGAACGGTTGTATGGAGAGCTGGATGATGATAGGATGGATGAATGGAGGTTTGGATGATGATTGAAAGGATGGATGGAGAGTGGATGATGAATGTAAGGAGAGAATACTGCCAATAGTGCTAAGTGGGTGTGAATACTGCAAACACCACGAAGTAAGCACAAACACCGCTGAGTGAGCACGAATAGTGCTAAAACACCGAAAGTCACGAATACCGGGCTAAAACAGCTGAGCACAACTACCGTGGAACCCCCAAATACTGCTAAAAAGAGAGCGAAAAGCTGTGGAATACTGCTAAAGCCGTAAATAGCGCTAAACCTGTGAAAAATCGTGAATACCGCTAAAAACCGCTAATCCAGCAAATACTGCTAAGTGAGCACAAAGCAACCCGCAAACGCCACTAAGTGACCACGGATAGCGCTAAAAAATCCACTAAACCCGCAAATACCACTGAGTGAGCAGGAAAACTGCAAATATCTCTAGAAGTGTGAATACCGGCAAGAGACTCTGAAAACAGCAAATACCGCTAAACCCGTTAATACCGCTAAGTGAGCAAAAAACCCCGCAGAACCCGCGAATGCCGCTGAGAGCAAAAAAATACCGCTAAACCCGCTAATACCGCTAAAACCGCTAAGTGAGCAGAAAAACCCCGCAGAACCTGCGAATGCCGCTGAGAGCAAATACCGCTAAAACCGCTAAAACCGCTAAGTGGGCAAAAAACCCCGCAGAACCCGCGAATGCCGCTGAGAGAAAAAAAACCGCTAAAACCGCTAAACCCGCTAATGCCGCTGAGAGAAAAAATACCGCTAAACCCGCTAATACCGCTAAGTGAGTAAAAAAACCCGCGAATGCCGCTGAGAGAAAAAAAAGCAAATACCGCTAAACCCGCTAATACCGCAAAATGAGTAAAAAAACACGCTAAAACCCGCGAATGCCGCTGAGAGAAAAAAATACCGCTAAAACCGCTAATCCCGCGAATACCGCTAAGTGAGTAAAGAAAACCCGCGAATGCCGCTGAGAGAAAAAAATACCGCTAAAACCGCTAAACCCGCGAATACCGCTAAGTGAGTAAAAAAACCCGCGAATGCCGCTGAGAGAAAAAAATACCGCTAAAACCGCTAATCCCGCGAATACCGCTAAGTGAGTAAAGAAAACCCGCGAATGCCGCTGAGAGAAAAAAATACCGCTAAAACCGCTAAACCCGCGAATACCGCTAAGTGAGTAAAAAAACCCGCGAATGCCGCTGAGAGAAAAAAAAGCAAATACCGCTAAACCCGCTAATACCGCTAAATGAGTAAAAAACCCGCTAAAACCCGCTAATGCCGCTGAGAGCAAAAAAAAAAAACCAGCAAATACCGCTAAACCCGCTAATACCGCTAAGTGAGTAAAAAAATACCGCTAAAACCGCTAAACCCCGCTAATACCGCTAAGTGAGCAAAAACCCCTGCGAATGCCGTTAAGCGAGCACAAAAAAACCTCCAGCAAATACCGCTAAAACCGCTAAACCCCGCTAATACCGCTAAGTGAGCAAAAACCCCTGCGAATGCCGTTAAGCGAGCACAAAAAAACCTCCAGCAAATACCGCTAAAACCGCTAAACCCCGCTAATACCGCTAAGTGAGCAAAAACCCCTGCGAATGCCGTTAAGCGAGCACAAAAAAACCTCCAGCAAATACCGCTAAAACCGCTAAACCCCGCTAATACCGCTAAGTGAGCAAAAACCCCTGCGAATGCCGTTAAGCGAGCACAAAAAAACCTCCAGCAAATACCGCTAAAACCGCTAAACCCCGCTAATACCGCTAAGTGAGCAAAAACCCCTGCGAATGCCGTTAAGCGAGCACAAAAAAACCTCCAGCAAATACCGCTAAAACCGCTAAACCCCGCTAATACCGCTAAGTGAGCAAAAACCCCTGCGAATGCCGTTAAGCGAGCACAAAAAAACCTCCAGCAAATACCGCTAAAACCGCTAAACCCCGCTAATACCGCTAAGTGAGCAAAAACCCCTGCGAATGCCGTTAAGCGAGCACAAAAAAACCTCCAGCAAATACCGCTAAAACCGCTAAACCCCGCTAATACCGCTAAGTGAGCAAAAACCCCTGCGAATGCCGTTAAGCGAGCACAAAAAAACCTCCAGCAAATACCGCTAAAACCGCTAAACCCCGCTAATACCGCTAAGTGAGCAAAAACCCCTGCGAATGCCGTTAAGCGAGCACAAAAAAACCTCCAGCAAATACCGCTAAAACCGCTAAACCCCGCTAATACCGCTAAGTGAGCAAAAACCCCTGCGAATGCCGTTAAGCGAGCACAAAAAAACCTCCAGCAAATACCGCTAAAACCGCTAAACTCGCTAATACCGCTAAATGAGTAAAAAAACACGCTAAACCCCGCGAATGCCGTTAAGTGAGCACAAAAAAACCTCCAGCAAATACCGCTAAAACCGCTAAGTCAGCGCGAATACCGCCAAAAAAAAAACCACACACACAAAAAACCCACAAAGAATGACTGTGGAAATACCGCTAAACCCGCTAATACCGCTGAGCAAAAAAAAAAAAAAAACCCCGGAACCCCCCAATCCCGTAAAGTGTGGAAATACCGCTAAACCCGCTAATACCGCTGAGCAAAAAAAAAAAAACAAACCACGGAACCCGCGAATGCCGCTAAGTGAGCGCGAAACCAGCAAATACCGCTAAAACCGCTAAGTGTGCGCGAATACCGAAAAAAAAAACCCACACAAAAAACTTACACACAAAACTCCACAAATAACACAGTGACTGTGAAAACGGCAATTACCGCTAAAACCGCGAATGCTGCTAAGTGAGCTCTCTAATAACGGTAAAAGCCTGACTACCGCTAAATGAGCACGAAAACATCAACTACCATGAAAACTGCTGTGTGAGCGCAAAAAATCTCTAATACCACTAAAACATCGAAACTCGTGAATACTGCAAAGTGACTGCGTGAATACAGTGGGGGAAAAAAAACCTGCAGAACCCGCGAATACCACCGAGAGCGAAAAACTGCGGGATACTGCTAAATCCAGGAAAACTGCTAAGTGAGCATGAATGGCACTAAGGGGTGCACCGTAGCACTAAGGGTGCGATATTGCCGTGAAAGGGAGCGCAAATGGTGCTGAGTACAAATGGTGCGAGGGGGAAGTGTCTCAGTCACCCACTCATCCTTCATCACACCGTCATCACTCATCTATCTATTTACTCGCCATCATCCAGTCATTGATCTGTTCTCCAGCACCCAGCCATTGTTCCTTCATCTTTATTTTCCATCATTCATTCATCTCATCCATCGATTCATTCATTCTCCATCATCCACTCCTTTATCATCAACCACTCATTTAATCATTCTTCATCATTCATCCATTCTCCAGCCATTGACCTGTTGGTCTAGCATCCCTCCATTTATTCATCATCTCTTCATTCCTTAGCATCTAGCCAGTCATTCAGCATCCAGCCATTAATTCTCCATTATCCATTCATTCAGCCCTTCATTCATCACCTGCATCCCAACATTCATCATCCATTCTCTGTCATTCATTCATCCTATGCAGTCGTTCATGCCTTCAGTCATCCATCATCCACTCAGTCCCTCCCTTCATTCATTCTCCATCACCCACTCATTCATCCCTTTATCCACTCTCCAGTCATTCATTCATCCCACCCATTCCTTCATGCATTCATTTAGTCTCTATCATTCATTGTCCATTCATGCAGCCCTTAATGAAGAGGCTTTATCATCCAGATGATTCTTTATCATCCAGTCATTCTTCATCCATTGATACATTCATCCTATGCATCCCTTTGTCCATCATCCATCCATTTATTCATTCTCCACCCATCACCTATTTATCTGTCATCCTCCATTTATTCATCATCTGTTCATTCCTGGTCATCCTCATCCAGTCATTCATCCAGCCATTAATTCTCCATCACCCATCTGTTAATCACCATCATTCTCCATTGTAGCAATGATATTTTATGAAAAATCCTTTGCTAGTATTTTTCTCCTGAGAAGCTTCAGGAAGGAAATGTCAACAATTAACTATCTGCTGCTGTGGAATGAAACAGGTGCATCTGTGATTGGTGCATGCTGGTTGTTTCTAATTAATGGCCAATCACAGTCAGCTGGCTCAGACTCTCAGAGAGTCAGGAGTCCTGTTATTCAAGGACTCCTGATGAATCCTGTTGTCTGTTCTTTTAGTATAGTTTTAATGTATCATTTTAATTTAATATATATCATAATATAATAAACCAGCCTTCTGAAACATGGAGTCAAGATTCTCATCTCCACACATGGGATATCCAGCACACTCCATCATCCATTATCCAATATCACCTATTTATCAATCAACCCTTCATCATCCATTCATTCCCCATTGTCCATTTATTCATCATCCCATAACTCATTCATCATCTATTTATTCCCTATTATCCAGTCATTCACCATACATCCAATAATTCTCCTATATTCATCATCCCTTCATTCATTCCCCACCAGCCATCCATTCATTCTCCATTCAATTAGAACTATGCTACTTTGCTAAACTTGTAAAACTGTAGAAAATAAATAGCAGCCTTTGTATTAACTCCCGTACCAATGTTGTGTGGAAAGTGTTTTATTTCCGTGTTCTGTACGCTATCACCGCTGCCAGGTTAGTCATGCTTTAGTACCACTGCAACTAAAGCTTAGCAAGGCACTCACTGCAATCCACTCCTGTGACTGTGTTAATTCGTTTGCAGTAACACTTCATCAGCTTGCCAAGACAAACCTTTTAATTACTGATCCATCGTCTTTCTTGATTTCTTTCTCTACCAAAGCAGGGACTTGCACTGTCATGTGGTGACCTGTATAGCTCAAAGCCTCCAATGAAAACACAAACTTCAAATTACAACACACCCAAAACACCTGGAGCTCTTCCTACCTTAGTCCTTCATATTCACACAATCCAATGCTGAAAAAATGCTGAACAGGCACCTGTAAGAAGCAACTGCATCCTTTCAAGCATCCCTCCCTCCTGCAGACACATGGCATACAGTGTCTCCTAGGGGGCAGTTTCATTTCAGCAAAGATTGTAGCAAAGCATGGTGCAGTAGTGGCTCCAGACTTGTGGATTTACAGAGACAGTAGCTGGGTGTTAAGTGCTCCTTCCCAAGCCGTCTCTGAACTTTTACCAGACAGTTCTTGGCCCTTGTTTGGCCTCTGTGAGAAAAAGGGGACCAGGCTGCTGGTCACAAAACCCAAAATACATATCCACGTCACCTATTGCTGCACAGCTTTTGTTCTATTTATCTGTTTTTAAGTATTTATTTCAACAGCTAAGACATGCTAATAAAGGGGACAAGAGACTGGATGCAGGGGAGGAACACATCTATTTAGCCAGGGTGGGGGCTTAACTGTAGCCACTTCTATAATAACCTCTACAGTGATAACACAGGAATGAACTTTAACTGCACTCACACCCAAGACTTCTAAGAATTTCACACAAAGCCTCCATGATGTTTTCTTTTAGTCTTAGCAAGCATCTTCGCTAATTCTGCAATGCCAGCTTTCACTATACACTGTTTATACATGCATATTTTTGTAACTTTGCTGAGTATAAGAATAGAGTTACCCTCAGCTTAGGACCCGCCAGCTGAGTCTGCTGGGCCACCAGCTTTGGTTTTCAGGAGAATAGACTTTGTCCCTGGGGTTGTGACCATACTTGCTGTACTGCTGTAATATATAAAAGTTATTTTTACCTCTTCAAAGTCCTCTTTGGCTGATGGAAGATCAGAAGCCAAGCTGGCATCCCCCAGGTGTTTCTCCGTCCTCTCTCCATGCACTACAGTGGTCTTTATGACCTTGCTGACTTTCCGGCCCTCCACTGGTTCGGACTGGAATTTGGAGGCACTAGAGAGAATGGCAGGTTCTGACAGGGTCACCTGGAAGGTTAGAAAGCACAAGTGAGATGGACATGAATTCCACACTTCATGATGTTCACTGGCCCAATTAACTGCTGTGTCCATGGGCTCCACAGGGTAAAATGTAGATCTGTTAGGGTCAGCTTACTGGAAAGAAAAAGAAAAAAACAAAACAGGAAAAAAGGAAAAAAGAAAAGAAAAAATGAAAAAGAGGAAAAAGGAAAAAGGGAAAAAAATTAAGAAAAGTAAAAACAAAAAAGAAAATATAAAAAAATTTCAAAAAAGAAAAAAGGAAAATAGAAAAAGGGCAGGGGGGAACAAGGCTCTTCTTTCTTGTTACTTTATTCCTAAAGAATTACTTAATTACTTCTGATGAGTAATTCCTGCAAGCAAAAGTATCAGTGATGTATTTTACAATTCCAATAACTGCTTGCTGCACGTTGGTTTTGGCCCAGCACTGCTGAAGGCACACTCCATTTCCAGCTTCTGGTCCTCCCTCACAACTTGGTTGTGCTGATCCAACTGCCTGTAGGGCCAGACAGTGAAGTACAGCAGGAAGGCACTTACCTTTTCAGACTGTTTTTATTTTTAATTACCTGGCTCTAAAGCAGTTTTGGTTTAAATCATAGATATTTTTAGCCTCTTCAAAGCAAGAACAGACCAGCAAGGTAAACTTACTGTAACTAGGGGGTTCTAGAACTGAGCGGCAGAATAAACATGCAAAGCTGCAGTGGTTAAGAGCCCTGCTGGGGTGCTGCTGCTCTGTGCCACGCTGGACAAGGCACACCCTACCTCTGAGTGCTCACTGTCACTCTTCAGCACAACTCGCTTCACCACTTTGGAATAACCATCTCCCTCTTGCACAGTGACGGGGGCTTGCGGTGCTCCCTGCATTAGCACCTCCTCTTTTTCCGTGCCATCTGGAGCAACGTATCGCCGGATGATCTTCCGAGTCACCTGAAGGAATGGAGTTTAGTCTCCAAAGACACAGCAGTAAAATTTCCTCTCTGTAATCTACCTAGTATTGGCTACTCAAAGGACATTTTGTCCTGTATGAAAGAACCTGCGTAGATGGTTCCATGTTCTATTCCTCACCTCCTACTCAAGAGACTCATCTGGTGCTAAAGCTCTCAAGGCACTGGCTGGCCAAAGCAAGAAGAGAATTACAGGGTTCAAGATGTGAAATTGCTCAGGAGGGTGGGTGTGCATCGTTCTGTGGATGACCCAAACCTCTGCCTGGCACAGTTCAAGGCACAGAAATTTCACACTTGCCTCTGTGCAATGAGACCAAGCAATCTTTGGCTGGGGGGTTTATTCTACCAGGAATTCAAACAGGTTCCAGAGATAGCCTATCCAGCTGAAGGGGTGAGATGTCTTCTCAGAAGATGAGGTTTGCCACCGTCCCAGCTCAGCCAAGTCGGAAACCAAATCACTGAGCACCAAGTTGTCAGATAAAGAAAAGAGCACAGAAGTTCCCCTTTCACTTCCATGCTGTGCAGAATTTGTTTTTCAAAGCAGGATCTGATTTTGCAGATCTAGACTCTGGGTTTATCTGATTCTTACAGACCCAGCCTTCCTTTGCTTTCTTTAGGACAGGCAAACAAACAGATAAGATTGCAGTGGAGTGGATTTTTTTGGTGGGGTTTTTAAAAAAGAAATAAATAACTTTCTTCTAAAATATGTGGATCTATGCAGAATTTTCCTTGGCTTTAAATGAAAGTTAACAAAATAGATCCTGTTAGGTTGTACACTGTAACAGTACAATTTTGAGAATCTAAATTACTGTTCAAACTTTGGTATCTCTCATGAGCTGAAATTCTCATTCCTTCCACTCTCTACTCTTCAAATCATGCCCCTTCACAGCAGAAAGTCTGGCATTTCTGTGGATGATTTTTCTTTCCTTTCCTTCCTGGAGAGGAAGAAGGTAGCAAGGGGCAGAACTGACAATACCTTCTTCACCACCATATGGCCATGTTCATCTGTGTACTGCTCTTCTGTGACCGTTTCTGGTGGCATTTCAGGCATACTATCAGCCTGTACAACAAAGAACAAAGCTGTGTGAAGCAAGGCCTTCATGTGGGTCTTGAAATAAGCCACTTCAACATCAGTTAATTGGTTACAGAATGAAAAAAATCAGCAATAGTTTTTTTGTTAGGAAAAAAACCTATTCTGCAAATAAATTCTTAAAAATGCATGCACAGAAAAGTGATGCCACAGCACACAGGCAAAGATAAGTTAGTTGACTTTGTTGTATACAGAGCTGACAAGTCTTCATCTTATTCCTGCCGAGGCATCTATGGAGTTTAGGGGTGGGTTAGCAGTGTTACTGTATTCCTAAGGTTTATCCAATGGAGATGCATTATTTGGGAGCATCCCAGCTTGAGGTGCAACACAAACTCAGGCCTAAGGCGGCACAGGCTCGTGCAGTCATTCAGCTCCCGGTACCTGAATGATCACCCGGCGCCGAATGACTCTGGTAGTGACCATCTCATCCTCGTCCGAGCTGAGCTCCAGCCCACCCAACTCCTCTGCTAACTCCTAGGGGAAGCATGGAAGCAGGACTTGTATGTTGTACTAGCAGCAGCTACAGCTTCTGTCTTCCTACACCAGCTCTGCAATTCCTACATTTTGCATATGCTTCCAGGGTTAATTACATAGAAAAATATGCAAAAGACTTTTAATCCTCCACAGGGCAAAGTACAGACTGCAGAGTACAGACAGTAGGACTAAGAGTATTGACAAGAGGACAGTGTAGCAGTAGCCTCAGAAAGATCAGGAATTATTAGTAACAAATGCTGAACTTGTCTATCCTGCATAAGGAAGAAATAAAAATTTAAACAAACACCTTGGATGACAAAGAGAGGCTGAAAAGAATCCATTGGGAAATAGCTGTAGTATGAAAACATAAAAGGGAAAATAAATAAGGGGGGGCGTGGTTGACAGCTGCTGTTGTTGTTTCACTTCAGTAAAAGTCTCAGAGGGAAAAAACAGTACATTATTTTGAGGGCGGCTGTCCTCCAGCAGCCCTTGTACTGGGCCCTGCTATAGATTCCCTTTCAATCATCTGAGACACTTGAAATTCCACTTTTCCCTGAGATCCCAGAGGCAGAGGTCTGAAACCTTCATTCTAGAGGTGATACCTTCAGCCACATAGCAGCAAAGAGAGAAGGCCTTGTTTCTAACGAACACATAGATGAAACAATTTCTGCCTCAGTAAAGCTGCACCTTCTCCGCTCTAACTTTACTTATAAAGCTAATTTCCTACCCAAGGATGCCTTCTCCTTTTATTCCACTTAGAACAGGCAAAGCAAGCTGTTTATTCTTAAACCTTCATCTGCCAGGAAACTAATTCTCCACTAACAGCCATATGGTTACTCTCTTTCCTTGCTGGTGGATGTCTTTCCCTCTCTGAATGCTGCCATGAAGTCCCTTGTCTCACACAAGGCAAGACTTATCCTGTACAGTTTTTGATATCCTCCACTCTCTTGGTGCTGTATCTCTTTACTGCCTGTGTGCTACATAAACACCATTCTTCCAGTCAGTGCATCCCTAGTACTCTGCAGTGCACCGCTGTCTCTTTTCTGTCTCACGGACTTTAGAGACCTTTCACCCCACTTCTCATGCTATTCTGGGCTAGCATTGCTTTTCTTTATGAGCTTCACTGTTATTACTTTGTCCACAATACGTCTGTTTCGGTTTGTCTCTGGCCCTGTTACTGACACTCTCAAGCACAGATAGAACTGCCACAGGACAAAGGAGGGTAGAGCAGAATCAGAATTACCAGCCTAGACTTTGGGATCTGGCGTTTGCTTCAACTTAGAAAATCTCAGGAGAAAAGCCTTTACCTGACCCTTTAAACCACAGAGGGAAGGGGGAAAAATTCAGTGCCAGATGCAAATTAATTACAAATATTCTTAAGAAATGAGCGAGTCCTAAAAATTGGTTTATTGCATCAATTACATTGAGGCAAAGTTGTTGATTTACCTTTTCTAAAGATTCCTCTTCAAAGCCCCTTCCAGACTTCTCCATCTGCTCCTCAGTGGACTCCACTATCATGAGACTAGATCTCCTTGGAGAGAGGCTTTCTCTGTGGAGCTGGGGGTCCTCAGGCTCCTGGATGATGGGGGAGTCTCCTCTCTGCACAGGGGACGGAGGCTGTGGGGGGGCTCTCTGCGCCTCTCCCTTTGCCGTGCTCGAGTGCGCAGATTTTCCGCTCGCTGCTGTTCCAGCTCCCATGGACTGCTCAGCTCCTGGAGTCGTGACACTGTGAATTACAGGTCCAAGTGAGTAATCACCTTGCACTGCTTCCCCATTTCCAGCAATGGAACATTAGGCACTGACTTTGTATTGTTATGTTTTCTGTTGTTTGGCAAGTCTAGAAATAACTGATACTCCTTGACAGGAGCTACAGAGCAGTCTGTCTGGGAATGCTACTTATCTTCCTGAGCAAATCTCTAAATGGATATCCAACTCTTCCATGCGAGTCTGCAAAACCTGGTATTTGTAAAGTATTTCAGAGAGCTTTGCTTTCACTTGTGCCCTCATATCTCTACATACCACCATTTATTTTTTTTTTAGTGGGAGAGCCTGGATCACTAGAGAAGGATGTGAGGCACCTACAACACTGAGCACAAGCCGTGCAGCTGCAAAGAGAAAAAAACAATTTTCATGTAGAATTCTGGAGCTTTAGCAAACAGAAATTTAGTAGAGGTTCAGGTTTTCTTTGTAATGGTATCTTTACGGTTGAACTCTGATTCATGATTAATTGCTACCCCAAGTTAATTAAACCTATTATTATATGTGTTACTATGTAATACATATGTAAGGGAAATACATCTAATTCCAGCAAATATACATTCAATATTGTTGTATATTTCCTCTTGGAGCATGTCCCTTACATGTTCCTATTTAAATCTAGCCCAATTTTCCACCTAGTTCAAACTACAACTGCAGTGTAGTGAAATTCACGTCGTTATTACTCTCATGTACTGTTGGCACTATTGTCTCAAAGTATTCTCTGTTCCTCAAAGAAATTCATTTCCTGAAGCAAATCCTTAGTGAGCATTGGTATTTTTGCCTAACACTGCAGCAGAAGCTTTCCTAGATGGCAGTTTCTGTCTCCCACACTCTCTCCCAGCATACCCTGAGCAAAGGAATCCCCCTAAGTGCATTTGCTGGACTCAGCTGCCCTTTGACTGCTGGGAGCTGCATCTCCACATCAAAGCTAATAATCTCCAGGAAAATCACTTATTTGGATATGGATTCTTGGTATTTTGCTGGCTTATCAATACCTGACTCTACCCTGCAGAGAGGTCTCAGCATGGGCACATAATCAGGGAAGGCTGTGGAGAAATAAACATGATCTATTTCAAATTCCATTCCAAATTACACCAACCCCACTGACATCCCCACCTCAGAATTCAAGTTTTTGCTTCACAGGTCCTCTGTGTGTACTCTGTCATGTGTTATTCCTGTAAGCTCTTGTGTCTTGCCTCTGTAACACCCCATTTCTGCTCCTTTGGCCATCTGAAATGCACTTGGTACACGTCCAGTTCTTAATAGGTAGTTATGGGTTTTGTTAGTAATTATTAAATTGAAAAAAATTGCCCCCATTGAAAAAGCTATCCTGAATCTGAAGAAAGAGTTCTTTTGGATTACTTTCATTAATATGTCATCATTTGTCATCCAAGACATGAGGACTGAACACAGACATAAAACCCCCTTCACTTCTCTATTAACCCTCTTTTCTTTCCTACATACTAGACAGTTACTGCTTTGTACTCACAGTGACGACTGACTTTCTTTCCTCAGCCTTACGGCTTCTTCCATGGATTAAAAAGTGAAAACCACAATTTGAGAGAAATTCTAGTGTGTTCATAAGTTTCAAAGGCAACTGTAAAATCCTCTTATTACACAGAGAAAAGAGGACCTGTTCCCTATGGCTTCATCCTGGTCTTTCGGCACTTACAAGTATTCCTGTTGTGAAGCAGATGGTTTCCCTGAGAATTCAGTTTCTACTTGTTCCTTGTGTGCTTGCCTCAGAAGCTCAGCCATGGACACTTCGGCCTCACTCCTGGGAGTACTGTCGTGGAACGGGGAGTAACTGACAGACACGTCTTCCTCGGAGACCAGAGGGGGGTGCTCACTTGGCTCGCTGTCCTTAGAGAGCCTCTGCTGTTCTTGCTTGTGTCTCGAGCTGTACACTTCCTCTTGCAGTGCTGAAAACCCTTGCCAAGGCAGAGAGATGAGAAATATCCTTACAAGTCTGACCAGAATGCCCAAGTCCTTCCCACGCTCCGTGTGCATTGAAAATCCCCAGGCACAACACGTCACCTGAAGTTCTTCAACACCTTGAGTGGGAGGGCACCTGGCCTCTAGGAGTAGCCCAAGGCATGCTGGATTACCACTACTCCAGCCAGATTTGGACAGAAACAGGCAAAATAACATTCACCCGGAAATTTACCTCAAGTAATTGTGCTTGAAACCCTCCAAGTTTAGAAGAAGATTCACAACAGATTTTTTTTCCAGCTCAGTAGGATAGATTTTTGTGACTTTTCCCCCCCATATTCATTATTTATCTGCTTCTGGAAAAATCAACTATACAAAAAAAGATGAAAACAATTCATAGAGGGCTAGGTGGAAGAAGTAGCTCATCTATGTGCCATAGTCAGTGGAAACCTAGTGAACTCTGAAGAACAAATTGGGGGGGAGGTGGGGAACAAAAAAAGCATGTACTGAATTTGAGGTGGACAGAGAGGTTAACCTTCTAAAATGACTTGGCTGTGATATGAGAATGATAATTGTTACAAACAACCTTCTATTCCTACATTTTCTTCAAGACTGGGACCTTCACAGCTGTCTAATATGCTTCAATATAGAGTTAGGCACCCAAAAGTGTCACTTCTGGAAAAGAGGATTTTATGCCAAATAATTTGGTGGTGTTTTTTCAGTTTGCAACCACTGGATCTAATCCACTGAACTTTCCAACTTAAGAAATGCAATAGCATCCTAACAGAATTACAATATCCTGGATACTCAAATCCAAAGGGGTTTTCTGCAAAAGCACAGAGTAGTTTCCCTTTTTAATATCTTGGTCAAATTCTAGTACAAATTTCTGAACTCTCATGAAAGCACTTGTATAAGCAAAAAACCAAACCCCAAGGTAAACTGGGCAAACATTGCTGGCCACAGTGTTTGCTTCTGAAGAATTAGCTAAAGTTCTTCCACCAGGTGAAACGTGACCCTTGTGATGCCGTGCTTGCATCCATTCACATTGTCCATGCTTTCAAAACAGGACTCCAGCGCTCTGTCTCACGAGCTGACAGATGAGCCTGGGCCAACACTCCAGAGCAGAGCGATGCTTGGAGAGGCACCCTGGGCAGCTTGGGTCGGGAGCCGCTCACCTTCACTGTGGTCCAGTGCCAAGGACCGCTCGGTGTCCGCGTACGCGCGCGTGCCCTGGCCCTGCACGGGGTCTATGCCGCTGCTCTCCATCAGGTGAACGATGTCCATGCGGTTGATTTTCGTCAGACACTGCGTCAGATTGGTATCTGTGCCATTGGAAGGACACGTGCAGCTCAGTTAAGAATCAAGCACATTCCCTCCCTTCTCCATAGGAAGGGCATATATAGGAGACTGACTGATGTTGTATATAAATTATACATATATTTAGAAGCAGTGCTATGTAAAATCTAAAAGAACCAAACGGCTGCCTGTAAAAACTAGCACTCTGGTTTTTTTTTTTCCTTTTAACAAATTTGCTGAGTTGCTGTGTTATACAGACAAGACTAGAAACAACACTGAGTAAAATCCATGGTCACTGCTCATCCTTTCTGTAGCCTAAATTTTCCCCAAATTTTCTTCGTACTTACAACACCCTTGTCACCTCAGCTAGCAGATTGGAGTCAGTTACACACAATAACTGCAGACAAACCTGTTGCATGTTTCCCATCCCTTTCAAGCCAGTATTTGAGGAGTGCATGGCTCTGGTCTTGAAGAGAATTGGGATTTTCAATTCGGATCTGGTGAATTTGCTCCTCTGTGAAGTCCAGTTCTCTTGCTAGCTCTGAAAAAGAAATCCATCTCTGTAAAGAGTTCTCCTCCTACTACTACTCCCTTGGTCTAACTTCATTCAAAGAAAGAAAAGTAAATGTCCGTGAATTACAGTTTAACCCCAAAACCTGAGAAAACATTTCCATCTCGTTCCATGTTACTTTCACTTGTCCCCACTATCATTTGCTGCCTCAAGTCTATTAAATCCACCATATTAAAGCGACTGTTTAGAGCAGGTTCCTTTGTTAACCCATTTAGGACTCTTAGTATCCCAAACAAAATAAGCTTCTGAAATATTTTTCTAAAACATCTTTAGATAATCAGAAAATCATCCAAAATAAACATGAGAGGAGTGAGGACCATTCCCCTCCTTTCTCTCTGTAGCAGAAAACATGCACTTTACCTGTCCAGCTGAATCCAAGATGATCTGCAATGTGAGCCAGTCTTTCCTCTGTCCTTTCCTGATCATCCTGTTGATCTAAAGGTCAAAGAGAGCTGGAAGTTGCCTTTTGCAAGTTAAAAACATTTCCATAGGAGAGAGCCCAAGAAGGGAAAGCGCTGTTTTTTCCTAGCTGCTGTGTCTAAATATGGACAGGCTGTGTAACTCAAGTGAGGCTTGTAAACCCCTAGGTTCAAAATGAATCCAAAAAGCTTGGTTTCTTGAAAAGCACAGGACTATCTAGTTTTTCTATTTGGAAATCAGTTTTTCATGTGAAAACCTAATCTAGGACTGAAGCACCTACAATGCCTATTTTGGCCAGGCATTTTACTCTAAAACTTCATTGTAACGTTCAGTTGAACACTTTGACTAAGTCAAGAACCACAGTTTCCATGCCTCCTTAGTAAATGCCAGGGTTGAAGAATTCACTGGGACCAGTGCTTCTGATCACGTTCTTTCTGTTGTAAGGCAAGTTTTGTTCAAACAGTCCATACAGCATGTCAGATTATGGTCTATATTTGAGATACTGTTAATTTTAGTGTCTTTGACCCTTTGGACAGGGAGTGAGACAAAATACTGACAGTGAAGGCAAGGAAAAATCAGATAGTCATTTGTCAGTCCTCATTCACTTCACTAATGGTGAGACTGACAGCTCCTCCCATCCCCTGAGCTAATTTTAGGATGGTGGACTTTGAGTTTTGATTTTCCCTGAATGCACACGTGAACTGCGACACCTCCGAATCAGGAAATTGCTTAGGGTTCGTGATATGCACGTGTCATTCCGGCTCTGATTTCCATGAGGGCTACTCAGTATTAGCACACAAGTAGGCAAGAGGAAAACCCACACCAGAAAATGTGTACTACAAGAGTTACTGGTGACTCAGAGTTTTCTTCAGACACAGACTGTCAAAAAAAAGGAACATAAAAAGCATCATTATTTAAAACTCCTGCAGATCTCATTGTGTACCAACTCAAAAGTCTCTAAATTTGCCTGTCTTGCTTTCAACTGATGTCCAAGCATTTCATTATTAGTAGAAGTTAATAGCTAGTAATAGGGCCAGGGAAAGTCAAAAGCCAAAACGTGCATGACCTAAGCAATCAGTTTAATGACAAAACCATACATATTTCTAGAAGTGTTTTTGCTTATTAAGGTAACACTTCCCATAAGCATTTATGGTTTGCAATCTTGAGATCGTTTCACAGACAAGAACACAGACACAAGACAAAAAAATCAAATACGGCTCACAAGGGAAAAAAAAAAGCACAACTAACCACCAAAAGCTGAAAAGAAAATGCCACACACATTACACCTGTGCACAAACACACACACACACGCACACACCAAAGAAAACAAAGAACAAAAGAGTTTAATTCATGACATGCGTCGCACAGGGAATCCCAGTCGTTGGCAAATACCTTCAGCACGGTCATGGACATTTTCGTCAGGGATACGTTCAATCTGAGTCTCTACAGACTCATCCCAAATGGGTCTGATGTCAAAGATGTCTTCAGGAACTGACTGCTGAGTGTCACTGGATGGCACATTTTCAATAACTGAAACTTCTAGGGCACTACTGCTTTCATCATCTGAAACTAATTCTTGTTCTCTCTCTGACTGCGTGAGTCTTTCCACTAATTTAGAAGCTTCATCACTAATTTCTTCAAAAAACTCTATAGAGTTTTTGTAAAGATCAAAAAAATGGTCCTTACTTTCTTTTGTGGGACTAAAAGCACTGCGGGAGCCTGTAGCACTTCTGCTTTTAACTGGCAACCGTGAAGAAAATACCTTCGATCTTGCTGTTGTTGCCTCATCTGAGTCTAGCTCAAACTTCATCTCACTCTCCCTCTCCCTGGCCTCTGCCTCTGCCTCAGCATAACTCCTAGCTTTGATGGAACGTTTGGGTTTTGGGTCCACGGGACTACTGGTGTCAGATTCCGATTTACTGCGGCCGTCTGGCTTTGCAGGGACTGCGCTCGTCACGTCGAGCACTTTGGGTGATTCTGGCCTGCGGACGGACGTGTCCGTGTATGGGTGTTGTGGTTCAGCTTTTTGGAAAGCAGCTTTCACGGGAATTTTAGACTTTGGTTTCGCTTGGTCATCTTTTCCTTCACACTGCAAACTGTCCAGGAAGTCATCCGGGGAAAGGCTCTCGTTTTCCGATTGTTGCGAGGATTGCGATGCAGCAGCAGCTGTTCTTACAGGGATTTTGGATTTGCTTTCACAAGAAGGCACACTCTCCATTAGAGCAGTGGGGATTTCAATCACAGATCTCTGTTCCTCTGGGGAAGAGTCTGGGGACTCCTCACCCTGTTCAGAACTAACCAATCGAGTGACTTTGGAAAAATCTAATTCATCTTCTACCGCACACTGCTCGGGAGAGATGGGGCAAGGCACCTGACTGCTATCAACCATGTCAGTCTCCATTCTGGAGAGGGGCTCAGCTTCAGAGGCAGCAATTTCTTTCTTTGGTGATTTTGAAGAAGCTGAAATACCCATTTTAATTGGAATTCTGGATTTAAGATCTGTTTTTGCAGTGCCTGCACTGGCACCTTCACACATTTCTTCAGATCTATCACTAGACTCAGGTGATGGGGGTGAATATTTCAATGCATCTTGTTCTTGTATATCTGACTCCTCTGACTCTGATGGTGCAAACGGGTCCACTGACACCTTCAGCTTTGAAGATTCTGCCTCTGCTGCTTCTTTCACTTCTTCACATAAAGAAACTTCTTCCTGAGGCTCCTGCCCCACTTGGAAGAAGTGAAAGCTTTCATCTGGATAGTTCCTTTTGGTCATGTCAATTGCTCCACTTCTAGTCATCTCAAACAACTTGCCTTCCTGAAAAAGAAAAGGATTTTGTTCACTGAGTGGCGTCCCTTCTTCGGTGGGCGTCCTGGCCGGTGTCGTGTCAGGGGTTGTGCCTTGGGATCGCCTGTCTACCATCAACCCAAATATCTTCTGTTCCTCTTCTTTCACCCGAGCTTCAAAAGCTTCATCATCTTCACGTATTTCACTCCACATGTCAGAATCCACATCGGTTCTTGTGATGACAACCTGACCCCCCAGTTTTTCTGTTTCATCTCTCATATCCTCAAGGGCAGATTCAGATAATTTTGTTGATTCTGAGGTCGGAGACCCTTGTGATATTGTCTGAAATCCATCCTCTGGTTTGGGCTCTATTTCCATGTACACTTCCTCTGAAGAGCAATATTCATTGTCCGTGTTTCTGCTAAGTAAAGCTTCACCAGTCTGATCTTTCCCTTCTGCAATAGAACAGGTTTCCCTAGATAGCAGACTTCTACCAGATCCTACCTCACTTTCAGAGTCAATGAAGAAATGTCCAGAAGACACATTTTCATAAGGGCTCACTATATATGGAGCACTACCATCAGTGGCATCTGCTGCACAGCTGTCGAGCTCCCCTGTGTCAGTGATTAGGGACGAATACTCTGGTAAGGGCTCCTCAGCATGAGCAGCCCTGTGAGATGTCTCACAGCCTGTATCTGCTTTTTCTGAATCCCTTGCCAAAGCAGATTGGTCAGTGGTATCACCTTCGGCCAGTTTGCCATCGCATGGGACAGAGTACTCGGTGGTACCGTGTCCATGACAAAGACCATCTGCTTCTTCTGACACAGCTCCCATGGAAGTAAGATCACTGCGTGTTAACAGGGCCGTGGGTTTTACACCTTTTTCAGTAGCATCACACTGCCCCATTGTTAGTGAAGACTCAGCATGAACCTCTTTTTGAGAACTGTCACCAACAGAGTGACAGGGAGTACATCCAGATCGTGTGACCGGAGCATCGGGACTGACCATTTCACAGTCGCCTGTACCATCACAACATTTTGATTCTGCACTTTCTGCTGACGCACAACCATCGGAGGGACAAGTGCCCATGGAAGGCTTACAGCTGCGCCCAAGGATAAGCAGCTCCTCTTTGTCACCTTTGCCTGGTGCTTTAACCTCACCTATCCTGACAGAGCATGGCTGGGAATCAATGGGTTGGAAACCTGCTTCGTCAGGGCTAGAGCTGGAGTCAATACTAGATGGTAACGGTGAGGGTGGCTGCACTCGGATCACAGGCTCCATTAAGAGGCCTGAGTCAGCTTCTTTTTTGAGCCGAGTCAGTTCTGGCTCACTTTCAGAAGAGGAAGAACTCTTTCTAGATTCAGCAGCAGGTGTCACCACCGTGGGTATGCCTTTTTCTACTACAGTAGTTGGCTCCGATGCTTCAGCCTCCCGTGAGGTTTCTGAATTGGCAACCACAGAAGATTCATCTTGCTTACAACTCCTTTTACAATCTCTCTTCTGTTTTGCTTCTTGTTCCAATTCATCAAACATTTTGATTTTGGTCACCATTTTAAACATCTCTTCTTCAGGGGTGAATCTCTTCTTTGGTTCACTTTCCGAATCGTCCTCCGGTTCTTCATTGACTTCAGGGATGGTGGCTGACTTTGGTATGTCTGCCATTTTAGGTGTGATTTCATAGCTAATTTCTTCTGAACTAGGAGTTTCGGGGGAAATAGGGCTTTTCCCCGAACTCTCCATGAGGGATGTTTGCTCTAGACTGTCATCATCGGCACTTCCCTCAGGGTCACGGAGAATCCTGGAACGCACCGATGCCAGCTCTGGACAGGCTTCTGCTTTGCTATGAACAGATGGAAGAGGACCCTGCCCCAAAATACAAGCCTTCACTGTTGGTTCTACGGGGCTGCTTTCAAGGGAATCGCGGCAGGGGGACTCTTTCATAGGACTGGGCTCCAAAGAGTCGGGTGTTTTGTGTGATGAGTTATCTTCTAGCACTGGGCTTGCTTCCAGGGAGTCTTTATGACTTATAGTCAAAGAGTCATCTGCAACTGGACTAAAGCCTTCACTATCATGGCTAGCAAGTGAAAGTTCCAATTTCTGGGGACTTCTAACTGTAAGACGGCGTTCACAGGCTACATCTTTTTCTTTCTCTAAAGCAGTGTCATGTGTTTCAGAAGACTTAGTGAAATGTGCAGTGGTTCTGGATTCTTTATCCCTGCTAGTATCTTTCACAATGGAAGCTGAGCTACTTTCTTTAAGTTTATCAGCCTCTTCTTCAGAGGCTGGAGGTACATGCTCTTCTGATAAATGGTCAGAATGAGACTCACTAGTCGCGGTAACAGCATCTAGCTGCCTCTCAGTAATACCTTTTTCATCTTCCTTTGAGGAGAGTTCCTTCGTTGAACATGTTTCTGCTGTTGTGTGTAATTGAGCCACTCCTTTAGCATCTTCAATTTGCCCATCAGTTTTCTTTGGTGAGAATGAAAGGCTTTCTGGACTCGTTTCAGGAGTCTCTGCCAGACCCTCGTGCTTGTAACTTTCCTCCGAGCTGATCTGAGGGGTTCCGTCAAGTAGGCTGCCTGGAGAGTCAGCCACACCTTCGTGTTTAAGGCTCTCTGAGCTCCCATCAAGGGCAGCGCTTTGCAGAGAAAGAGCAGGAAGGAATCCATCTTTCCCATACTCTGTGGGAAAAGCAGCACCAAAAGGACTGGTCAGTACTTGCTCCAAGTTAACCTCTCCCTCCTCTGTCACTGAGAGGTGTCGGAACTGTTGGTATTTGTCGTTATCCTCCAGTTCTTCTTTAATGACATCAGAAAAGTCTGTTGAGGTTTTCCTGTCAGGGCTGATCTGGAAGTCAAGATCTCCCTGATCGTCAGAAGTCCTGCCCTTTCCAGCCGCCGTTTCTTTGGCACTTTCAGCAGCCATTACTGGAGGGAGAGGTTGGATTGGCTTTTTGCTGCTCTGCTCTTTTGCTTGGTCTTTGCCACTAGCTTTTTTGGCAGTTTCGATAGTGGAAGTTTGAGTTTTTCCTTTCTTTGATTGTGGCTCTTTCTCTGCTTTTGACACCACACTTGGTTTGTCCTTCTGTTTGTCTGTCTTGAGGTTTGACACTCGCTTTGTTTCACTCTGCAAAGGAATTGTTTTCTTGCGGGGAGTTTCCTTCTCAGGGGCCTGTTGCTTCTGCTTGACAGATTTGTGTTCAAAGAGTCCGGAAATATTCTTGGACGGGTCTTGCCCTGACTGGAAGGCTTTCATTAGTTCCCGAACAGACATGGTCTCTTCCAGTCTCTCTGTCTTAGAAGAAGGTGAGACGGGTGGCTGGACTTTGTGTGCCACCGGCTTTTTGACTTGCACTGGTTTTTTAGGCGCCTTTTCGGCAGGGCCTTCTTTTGCCTGAACTCTGACGGGCAGTTTTGACCGTACTTTTTGCTCATCTTCTACTCGTTTCTGAAGAGCTTTCACTTTATCTTTTATTGACCCAATGGGAGTTTCCTCGATAACAGGGGACACAGCTTTAGGCTCTGGAGCACCTGTGACCTTTAGGCCAGGCTCCCCAGCCGGTGCCTCGTCTGCAGTGAGCTTAGGCAGTTTCAGTTTCTCTCCACTGCTGTGCACCTTGCCTTCCTTTGGCTTTGGCTTTTCTCGCAGTTTTGCCCTAAGGGGCTTTTTAACTTCTGTGGCTGCCTTCTGTTGCTCCTGCGAGCTTGGTTTCCCAGTTTTTGGAGAATCTTTTCCTTTTTTTTCAGAATCCCTGCTTGCTGCTACAGCTTTGATTTTCTCTTCTACTACCTCCTCTTGTAAGGCCTGTGGCTGTCCCTCATGAAGAGAAACGTGTGTTTTTAAATCCTCTGCACCTGTCACGTCTGGCTCCCCTTTCTTTGTTGTCCCTTTGTCTACCCTGACTTCTACGTGGCTCAGCTCTGTGACTTCTGATGGAGCATTTCTCCTGGCCTCTTCAATTTCTTCATCGCTGACAATGATCCATTCTTCTTCTAAGGGTTCTTCTCTGGAAAGGGACTTCTGCAAAACACATTCTTCTCTGGTGTAGGATCCGCCTCTCAGAATTTCATTTACTTTTTCTAAGTCCTCTTTCACTCTTTCAACTATTTCAAAAGGTTCTCCTGGCTCTTCTTCAGCGGACTTTTCAAGATCTTTCACCTTAATGGAGCCTGATTTATCAGAAGGGTCACTTGTCAGGATGGCAGTCATTTTGATCAGATCTTGTTTCATCTCAGAAACTTCAGACAACAGGTCTGGACTGGCTAGTACAGGGACTTCGTTAACCAGATGGCTTTTCAGGACAGATGTTTCTGTAGATTCTGTCTCGTCATCTTTGATGAGAATGAAAAACATTGAAAGTAAAATGGAAATCAAAAATAGAGATTGGAAAATGTAATCAGGACTGAATGACAGTCTTTGACTGTTGTGGTAGGAAGGTCAACAAAATGGGCCGGGAATGGTGGATCCACAATATCTGAGGGTACAAGAGCAAAGCAAAGCTAACGGGGGATGGGAAAAAAACCAACTGAAGAGGAAAATGGCAGGAAATAACTTGCTTCACTTTATCTCTAGAGCACAACCACACATACAGTATCAAAGCTGGAACAAACCAAACCAGGACACCACTAAAAAAACCCAAAACAACAACAACAACAAAATTTCAAATCAAAACCAGAAGAAACACAGTGAAGTTACACAAAGAGAGGCATCTCAAGATTGTTCAGATGTTACAGATCAATGTTCAAATAAAAAGAAAAACAAGAAAAAAGGGGGAAAGCATTAGAACTGATTGAAAGTCGATTTCCTCTAAGAGAAAGCCAGTGTTAGCAAACTGTCAGAATAACATTGGGTTAGCAGTTTTGTTTTTCTTAATGACCAAAATAAAAAGCAAAAAGTAATTCTGCAGTAATCTAAAATGTGATCAAATATGTAGAGATCTGAATCAGCTGCAAACCGGCATTTCATCTAAGGGGATTTCACACCTACACAATGAAACAAACAGGCTTTTGTTTTAAGAGGCATGGTCCTTTCCTTGGAACATCCTCATTGACAACTAATGAACTGACTGAGGAAAGAGAAGACAGAGAAGAAAAGGAGAGATAATAAGAAAAAACTGTGAATCAACTTAGAAGTGATTTCAGAGTTTTAAAAAATGTAATGTATGGCAACCCAAAGTCACAGACAGTCACACTAGACACATACGTACAATTCATGTAAGGCAAGTTATTTCCATGCAAAGCAAAGGTGTTGCAAATGCTGCTGGGTATGTAGCTTTGGTTAAAAACAGGAGCTCTAATAATTATTCATATAAATTAAAGGTACATGAAAATACTGTAAACATACTGTGGTGAAATATTTGTCTAATCTGGCAATCAATATACAGGAAGGTGGCTGCAGCTAATTCCCATTATGCCATAACTGCCTGCTGGTAATATTTCATTTCAGCAAGGACTAGCAGAAAATGGATATTGAACAGAACAAAACACTGGAGAACTGAAGCAAGTTACAAACAGAACACAATGCTTAGGAATCACAGATGGACATTTTCCCTTTAAAGGTAGCATGTCACATGGAACTGCACATTTCAGCACCCCAGTGAAAGTCAAAGAACTAATGCAAATAAGGAGACTTTAAGCAACACATAATTAGCTGCCTTTATTTGTAAAAAACATCCATTTTGCTATGCTGTTCTCCTGAGTGTAACGAATGCTAAATATTTGTGCTGTACATTAATTAGAGTCAGATTGCTGCAGGGTATTGTGGTGCTGAAAATGTGGTCTTTTGGTGCTGCTGCTTTACAATGAACTGTCTGGTGCATGCTGAAATGCCAGCCAGTAATTTTGTAAATTTGCAATATGTACTTTCATAAATATCAAATGGCTCTTCCACTGGCCAATAATCGAGTTAATCAGCCTGAAGCAAAGCAACTCCAGTGGGAAATAAATAGGAAGTGCTATCCAGACAGTATGTGGCTGGAGCAGGAACACTCACTGGGGCTCTCTGGGGCCCTGGCAGAGTAGGCAGTGAGGAAGCAGCAGGAGGACAATGCAAGACATTGCACTTTAACTGCAGAGGAGGCGAGACATCGCACTCCAAACTGGAGACAAGGCAGATGTCCTGCTTTTCCTGAACAGATCCAAGACATGGCTGCGTTTGGAAGCAGCTCTCGTTAGAGACACCTCTGTGTGCAGATTCATTTGATTTGCCCCTCCCATAAGGGAGACGTTTGCCAACCCCTCGCCCGTGGTCTCTCATGGTCACAGCCTGATTGTGCGTGTACAGAGCGTGTTTGTGCTGTGCCAAGCTGTCTGGCCAGATTTCCAGCCATATTTCACCACAGTAAAGGGTGGGGCAAGGGAGGGAGGGTTAAACAGGCTGATTCCTTCGGACAGTATCACTTTTTGGCATGGTTGTATTCCATGAGATTAACGAAATAGATTGGAGTCCTCATTAGGTTTTCATTAAAAGTGATACTGTCATCTGTCTCAAATATGAGGCAAGAAGGTGTGTCAACAAATGCAGAAAACAAAAAAAATGGAGGGATGAGCATTCATACAAAGCAAAATAGCAATAGCAGGTTCACTAGGGATGTCAAAGGAAAGTAAAGGCTTAGATGAACGGTTTTTAACTGTATTACTTGTTAATTTACATGTTAATTGTATTGAATTGGATAGCTGCTGAGATATTAACTTGGTTTTTATTACATTTTTAAAGTATTGATGTTATTAGCAATAGCAGTTAAAACTTAGCTTTCTTTCATGCTTATCTTTACTCTTAACATCTCTCATACAAATTGCATTATAACATTCTCAAGAAAAAAAAATCTTACTTTTTTCTGAAGTCATATCAACCTGGAAGAGGAAAAAAGCAGGAGATTTAAAACTTCAAATGTCATTGCTGTACAGAAGCCACAGGTGAAATGCTAGTTGTATGGAGACACATGGACTTAAATGGAACCAAGAATGCATTTAAAATAACAGTAAAAGCATGGCTTAACGTATTTAGGGTCTCTAATGCCAGGACAATGGCTGTTACTTCACGGCAGTTATGGTCAACAGAAGATGCAGAATGTTGCAGTGTATTTTCTTTAAATGCTCTTAGCAAGTGTAGAGGACCTAAACTTTTGCATTGCCAGGTGTTTGGTTGCATTATTCTTAATTTATTTCCTCCTGTCTAAAGCAAAATAGTCCAGTATGGTTACATGAAGGCATATGGTCCATCTGGAAGGCAGCCAGGAGGTTTCATGCATTGTGTTTCCTTGGACACCTCCATTCTGAGAGCATGAACTGCATTTTTGCCTCTGTGCTCAGTGATGATGAAATGCAGGTGCACCAATGATGGCAGAACTGCCCAAGGCACGACATGGGACTGGATACCACTAATAGCTATTGATACTTTAAATGGAAGCTGAGATGGCCCTCACAGGCTCCCTTTTTTTTTTTTCCAGAGTTATTTGTGTACAGATCATAAAACCCATACAATTTTACTGTCATTCAAAAGAAAACACAGTCCTTGTCAAAAAAGAATTGAACAAAACACAAACTCAGGCCATGAAAATTCAAGAAGCAAATTTTTGAGGTAGCTTTGTAATTTAAGTTTATTTCAGTTCTGCTAGCATTTGCCCACACCAGCACATGTTGTTTAAATTTGGCTATGGAAAAATATGCAAATTTAGAAGTAGCATTAAAGCTTTAATTTCCTATACAAATTTGTGGTAGGGGTAGGACAACTGTGAAGAATGCAAATCAGCTGTGCAGTACTGCTGGTACAAGATACCATGCATGGTAAAGCCCCCAAGGTTTTAGTGAGTGCTGAAAAGGTTTACATAGTTCAAACTATTCTTTATAGAGATAAATGCAATATGCTGCCTCAGTCAAGATGTTAGGAATCCTTTCCATGAGCTGATGCTGAACAGAAGGAAATCCCTGGCCACACGTGCATGTTCATACATGCCTGGCAATCCTTTAGGCTCACATAATTACATCTCACAGCCAGCAGTGTGTGTAACAGATCCATAATAGCCTGAATTCCTCTGATGCACACATTGCCCTACACTGCCTACCCTGCACCTCTGGCATGTCCTAGCCTCCCTCATTTTCAGCTCTTCCAGATCAGTCCAGATTTATGTCAGCATACAGATTAATACTTTAAACATATAAATTAATGAAGTCAACAAAAAAAAGTTTAAAATGCTTATAGCAATCAATGAGCTTGTCTTTTTGTGCTTTAGTTTCCTTCACAAAAATAAGGTCCTATTTGCCATAGGAGTGGTAACCATTCTTGTCATGATACTAGAGAACTGCAAGCCATGCCACAGACCTGCTGAATCTGTTGTGCAGTGCATGGGGAAGATGCCCACCATCTTTGGGGAGCTGGCTATTCTCACAGTGTTTCCAACAGCTGAACATCATCAAAATGTGAGGACGCTTTTCTAATGTTACTCATTTGTGTAGGGGACAGAGCTTAAGTAACATCCCTGAGTGCCAGAGCAGGGCTGGGAGCTCCAGGGGGAGCTGATACAATTTAGTAAGTGCTAAAGATGAAAATTCTAAACCTTTCACTTGTTACTTCTGGGTTAACACTGGTTCTGTACTGGATGTCCATCACCCAGCTCAGTAAACTGTAGCATCCAGCATACTGGATGTTATAAATGGAGAAGACTGGCCATTTTAACACAGGGGAAGTTCAACTCTGTCTATTCCCAAAGTGAGTCTGTGCAAGGCCCTATTCGCTGTGTTTGTAGCACAGAGCTAAGGATCAGTTCTGAGTTGTGTCTGTTAGTTGTGTTGGAGCAACATGTGTAGGCAAGAACATGCTGATTTAGCAACATTACCTCTTCTGGTTCTGGATCTGAATCTGATTCCTTTTGGTCCCAAAGTGCCGTGCAAAAAGAGAAGGGGGAAACAGAGCAGGCAAAAGGCAAATTTTTTTTTAGAAGAGAGTAGGAAAAAGTAACTTCCCACAACATTTAACAGAAAAGAGGAAAATGCAGCACATTTCTGCAGTTGATTTCTTATGAGAAAAAGCAGCAAAACTGAGCTGTCAATTTAAACACAAAAGGCTACAAAACCGAGCAAAATACAAACTGAAAAGTTAGACATGTAGTGATCCTTATTTGTACCAAAACTTTAAATATATACATGCTTTTTCACCCATAAATTAGCATATATAAACACTTAAAATATTCAAGAACTATTACTATTTAAAGTCACAAAAATGTTGAGATGCTCTGTTTTAAAATTATACTAAAACGCTATAATAAAGATTTCTAAAAATGCCAAGAAGAAAATGATCATCATTTTGGGCAAATACATCTCTAAAACACATGCAGCTTCTAATCTGACCAGAGAATAAACATAAACTGACACTTTCTAAGGAAACAAGTGTTTACTCTCTGAGGGCACTCCCACTCATCTCTTCTGAGTCCTCAGAAAATACCTGATGATGTCTTCAAACACTGGCATTAGGAGCACCAAACTCAAGACACCAAAAGCCCTTTTGTGGAATTTTTTCCTCTTTCAAACCCCTGCCCACAAATCTTTAACCCTGTTGGCCCTCCTCCTCATTTCCTCTTTGTATGATAATGCTGATGCCTACAGCTGGTATAATTTCACAGTACCTTTGTGTAAATGGGTAAAGTGATGTTTAAATTACATATGGCTTGATGAACGAGGCCTCTGGTAGATTTTGGCTCCTTCATGAATGATAATCGTCCGCAGGGCTCTTGAGTGCTATCTCGGACCTGGCACAGTGAAAACACACACATTTAACCCACTGCTCTGCTGTGTGACCTACTTGTGTCTCTCAAAAACTCTCCAGCAGGAGGAACCAGATGGGGAGAAAAAGTCCACGTAGGCAAAAATAATGTGTCTTCACTTTTTCCCCCTGTTGTTTGTAAATGTATGTACGGATGGATTTGTGTATTCAATATACATTGAATGTTGTTGGTGAAAAATTCAGCAGGGGGGAAAATCTGCAAAGCCAAAGGAAGGCAGTGGCACAGATGAAGTTGTAAATTAAAAAAAGCTTACAAAATATTGCTGGTAAGGAGGGAGAAAGTTTAAAATTTGTCTAGCAGCACAGAGCAAAGGTAACACAATGACCGAGTGGGTTGATTTTCTCCACTTACTGGAAGTTTCCATTCATAAATCATTTCTCTAAGAGTGTTATTTATATAATGGTAACAGTTTCCTCCTTTGTAGTGGGAATTTCCGGGTAGAAGGAAAAGTTTGTGGAAGAGGTTTCCAGTGCTCTCTAATCTCCCTCTCGGAAGAGATGGTGGCTCAGTGACAGCAGCCCTTCTGACCACAGTGGGTTAATGCATTACTTAATTTGAGAGGAATTACTTAATTTGAGAGGTTTTTACTTTGGCTTTTATTTTACAAATTTTCCTACTCATAAAAAAAAGTTTTTTAAATGGAGTAGTACAGTGATAAAATTGGGTTCCAGTTGGGAATTTATATCAATTAAATAGTTTGGCTTTCCTTCGTTCACAAAAAATATGGTGAAGCGATAACTTGAAATATCCAAAAAGGAGCCAGCAACATTACCTTAACAAACAGAGGAAGTCTATTTTCCTTGAAGGCAAAGAAACTGAATATATGATGCTGCCCACTCTTTGTGAGTGGCACCAGATTGCCAAAGCAGTCAACGTAGATGGGTTTTCCTTCTAACACCTGTTGGACAGGAAAAAAGGAAACAGTCAATTAATCCTTGTGAGGTGATAAGGATTGCTTCCTAAGGATAGCTCTGCAACAGTACAAATCAGTTTCTGGAATTGTTAAGACTTGTCAGCATTTACAAGATTTGTTATGCACAGTGACCTAAAATATGTGGAAACATTTCAGAGTATTAAATTCCAAAGAGACTAAATTGCTAATTTAGTAAAAATAGTGCAGTACTTTAAATACAACAGTACATTACTCAGTGTCATAAATCCGGGCAAACTCTTCAATCTAATTTTAATTTTGATTTTCCATTGACTCCAATTTTAGCATACTTTGCTAACCTCATCACCACAGTCAAAGAAATATTCTCTTCAACCATCAGAACTCAGAGTGTGGGTCTACTGAGTCCTACTGTTTATTTCAGCTGGATCTGTAGAGGCCTGAGAGCTTTTGAAAGACAGGCCTCAGATAAATACCCCTCTGAAATCTTTCTATAATGGCACCACTTGTATCTTCAGATTGCTGCTGTTATGGCCCCTCCACATGTTTGAGTATCAGATCAGCAGTTTGGGAAATGTTCCATACAAACTGCAAATCCACTTGTGGCTCATCCTTACTTTCCAAAAATTCAGCCTTGTCATTCAGTTTGATAAGCCCATATTTTATCTTGCTGATCTGCACAAGAGGTGCCTGTCAGAGCCTCAAGAACAGCAAGGACAATTCTTTTAAAGGTGGGATTCTCACAGAAAAGAAACAGAACTAAGCAGAATGTGCCACGTAAGTTAAAGCACCTTCAATTTGTCATCCCTTCTAGGGAAGCTGACAGAGCCAGAAAAACTGCATTTAGCAGGCAGTTTGCTGAATTCCACATAGGAAAGCTTTTGCCTGCTCAGCAACAGATTTAATGTATTTTTATTTTCGTAAAGCAGAATATTAATCAAACCTGCTACTTGAACTTCTTGGTATGTGAACGTGCTGACAAACTGTGACCCCTGTCAGCTGCCTTTCTGGCTAGCGATGTGCATTTCTGGGGTTGCTGGAAGCCAGGATTTAGCCATCGATTTTGGCTCTGACCCTCTCCCTCTAGCCCTGTGGGCTGAGCTTCTCAGTTCCCTCTGGGAAGAGGGTTTCCTCACTACTTTTTCCTTACTCCTGACACAAGTCCAAGTTTCCATCTTATCATGGCTGTTGACACTGCATCGTGACAGTACTTGTAGACATATTATTTTTCAGTCCTTGTGGCAGAGGGAAGGTGGAAAATACTAGTTTAAAAGCAGTCACTAGAAAATAGAGAAAACTGAAAGTTTTGCACAGTACCTCTACGTCTCTGCTTCTGGCAACTTCAGCAAAGTTTTCTTGTTGTTCTAGAGTTTTATCCACCTTGTCATCTGTCATGCAGAAACATCTTAACCGTGCTTCAATGGGATCATGAGATTTGGCAAACACCACAAATTTGGCCATGTAGGGAACACAGATAATTTCTCTGTACACTTGGGAAGCAAAAGTAACAGATTCTTGTGTCTGACGACAGTCTATCAGCCAAAACCTGTAAAAGAAAATGAAGAGTTGTGCCATCAGCAGAGAAGGATTTAAGAAAGGAAATTCTGTGTTTTGCCATCCTGGTAGCATTACCAGGAAACCAGAGCAATGGGAGATAACAAGTCAGAGGAGCAGAAAAATCATTATCACTTTTGGGTTTTGTCTCCCACTCAACTTAAAGGAAATAGCAGTCAATTCCTTCCATTCAACAGCAAAGCCTGAGGTCTTTAGGTGAACATAAATGACTTTGTTCACTGTGCAAAGCTGCATGCAAAATCAGAAATTATTCCTATGTGAATTTAGTCACCAAGCATTTTCCAAGGAATAACACATCCTGCCTTCTTTCCCAGCTACCACTTGAGTTTCTCTGGAGCTGATGCCATTTCTTTTCAATAAAATCCACTGTGTGGGTGGAAAGCTCAAGTTTCCCAGCTGGCGGATGAAGGCGGAAGTCAGGAGAGGTCAGAGGCAGCTCAAAAGCTGCTCTGATCTATAGGGATGCTATTCCTCATGGTGGATTACATGGCATTATAACCCCAAAGCACACCTTTGGAGTGTGGCTGCTCTGCACTTACTCATCTGCTGCTGAAGAACAGCAAATCCCATGCTGTGCTCATCTTAAGAATGCTTTACAAACATACTGCTCAAAGCCCCAGGCTGCTGACTTTTGCAAGAGGGAAGGCATGTGTGCTACAGAAAGGCTCTGCACACTGATCCTTTCCTTTTCCTGCGTGGGAGAACTATGCTGGGCTGGACTACAACTGGCGAGGCCACATCCTCTGAGAAACCACCAGATGCCTCAATGATTTGCTGTCAACCACCAGGGGCTAAGAAGCCCCAACAGATATTAAGTCTTTTAAAAGCTACAGCTCAGGAAATGGGAAACAAACACTGTGCCTCCAAGTCTTCAGTGTAATTCACATGGCAAGTATATCTCTTTCCCAAGCTCATCTTGGACAGAATTGGTTTCAGGACGGTAAAACTGTTGTCCATCATCAATGCTTAATTAGACGTAAAAAAATTACTGTGAATAGCAAGAAGTCAGAAATTAGATTAAAAATCCCCTTTTTAAACTGTACCAGCATTTCAAATCATTTCTGGGACAAAGTAGGTAGTTTAACATTCATTTAGATTAAAAAGAAGAGGCAGAACCCATTAAAATCTCTCCATGGGACCCCCTGCCTGTATCACAGAACATTAACAATAGTAATCAATTTTCATGGCATCATCAGGATTAAGAAAGATTTACTACAAATAAGAACTGTAGGACCATAAAGTGTCACCCTCATTCTGGATATCACATGCAGTCCCCCTGCTGCTGGGGACTTGACAGTTTTAGGGATTTGGACCTCTCAAACTCTGTGTCTTGTTTCCACAGTGGTTCTTGAATTAGCCTTTAATTCCTGCCTTTGCACAGACCTCTGCAGCAGCAGCACTGAGATGAATGCGCTGTAAGATCCCCCTCTCGTGGCCACTGCTGCTGCAGTGCAATGTTCAGTTGCACCAAACAGAAACGTGCATCAGCAAAGCAGCAGCAGGAAAACAGCCTGCTCTGAACTGAGAAAGGATAAAAAACTAATACTTTATATCACCTCATGTTAATCTGGACGCTGGACTGCAAGAGCTGATCTCATTTCAACACTGAATACTATTTCAATAAATAACAAACCTAATTAACAGCAATATCTGCCCCAGATACTGAATGTTTGCACTGAATTCCATGGGCAAGTTATCCATGATTTTTTAAACTGTTTGCTGAAGTACAGAGCCTAGATGAAATACTTTCCAGGTCACAGACTGCATCTCCTGTTACAAAGGAGGAGATTTTTGGGCATTTCTGTGATATGCATCATGGACACAAACTAAAATACATACGTGCATTCATATATATTACTCTTTTTTTAAATGAAAATCTGTTTTCAGTAAGAGAGCAGTTCAATCTCATCACAAGAACAGGTGTATGGAAGAGATGCTTCTAGACCCCAGTTTGGCACACCTGGAGTCAGTTTCTGCCTGACTTCTCAGTTTGGGATATTCCAGAAGTAATAGCTCTTACAAGATGTATAGTGAGGTACCCAAATAAGGGATTTCTGTTTCCATGGAAATTTGAATAATAATCAATACCTCTGTTCATTCTACTCTCCAAACTAAAATCATTTAACAGAAATATTTGTGGAACAAAGGCATGTATCTGATAGTATTCCTGTAAAAGTGCTGTTTGGTTGTGTAGGTACCTGGCAGACACGTTTGTTGTGAAGGAGACACATTCATTAACAAATGTCAGTGGTGTTGTCCCAGTGATGTCTTCCCATTGGGCAGGGGTGGTTCCTCCTGAAATGATAGAGGTTTAAAAATAAAACCAAAACCAAGTCTGCAACTTTTTTGCTGCTAAGAAATTCTTTACAGTTTTTAATTGCTGTGAAACAAGTAATAAGCCCAGGTATACTTTCTCCTTGGGTCTACGGTATCCCACTGATGCTTGTAGGACTGGATGGGCTTACCCTGATAATACCGAGTACCCAAATGCTTTTTAAGTGATGAGCCCTGTAGCACAGGATTAAGTTAATTAATTAAATTAAACACTTGCAGCTCATTTCTGTCTTAATGGAGACTGAAGGAGATGCTAATCACTTTGGAGATATGGCAAGTCAAGTGTTTAACTGCAGTATTTTCCTCCTAAGTATACTGCAACAGTAAGTCTGCAGCACGCTTACTCTGCCAGGCAGAGGTATGTTGGTTCTCAAGAAACAAACTGTAAGGAAAATGCAAAAAACCACCAAACCCCAAGTCTGTGATTATATTACACATCTCTTGTTAGTGCAAACAACAACTGTTGTTTCTGGTATAAAGGAATTGTTTGGAAAGCAGCTTATTTTCACAGTTTCTTGCCCCAGTCAGGTTCCCATGCAGCTTTCCCTGGGTGTAATCAGTTCAGCCTTTCCAGCCCCCGGGGACTGACAGTTTTAGGAAGCACATGGAGAGCCCAGGACTGGCATCCTACCTGTTATGCTGCATAGTAACCTCAGAGTGGGCGTGTCACCTCCGTAGCCATTCATGAGCCCGTCGCTGGAGGCCTTGGGCACGGGAATCGTCATCGTGATGGGCTTGTGGAATTTCCTTCTCCTGGGCTCCAGAGTGACTATGGGACTGAAGGTAGCCTTGTTGCCCAAAATCTTCTTTGTAAGTTCAGTGTGCATAGGTTGAGCCTTTCCAAAGCAAGGGGAAATAACAGAGCAGTTACTTGAAAACAGTTTAATGATGTGTAAAGAACTGGATCTGTGTATTGCCCACAAACCCCTCAACTTTTCAAATAGCACAATTTCCCATAAAAATCTGCAGACAGAAGAACTGATTGCCCATGAGAAGGGGACACCTCACTTTTTTTACTTTCCCATGCCTGCCTCTTCTTCCTATCTCCCTTCTTGTTGTTTATCAGATTTTTACAGCATTAATTTAAACTCACTTAACCAGTTGCAAATGATAACCTGGTTGCTTTTTTCCCCTGAGAACAAACTCTGGCTGTTTTACAGTGCTACTCAGCTAGTGCCAGGAGATTTAAACAACCACAGTTTCCTGAACAAGGTAAATCATGGATGCATGCAGCAGGAGGACAGGATGGAGACAGAAGAAAGACTTCCCTCTCTGTGGGAAGTGAATTTTATACTGGTTCATTCACACTGAAAATCTGTACATTTAGTAATAGTGTAGCATGTTTAATTATTACAGCACTTTGTACTTCTCTGATGCCTTTCATAAGAAGTATTTAGGAAATTCTATGACCTACACTAATATCAGCATCATCACCAAAATTTCTTCCCAAAGTTATACAGACAGTTAATAGACAAGACTCTGAATTAACTGGAAAACCCAATGCTTTATGACTTGTTTTGCCTTTTGTATGGATTTTTTTCTTTTACTACTTTTACTGGAAGTGTTGCAGAGAACACACAACACGACAAGCTGGACGTGCTGGTTGTCCATTCAGAAAAGGTGATCTGTGACCAAAAATAAAACCAAAACTCTGTGAATGCTTCACTGTACCTGGAGGCCAACGCGAATTCTCTTGGTGAGTGCCCCTTCTGGGAAGACTGCCTGCACCTGTGGGACCACGGTGCTGCTCAGCACCCCTCCCTCGGGCCCGATGAGGTTGCTGTCCTGCTTGATGCGGGACACCACTGCGAAGTACTGAGGGAAATCCCGGGTGATGATGCGGCAGATCCGCTTCTTCTCGAGCTCCTCTGGAGTGTCAAGTACTGAGGGCAGAAGAGGGGATGGTCAGAAGAGCAGAGTTTCATAGAAACAGTACAGCCACCTTCAAAATGCACTCAAGCTTTTCACATTTGGTGCAACTTACACAAAGTATTCTGCCTAGAAATAATAGGAAAAGGAAACACACCCCTGTGTTCAGCTAAACCAGAGCAATCAAGAAAGAACAGGCAGACAGATTAAGCCATGAACTGAAGGCAGCAAACAGAAGACACTGGCAACACCTCAAAACCAGCAGCCAAACAAGCAAAGGGATAGGTTCCAGCCCCTTCTCTCTCACCTATTTACAATGTCCTGAACTAGCATCAACAAAGCAAAACTTCAAAACACTATCAAAATATGAGTTCAGTTTTAACACTGTGAGTTGTCTTGTTTACTTTGGGATTTGTGAAGTCTTTTGGAAAAAAACCCAACAAATTAATAACAACTTTTGCAGCTCCTAGACAGCCTGAGGCCATTCTGTTCTCTCAGAAAGCAAGAGTAACCATGACTGACATTTCCTCCCACGCATGGAGCTGCTCCGAAAGGATCAGTATGATAATTGCCTTGTTTTGGAGAGCTGTTTGCTGTGGAAGCTTTTTGTTTAATACTACAAGAAGGAACAGGAGAAAACACAAGCCTGGAGTCTATTGTCAGCTTCATGATGGGCGACATCCTGCCCTGCTGCTTCAGCAGCCCATGCAAAGGAAGTGAGCACCATGGTAAAGGCTGCTACAGCCAGGGTACAGAAGGAACACAGGAGCAGAGTTAAGACACCAAGTGTCCCTGGATACCTTCATCCATCCCATTCAGGATTTCGTTCAGTTCATCCTCAGTGTATTCACAGAAATGCTCCTTCCAGCTGTCCCCGTTCTCGCTGCGCAGGATCACCAGCTCTCTCTCCTTGCCACGCAGGGCAGCAAAATGGGGAATCTCCACAATCACGGGCCTGGCACAGCAACACAGCACATTAAAGGCACCCAGGAGAGAGGAAGAAACAGGATTAACAGCAACTCGATTCAGTCTGCTACAAAGTGACCTGGAATTCTACCTATTTGGCTGGAATACGTTGGCATAATCCTAAACTAGTAGGTCACTAACACAGACTAGATTGTTACAGGGACCCAGTAAGTGCTGAAGGACAGATGAAAAAGTGCATTCACCTCTTTCCACAGTGTGAATGAGATTTGGTAAGGTAACAGTGTTTATCTGAAAATTTGATGACTGTTTTTGCAAATCCATCAAAAACTCATGCTCATTTTATTTCTCACTACTGTCTGGGTTAACCTGTGCAACTTCATTTCAAAGAGAATCTACTGTAATGTATAGGAATAGTGGGACAAATTCTGATCTCAGTTATACTAGTGCAAATCAGAATAATTTCATTGCAATCCAGAGGCAATTGTGTCCTGTGCCAATTTCACTTTGTAATTCCATATATTCCAATGAATTTATTCCTGATTTACACCCTGGGAGAGATACAGGAAGTCTGAGGAGATTAATTGGGTTACTACTGCAGTATAAGAGATAAGAATTTGCCTTGTTGCCTTGAAAGTCAACATCTGCACTCATATATATATATACACACACATATACAACACATGTGTACATATAATATATCTGTATTGAGATATACATACATACTCTTAGAAATAACCCAGAAGATATAAAAATATTAGTAGATAGATACACTTCTCTAATTAGAGGACTCACACAGGTTACCAGGTATGTAGTAAATGCCATGTGTTCTATCACACTGGTGGTATCCAACATACAACTTACTGACTGATAAGTCCTTGATACAAAAAAAGTTTAAAATTTACAGTAGATTCTTCTTTTTTTTTTTTTTTTTTGTGGTCCCAATCCAGGTTGCTTTGCTACAGACATCAAGCACAGAACTAGGAAGATTTCATGCCAAAACAAAAATGAAGGCCACAGTACTTGAAGAAAAAGATACAAACATACCACCAAAACAAAACCACAAACCACAAAGGTTGAAAAATGGTCCACTAAGGGTTAAGTGTACAAAATTTCAAATGATAGAAAGGGACAATATCATGGGCATAATGACATAAAAAAATCATATTGCAGAAGGAGGAGAAGAATGGGGAGGTCAGCATCCATCAATTTGTTTCAAGTCTCTCCTACCCAAGGAATTTGGTCCCAGGAGGCCCCAGCTGAAGGATTCGGCTGACCAAGCTTTCTCCCTCATTAAGTGGGGGAGGAGCCGTAGGCAGATGAAGTTTACTGAGTACATCCAAAGCAGCAGTGAAAGAAAGAACATAAATAAACTTTATGTATTTTTTGTGCCAGAACGCCAGTGCCACTGTCTGGTCCACAGAGTGGAATTAGGCTGTACACTGAATAAGGTTCCGTCCTAGCCACGACAATTTGGTGACCCAAATCAGAAAATCAGATTCGTTAATTTAGGATCTTTCCTTTCTCATGGGGGTTTTGGCCGTGTGCTCAATGGGAGCAGAATCTGGACCTTAGAATGCACCCCTGCAAACAGTACAGTGATTTTCTGATCTCACTGCCAGCACAACACCTTGGAAAACACTTCCAGGAAGGGCACAAAGATCTGAGAATGAATAAACTACACTATATACCTGTCTTGCAGGGGAGCCACTCTCATCAGATAGGAAAACCATTAAAAAAGAATGGGAGACATACTTAAAATCCATTTGTGTGTGACAAAGATAATGGCAAGACTGAATGTGACAGCACAGTATTTCTTCTGCTCTTTACATTTCTTTCTCCTTCTTTTTAGAAATGACCAAGATGTGAAAAGAATAAGTGGTAGCACTAACAAAGATGGTGACTCTGATGACTGCCTGTTATAAATGGATTTTAAAGCAACTGAGTTGTTTCCAAATGGATTTAAACTATTGGTGTTTCCAGCCACTTTTTTTACAGTTTCTGAATGAAGTTTTTTACTGCATTGGAAGGGGTTCCTTCAATCATCCACTTTTGGATGTCACAGTTGATAGGGAGAATAGCTGGTAAAACTAATTTTCAAAAGTGCAGATAACTGCTGCTTTCAGCTGAATATTGCTAAAATGAGCTCAGCAGCAGACACAAATCTGATCTTTCTATGGGCTTCACAGGACAGGAAGAAAGAAACGGCCAAGAAAATCCAGAGTTGTCCGACTGTTTAATTTAGCAATTTCAACCCCAGAAAAATCAACAGCGCTGTGCTTCCCAGATAGACCAAATATCCGATACCACAACCCAAGACTCTAAAATAAGCTTCTCTACCTTGTGTTGTGTAAGTAGCAGGCTTCACATTTGGGGGTTAGATCAGCGCAGTGCTATTAATTTTTTTAATATAGCACGAGCTGCCTTTTCTAGCTGCAGAAGTCTTTTCCCACTCCAATATCACAACACCGAGCAGCAGTCATACCCAAGGAAGCACATTAACCACAGCGCTGATGTTTGAAACAGCCGTGTTGAACAAAAACGTAAAAGCTCTGCGACTCGTTCCCTGACAGCTGCACTGCTCGCTGCCACACGCTACAGAGATCCTTCCCAGTTCAATTTGCCAAAGGAACCGTTTCAGTGCAAACGCAGGAACAGGCTGAAGGTTTCCCTCCGGGCCACGCGGCCCCCCTTACCCAAGGAACTGAGCCCCAGAGGGTCCCACTTCGATGAGGCGGCTGGCCAGCCCTTCTCCCTCCACCATGGGCGGCATGGTGGCCAGCCTGTGGCGCTTCACCAGGCGGCACGTCACGCGCGTCGGCGCCGTGCACTTGCGCGGGGGGATGATGATGCGCAGCCCGTTGTGCCGGCAGCCCCGCATGGCGCCGCCGCGAGCGTCCACCATGAAACTCACCAGGAAGCTGCAAAATCAGGGCACACAGTGAGATCCAGAGCACAGCACCAGCTCCCTCGGTCACGTCGCGCATACGTACAAACGACGTATGTAAATAGAGCTCTTGCTCAAGAGGTACAATGAGAAAAGGCCTTTCTCCCACGTGAAGCACCAAATCATGCTGAGTTCATTATTAATTAAACTGGCAACTGCTACCCAATAGGTCTTCACAGAAAGTCTTATGTCACAGGGCTGCTGTTGGTAAAATATCAGCAGACACTAATAAATGTGAACACGTGTACCTGTTGCAAAGTGCAAATATCACTACTCTGTACCTGCAAGAAGCTGCATTTAAAGTTGGCACTCTTTAAATACTTCACAAGCAAATACATCTTATTTTTAAAAAAAGTATTTATGATTCAAAAATATAAAGCCAATTCTGATTGGATGACTCAGGTTTTTTTGGTTGATTTTTTTTTTTTTTAGATTCTCAATACAATTTTCTAGCTATTTGATAAACTATATTTTCTAAGAAAAATGGGTTTGGATATTGAAAAAATAATCAAATTTCATTCTGGAATGCATTAATACAATTCATGCTCCATCAGTGGGGTTATCACCTATTTATATTAAAAACCCCAAAAGGTTGTTATGGTTTGAAGGTAAATTTATGCTTTGGTCAGATGAGAAGAGCTAGAGTCACTATTTAGGTTTATTTATGGATTTTGGGTTTTCTGTGTTACCTTGCACAGCAATACAATGGGAAAATTTAGAGATGCAGAAAGCCATCTACAGGGAGCTTACTTCTAGCACAAGGTAAATAATTGATTCCTTTTTCTTTAAAAGGGAGAAAAACATTTCATTTTGTTTGGAACTTCTCTTGTGCTGAGTTTTTTGTAGTTCCACATATACCAACAGGTCAATTTTGACAGAATGGGGACATTCTTGGGAAAGGTATAGAACTACTTCCAATATTTTTTTTTAATTTTTTTTACTGTTTGATTACAGGATCATGCCTGATGTGGGATGATAATGCCAGGTTGCTGGAAGTGAAAATAAGAGTAGATGAGACAGAACGGTGTCAGGCCTACTTCTAGCCACTAATATAGAACCAGCACAATGGGGAGTCGCAGAAATGCTACTGAAGGACCTGCAATAGAGAAAAGCCCTTATAACAGGAGTAACAAATACAGGGATTTTTCCACTGCCCCCTTGACCGTTCTGTGCAACAAACATTGCATCCATTCATTGTCCACACAGCTACAAGAATTCCACATGCTGTAAAAACACAACACTCGACACACCGTGCAGGTCAGAGATGGACGATGGGAAGGAGCCACAAGCGCCAGTCGGAAGCACACCATGCACCACGGATGCCAGTCTGTCTCACACATGCAGGCTCCTAGTCTACTGCCATTCAGATACCTCTAGGCTTTGCTTAGGGTAAAACTCTGGGTAGTACAACCATTAGCTCATTCCTTAGAGGTTGGTGTTTCTGTGGTTTTAACAAGGGGGAAAAAAAGAAAATGAAAACATTTTACAGCTTCGATTGTCTGGGGATTTGTTGAGAAAAATGGGAGCTTCCTTCACAAAATACATTCTTTTGTACATATTAGAGCACAGGTGAAAGAAGAGCTTAAGAGACACTAAATGCCCAATTGTTGCACTAATGCTCTTGCGCTGCAATTGCCCCTGAAGTACATGAAGGAGTGTTATCAAAACGGTTCTGTGTGGTTTTTCAGAGAACGTGTCCAAGTCTCCAGTACAATGGGTGTGTTTGAGGCAGCCAATGACAGTGCTGGAAGAAGAGTTTCTCATTTTAAAGCTACTGCTAAGAGCAACACAAACACTCCCCCCACCACAACTCCCAGCAGCTAATGAGAGCTCTGAATGAAAGCAGCATTCACATTTCTCATCGTGCAAGCTGTCATAAACACAATATCTAGGATTCAGTTATTTTCATTATTGACATAATACTCAGGATTGCATTCTTTAACATCAGGATCACCTTTTTTTGCTGTCCATCATTAAAATATTAGTGCTGAGTCACCAGCTGTCCCAGGTTCTCCTTAGCTTATCTCCCTACTTGCCTCAGCAATGCCAAACTATATAAATGTTCACTGATAGAACACAGACACATCAAAGGTGAGGATCCAAACCAAATAACCTCCCTTCTGACCCTTGTGGGTTCTTTTTTTAGTATGGTTGCACCTCCTTCTTTCAGTTTGAGTTTACTGAATGTGCCTGGTGGGTCAGTAAATCTATCACAAAGTCTATCTCACTTCAGCCTTCTCTCACTGGAACAACCACAGCTCCAAGGAGTGGAAAAACAGAGGTAAGTCTCACTGGGAGGTGGACATAAAGATAACAAAGATAACAGTAGTAGGATAAAACCAGTAGGATATTATTATTGTTATACACCTGTGAAAACAGCTGTTTCTATCATAGAGAAGATCTAAGGTTGTTATTCAGACAGCACAGAAAGATTAGGGCCAATCTTTAACATTAACTATGGAGGAACCAGTTCCCAAACCCAGCTATAGATTACTATGGAATTGCTGGAAAAGAGATTTTGGAGAACTAGCATGAATATAAGTGCAAAGGAAAGAAACTGAAGGGGAAAATTCTGACCTTTAGGTCTGTACCATAATCCTGGAAGGACAGAACACCGACACAGGGTTTGTAAACACAGAGTGTAAAAATACATCCTTTTCCATTATTTCACTCTGCTTCTTTCCCACCTTTTTACTACATTTCTTTTTTCATCCACTTATTTAATCCAATTTTTTATCCTTTTTTTCAATCTGTGCATTTCACTTAATTTTGGCTATGCAAGAGAGTGAAGCAAACAATTCAAAAGAAAGCCTTTTCTGAATCACAGCAGCCTCTTATTCTGCCTATTTGCTATATAATGGTGTATCTGGATGGGGCCATTGTTGTTCCAGGACCAGAAAAGCTTTTCCCTTTTGAAGAAGTGTGTCTATCAATATACAAATAATTCATACAAAACTAATGCATGACATAAAACATGCTTTCAGAAGTGTGCATTTAGGAAAGTGAAAGATTTGTATGACTAACATAGAGTAAATGTAAAATTCAAACTAATTATTTTGTTGCCCACGCACACGGATATTATTTTCCCTCTTCCACCTCTGTTACCAAGTGTTGTTAAGTGACGTGACTGAGAGGAAGAGACTGCGCTCAACAAAAAAACACTAGCAGGGATAAATGGCAAATGAAGCCATCACTCTGGGAAGTGATACCTTATCATACTAAATTCCCGTGGTCAAAAAGAAACTTGTGCATAACACTAGCACATGAATAACCCTAACATTCCACATACTCCCTAAAGCTAAGCAGCAAACTCGGCCCTTACTCCATGTTACAGCTGCATGGAGCACTACTACAGCACTAACAGCCACCTCCGTACACAGAATAAAGGGGAGAGGGATCATTAAAGAGAAACACAGATGGCAGAAAAGAGTTCAAGAGGAGGGAAAAAAGAAAGAAAAACCCAGATAATAAAAGGGATTAAATGAACTTTAACTTAAAATTCAATTAAGTGATGACTCAAAGTCAAAGCAAGTTGCAGGTTAAAGCTGCCTCTTTCTCAGTACTAAGACACTTTGAGTAAGTTCCATTTTTAGTTTTAAAGGTTCTGTTAGAAATGAAGCATGACACAAACATGTGACCCTGGCAGTCTTGAAAACTGGATCAATACTGAGATTTCCTGAGCTCTGGCAAGGTAGTAGTACAATATAAAAGCCAGACTGGGCAAACAAATCAGGTTAGGGGAAATCATTGCCTTCCCTCCTTTAAAGAGAAGGGAAAATCAAAATTATTTTTCTAAAGAGAAAATAAAGTACAAAAGCAATTCTCTTATAGAAATCAGTTACAGACTGCAGGGGAGTCTATACACGCTTTGGTTAAACACACAGCAGTCAGCTTAAGCATCATCCATTCTTTTTCAATTTAGCAATCTTAGTCATGAATTAGAGAGGCTATTTCATCCTCTTCAGTTTTAGAGCAATTAAGAACTACATGCTTGCCATATTAAAGATATATCGAATAACACTGGCTGTTGTGGCCTTGGGGTTGAGCACACACACGAAAGGGCCCTAAATCCTTCAGGCTGTTTGCACACCTACAGAAAGCAGAGCAAGCAGGTCTCAGGGTTTGTACTTGATCAAAACACAGACAAAATATACACATTGGGGCAAAAAGTTGGGCTGTATTTCCATGAAATATTTGTATTTTAGATCTGAGCCTGAGTTATTCCCTTTGCTGATTTTATTAATATAGAAGTAACTTGGGTTTATTCTGCATCTATTCTCATGTGGAAGATAACAGCAGGATGAACAAAGACACTGGAAACTGGATGTGTCAGTGCTGAGGGGAGTGAAGGAAGCCACTTGTGTGGTTTGTAAGGAGTCCCTGTTGCTCAAGAGCTTCGCAGAGGCAGAGTTTCAAGCGTGGGGGCACTCATTCTGCAGAGTCATCAGGAGAGCCATGCAAACCCAGCAGGTGAGGGGGCTTTCTAGGACAGGCAACAGCTCTTGGCACACACAGAACCAAACTAGACAAAGCCTCCACCACCACTTCCATACGCTGGGCTCGGGTGCAGTTGCTCTTCCCAAGCAGCTGGGCAGGCACACATGCGCTTGGCAGATAGCAGGGAACAAAGCTCCAACCAGAGCACACCCAGTGTAGACACAGTCAAAAACTTCTCAGCACACATTATGTCAATTTATAAAAGAAACTGGGAAACAAGGAGATAGCAGCATTCAGTGTTAGTCGCAGTGTGAAGAAGCAGAAACAAACAATCAGGGTGCCTCAGCCATCGGAAAGTGTTCAGCGGGAGAAGGAAACCAGAGAGAGGCTGAAACTCAGAAAAAAGGCCTTGATCCAGCTCCCACTGAAGTCAACAGCAAAGTCATTCAACTACCTCAGAGTGCTTTCCAGCAGGCTGTAACTGTGCCATCCAGAAACAAGGCAAAATTCACATTCCAGGAGGACAAAAAACATGATCCTAACATAGGAAACCTCTACAATATTAACTTCTGACATCATTCTCTTCACTGCATTAGTCAGCTACTGAGAAATTCAGTGACATGACCTAAGAAAATGGATCTGTAGTTTAGGGATTTAATTAGCCACTTTATAATTTTGCAGTGCTTAACATTTAAGGCAATTTTCACCTTTCTAGAGTTAGGCTGAAGGAGGTGAACAGGTACTGTGCCAATTAGCACTGATTTTGCCAAGAGAAGATAATCTCCTTTGGGATGGTTCAGCTTCAGGTGTTCTGTGTAGAATGTAACACACCAGTGGTTCAAGCACTGACTGACCATCACACAAAAAATATGTGTGGCATGAAAAATAAGATATACTAAGGTGGGTTGTTGTTCTACTAGTTCAAATACAGTGGTACAATTTGGAAATGTGGCTTAGAGAGCGGCTCTGCAATATTCTTTATACAGACAAGTGAGAAAAAAGGCCCACTTACTAATAAAATAATTTAATAATTTAATAATTAAGTGGTTTGTGTTGAATTATCTGGAAAGGGACTGCCTCTTTAAATATGAAAATTAAACCATGCCACCACCAAAAAAAGGTATGGTTAAACACATCTGGTTAAAACAAGCTAGAATGGTATAAGGAGCTTTGTTAAGACTTTTTGCAGTGGGCTTATTAACAGTTCCGGAATGGTTTTGTTATAGATGCCAAAGCAGATGGGAGAAAGTGGACACTTACTGTATGAGAGAAATCATGCCATATATAACTATTACTGTTGGTTAGATTGATTTTTTTTTCTCTTGGCTAATGGGCACTATCAAAACACTAAAGCATCCAGAAGTGAGGTAAGAGGGAAGGATAAATAGGGTGGGTGAGAAGTGCAATGTAAGAAAGAAAGAAATTATACAGAAGTTCACCTGCTGTTGTCAAGATCAAGACATGGAGAAGAGCATCTGCAATAGAATAGATGGTTTAACATCAAAAAGGAACAGAAAGGGGGGGGAAAAGAATGAGTTAAATGAAATACTGGAAAAATGAAACAGATTTCTAAAGCAAACACATGAACATATACACATATATGCATATTCCTCACATGTGGGAAGGTTGAAGTGAGTATGGAAAATAAGCCTATATGAACAGCCTGTGGCCACTACCAGTACAGCAGTGAAACTGGAGGGATTTCTCTGTGGACATTCTCACACTGGAACCCAGACACCTAAAATGCACAGCTGGATATCGAGTACGACTCTCAGAAGCAGCCAAGGGGAAATGCTGCTTGGTTTAGCTAGCCACATCTAAAATGTGGACTGTGGGATACCAAAGGCTAAGGCACCTAAGGCAATTCCAGCCAGCGTTTCTGATAGCACAATAAATCATGTTTTTCTTTTCTTAAAATCCTCTATCAATACACCATCCTCCACTTCCTTCCTTTTCAACATGTTTCTTGTCCTCCTTTTGTTCTACAAAATGACAAATTTCAAAATCTCATTTTGACCTGTTTAGGCTCTCAGTAATCACTTAGTGTCACACGGACAATTGGTTTTCCAACTTCCCTTTTTATTTTATGGATGTCCACTGCCATTTTCTTCCATTAACATGCTTTGCTATTAATGAAACACACTCACTCTTTTTCCTCATTGTAACTTTCTGAACAAATGCCATAAAGCTGCAGAATAATTTGAAATCATTTAGACTTTCAGATTTAAGAAATGACTATCAGCTGGTCGCTGCCAGGTCCTGTTTCCATAACGATTTCCAGGAAATCAACCTCACATTGGGAAAAACATAGTATGGATTCAAAATACAACACTTGAAATATATTTTGTTTACCTTGTTAGCAAGGATCCAGCCTCCTTTTTTGCAGACATGCAGCTAAGAATGATAATTCACATTATTTGTCACAGTACGAGCTGCCCCATCCCTCATCTTTTCATAGAAGGAAACAATGACTTCCAGCAAGATAAACTCACTAATCCCAACTGTGTAATTTATTTCAAGATATAAGTAATGACACACTCTGACAATCTGTTAGTCAAACAGGGACTTCTTAATCAAATTATATAAAAGAAATCAGGATCTGTGATCAAACAGGAGCTTTACTGTGAGTCAGAGTTGGAAAACCTGCAGAGCTGCTGCGTGTTTGCTCTAGAGCAAGTTAATACCAAGTTAATATCAAAGCATGGACCCCAAGCTCCTTCCTCACAGTGCCACGATCCTGACAACACGTCAGATTTGCTCTCTGATCTACTGTGACTCTACACAGCTGTAGAGAAAGAACATTCTTAGAAACATAAATCTATACAACTAATTCCACTGTATCACCAGAACACAGCTAAGAGAACAACATAGTTTCGCACACCATTAATGCTTTTAAAATCTTAGAGTCACCCTTATCTTCACCATTCCTGCATATTCTTATGGGAGATAAAAATATGGTACTGCCAAGCAATGTCTAAATGCTGCAAGTCTTTCAGTTCAGTGATTTTTTTTTTTGCCTCCAAGCTTAATAAAATACACAATAGGAGATTGTGTGGTATGAGACTAAAACTGTGAAACATAGTTACATTTATGTAGGCACCAGTTCTGTCTCTCACATTACAGCAGGTAATTATAAATGATATCCCCTAACATCAGCAGTAAAGACATACAACTCTATCTTGTTGGATGTTCAGCACCCAAACTTTTTGGCATTCTTGGAGATCCTTAACTTTGCTTAACATGTAAGATCAAGTGGTTTTATGAGAAGAAGAAAATCTGATTTGCTTGAAAGAGAGTTTAAGTGCAGGAGTTAATACTTTTTTCTTCAGCTGAAGTAGGAACATATCTGGAAACTGTCAGCTGCATAAAATGACCAGCAGACCTTTATATTGAGATTTTGAGCCCTGCAAGAGCATAATCTCTTAGGAGAGAAATATTTTTGGGGTTTCAAAATGTTTGGAAAAAACTCTGACCAAAGAACTTACTTTTTCTTCCTTCCTGATGAAATTATCAACATATTGAAGGAACAGTTATATTTAAAATTAAATGGATGGTTAAAACCTTTTCCCTTCTGAGACTTCAGACATGGAAGAAGATTCAGTTAGTTATGCAAAGGCTGAAATACATCCCTGTGAAGTTCTACATTGAGAGAACAGTTCCCTATGAATTTATCCCTTTGCCTGGCGTTGTTACACTGTGATCCACACAAACACTTCCCTACAATGGGAGATCTGTAAGAACCCTACAGCAATTTGGGGTTCACTGGAGTGGAGAAAAGTGTAATTTCTCTCCTCAGATTGTACAGAACACAAGCTTACTACATCTGCGACAAATAAATTACCATCCAATACCTTGCTGATGTGCTATTTCTCAAAAACACCAACTGAATTCAACACGTTTTCATTATCTTGGGCAAAACCAAGGCCACACCCTTGTGTAGGACCACTGACAGTGTTTATCTAGTGTTTCTTCCAAAATTCTGTGAGTTTCCTTTCATGATATGTAACTACCACTTCACTGCATGCCCTAAATGTCAGCCCTGCTGCTGATTCATAAGAACCCACTAACAGTGTGTGTTTGCATGTGGAGAGGAGTGTGGCTGAAAACAGGGCTATGAATCACAAATACATTTGTTGTTCCAGCAGAGTAAGTGCAACAATCATGAACTTCTACAACTGCTTCGCTTTTAAAGTAAGGTCTTAGAAGCAAAAATCTAGTAGTCAATGTACTTCTCTAAGAAAACAGATGCACCCCAAGAGTTTATGACTCAGACCAATCTAAACAAGATCAAAATGAAGTGTTGTACAGTCTTTTTCAAAAGCTGAGGAATTGTTATTAAAGCTTTCTTTATTACAATATTCAGTGTCAGGTTAGTGTGTATATATAGAAAGAAGAACATAATTTGTGTTGTGTTAAAATTCACTATTTCATGTAAAGCTGCAGAGTGTTGCTCCTATTAAAATCACATGTTTTATCCTACCACTAGCATCCTGGTCATCTCAAAAGATGGGAATATCACTCATATTTTTTAAAAGAAAACAAAAAAATAATTGCACACCTAAGAAATAAGTGCCACTCTTATAGAAAGTATTTAGACCATCCTCAGCAATCACAGAAAAGACCTACCTTTCAGAAAGAGCAAATTAATACATCCTTTGGAAAAACCTGTAAGCTCTCCAGGGTTAGAGTAAAGCACCAAAGCAATTTTAAACCTTTCATACCAGAATATATATAAACAGACACACACTTTACATATTAAATATTTTCATTTCATTTGTTAGTGTTGGAGATCATGAGAAGCAAATCCAAACAGTGCTGGTCACAATCAATTATCACAATCAGCTAACAAACAATATTCTCATCCATGTCACATGAGTCAATGTGGCAATATTGTCCCTCCTCTAGATCAGGACTGCCTGTCATTCCAAATGGGACTTCAATGCTATTTTTTAAAAATACAGACTGTAAGATAATAGCAAACTCATTCAAGATTGACAAAAATAGTCTTTCCCCTTGTGCTGTCCAGTCATGCTGTGTACACAGCCCACCAAGATTAAATGCTTTTCGATTACTCCAGTTTCTTCTGAATTCATCTGCACGTTCCCCATCCAATCCGATGGCAGGACACAAATGCAAAATTCAGTGTGAAGACTGAAATTACTCAAACCAGTAAGGAAGAGCATTTAAAACAAATGCAGTCACAGATTTTAAGGCCAGCCAGGATAAGGTTTGTAAATACGATCTTGGCTGGGCCTGCATTTTGACCTGCCTTATGCCATGACAGTAAGTTTGCCTAAATGCAAACGCTTACAAAGAGCCACATGAAGACAGTGGTCAAATATGTGCAAAGCACATGATGTTTTGGTTGCCTGTCTATTTATGTAATTTAGAAGGCAAACACTGGAGCTGTTTGGAGCTGAGGTAGTGCTCACCTCAACTACTCCACCAGCACAGTAAGTGCTGACCATCTGGAGTGATTAAGCACTTGGTGTCAATTATTATTAACTCTGAAAGGCATTGTACTTATTTCTCCATAAAATGCACACAAATGCCTGTGTGTATGTGTCATTTATCACATTCATTCCCCTTGTACTTGACTAAAGGCCCACTGACTTGCAATGATTTCAGTGAATAGTCTTGGTACTCAGGCTTGCTTGTTTGTCAGAGCTTAAAAGATCATAACAATTTATTGGCAGCTCCAGGAGGCAATGAATTAAAACACAGCTCCTAGTTAAGCTTTAGTGTCACTGCAGGTACTCTGTTTCTCATTTTGTAGTGTAATGCTAATTGATGCACTCACCCTGAATGAATAGGGCTGGAAGAAAGAGCCACATTGTCCAAGATTTCAGGGCCCAAGCTTAAGCGATATGAATTCCTTTCAGCTTCTTTCGCCAGAGTTGTTACCTTGGGAAGCAAAATAACCCCATTTTACTACAATGAAATCCATTAATGAACAAAAAAACAAAAAAGTATTTTGCATAGTAGTGCCTAAAGCATTTAAATATTTTCTTTTAAAGCAAAGGAGTATTAATAGCATTAAGATACTAGAAACCCTTAATGTAGCGCTTTGTAGTTCCCTAATGTAATCCTATGTTAGTGGCCTCAGTGAAAGAATGCTGTGATTTCACTAAGAAGGCATTTCCTAAATCTCTTTTTTTTAACTATAAGCATGTTTCAAGACAGTATCTTTTAGGACAATGGCGATGAGTTCATTACATCCCCTGAACGTGTAGCACGATGTCTATTAGCAACATACAAACATCAGCTAAAATGGAGAACATTAAGAGCACAGTCCCTGTGCTACATTCACACAGCATACCCATTTATTTTGGACTAAATACTGCACAGCACAGGATGCCATTAAAATGCCTAGAAAATAGAGAGGTTTGTACTCAAACGAACCAAACAACGCACACCACACCGTCTCATGGGAGCAATTTGCAGAGCAGCCTTCCCCTGTTTCCTGCTCTCTGCAGCCAAGAAGGGGCTGGGAGGGGTTTGCTCACCTGCTGGCTGGGGATGAGCACGGTGTCGTCGATCATGGCGCTGTCGCGCAGGTAGGAGGCGTGGCTCAGCGTGTGGGACCTGTCGGAACTGAAGGACCGCAGGCTGCCAGGTTGGTAGGGTGCCAGAGCAATGCATCAGCAGCACACAGGAGGTTGCAAAGGTGGCATGACAGATCGAGTGGGAGAATGAGAAAAGCATGCTATTAGCAACACCATGCAGCTTCCAGGGGCAGCAGAGCACAGTCAGGGGAAAAACAGCTTTGCACACCTGTGTTGTGCCACCTGCCTGACCACGGGCCACAAAGCCTTTGCACTGACACATTTGCTTCCAAATGCAGAACCCAGAGATTAATCTAGATTACAGTTTATTTTATACACACAAGTACTTTAGATTTGGCTTTGTGGCATGATGGTTTCCTCATAACAAGGAGAATTCATTTCTGTTAAGGCTCTTAGGAGAACTTCTCTACTGCATCACACAAGCAAACCACTATGGAAAGCCAGGATGCTACCATCCTGAAGAAAAGCTCAAATGACTCTTTCTGAAGCTTTGCTGGGATTTACTCTCTCCCCTTAAGCTGTAAATCAGTAAGCCTGACATTGTCCCCTGGAAGGTACACACAGCAAGGCGAAGTGTGGCCAGCCACAAGCTCCTGTGTAAAACGGAACCTTCCTCTGAATGCCAACAGCATCTGCAGGGAGACAGCCCCAGTGTGAGCACTGATCTCGCTGTAAGTACACACAGCTCTACAGAGCACTGGTTGCTGTAGCAATGAGAGGTGCAAGGCAGTAAATAAGCTGCTTCCAAGCACTGGCTCAGAATGTAGCTGCAGTATCCACCAGCAAAAAGCAAAAACAAAAAGAAGACAAATACGACACCACAGAAGGACATACTGAGGTAAATGGGGTTTCTGCTACCAAATAGCATGAGTTTTGTCCTTTTTGTGTTCACTAGCTGCAGTATGACAACAGTACGATTTTAAAAACCAGATCATCCACCTTCAGATGTTGTGCATGTACTTTGTGATGTTGATGTAGACCTTGAGGAATACCACACCTCTTACTGAAGGAAGCAGTTTTGTGTTCCTGGCTTACACATCCGTGAGTAGTGCTCATAATGACTAACATGCTGGATCAGAACAATAGGCCATTTATCCAGATGCACAGAGTTTTAAGGGATAGTTCATTTTCAGCAGTTAGCAATAAAAATCACGGGTTCATTACAGACACAAGTTTCAAATGCTTTAAGTGCATATCATCTGATTCAGACCACAGCCTTTTTTAACAATAATTACACGCACTCAGTAATTTTTGATCCATTTATAGAAGCAAACGGTTATCTTATTTTTATTAGAAATACATGGCATTGATGAATAATCAGTGCTGTTGAGCATTAGCTTATACCAGTGGCCTGTTCAGCATCCCAAGTAGATTGTACAAAACTGGAAGCAAAGATAGCTTTCAGAAAGCCTTGAGAAAAAAGCAAACCAAAATTTAACACTTTTTCTTTGGCTGAAGAACAAGCTTCAGTAGCAGACCCCATTTGCCATCATCATCCTGTGTTCATTTCCATGTTTGACATTTCCAGAACCACTCTGCTGAGCCATGCAATGCCCGTGAGATAGTCACCATCCAAGCTGTAGGTTCTGCTATTCAGCTAACACCACGTCCTGGATAGACACTGAATGGGGGGAATCCTGAACTGCATTTGGCTGGTTATCCCTGTGGTGGCTCTGTCCATCCTCACTGCTACTACCACCAGTACAAGTAGCCAAGTGCTATTCACTGTATAGTACCTGTCCTAATTTTGCTCTAATAAATACAAAATGAGCTGGACTTTATTTGCAGACAGGATAGGCACATCCATGACTGAGGTCTGCAGGTAGTTATAGTACAATTATATATTATAGTATAATACATCGTTATATACATTATATATAAATTTCCTGCTACACTCAATTTCAAAAGTAGAGCTCAGATGGCACTGCCTCATCTGTGCGTTGGACCAACTCAATGAAGAGCAAACCAGGAGTTAAAAGGTCTGTGCTGCTCAGACTTAGGAATAAAGGTACTGATTGAAATGATGGTCCCCTCAGGGACTGAGCACAGGACTTACTGTTTATCAGTGCCATAAGCATTCAGGAATTCCACGAAACATAAAAAAGCCTACCTAAACCAGACACAAGACCAATGCCTAAATGCAGATTCTTCTCAAATGTGGTTGATAAATCTCAGGTCTGAAGGGTTGTGGGACCAAAAGCACCCAGCCCCAGAGACAGACCTGTGGAACCCAGGAATGCTGCAACACTCCTGAACCTAAGAGTGTGCCTTGCCTGTGTACACAGGCACATGTCACCCACCTCTAAGCCCTGACCAAGGCCCTAGTGGTATCCAGAAAGTAGGACTAGCATTCCCATGCCAAGTTTCTACTCTGCTTGACTGAGGGACTTGCAGTGCACACTCACTTCCCAGCCTAGACATAGACTTAATGAGCTCCAGACTGGTTGAGCATTATCTCTTGCTTAGATGTAAGTGTATATTTACATGTGTTCTTTCAGAAGCAGAGAAAAAAACCTGGGGTCATGAACACTGTAAAAATGGACCTCAAAAATGTTTCTTAACATTAGCATTGTTCCTTTGGTTCTCCAACTCAACTTTCTGCATACAGCAGGCCTTCAAAGTGGATGAGCAGACAGGTGCCATAGGAGGAGATAGAGACAACAGGTGTTCATGCTATGTAATACCTACCTGGGCATGATGCTAATGAAAGCATATGGAAAAGAAAAATGAAAGGGAGAGAGAAATAAAATAAATAGGAAAGATGGTTACAAATGAAAAATACATGTTTGTAAATCAAATTGTTTAATGTGTAAGATCATATGAGTCTAGAGTGCTAATACTATCTTGCTTTACTGAATTTCCTGAAAAACCAAAGTTGTCATAATGCAATGAAAATCACATTAAAAGGAAATGCAAAACAACTGAATCAGTCTCTGTGAAAATTCTTAAAATCAGTAACCTGAAGGTGACAGAAAATGAGGCCATGGAATTAGAAAGATGTCCCTCTTTCAATATTTCTCCCTTTAGAATTTAGCTGCATTCAGTATAATTCTGGTTCATACAGGATTTGAAATAATTTTTATACGATACAAATGAAACCATATCAGTGACATGCCAGTGAGAATCTACTGAAATCCACTGACAAGATTTAAAAGCTAAAATATTCTAAATAGGAGCCTAACTTAAACTGGCTTAACACTTGCCTGCACAATCTTTTCTATACAACATCTTAAAACCTAAAACACTCCCAAACTTTGCTACCATTGAGAGAATGAAAGGTTTTGATTTTAGGCATTCTGATGTAGTTCATAGACTTCCTCTGAGCGTTAAAAAGCCACACAGTCTCTTTGTTTTCAGTGGACTCACTGTCTAAAAACCAACAGAGACTCCAGGCTTGCAGGACCTGAATGCTGGGATTTACACATGCTGCGAGGCAAACCAAACTGTTTCCTGACATCTTTTGTTCCAGAAGCAATTCCCAGCTACTCAAGTAAACAGAACGGATCCTACTGATTCCACTGAACTTCAGAAATGCTGCCAGGATAACGACCAAGACTGGAAAATGAGGTAGCTTCAAAATTCTGTTGCCAAGATTTCAACTTTTTTTCTTTTCTTCCCTTTAGTGTACCCCAGTTCTAAAGGCAGTGAGTCTGGAGACAGAGCTGATTACACCCAGGAATGCCTGGGTGGCTATTCTGAACTAGAACTGTGGGGGTTAATCTGCCAGCTTGTGCCTACACTTATGCTCACTAATGAAATCTTTCCTTTTGGGAAGGGAACTCCATATTTTTTGTAGAATATAATGACACTCAGAAAAAGAAAAATTAAATCAAAGCTGCATGCACTCTTATTCCACAAAGAAATCTAAGCTTAAATTCAACTTTTTAGACATAAGCAAATCAGTACATTGTCTGGACTGAATAAACTAATGCCTCTATTTTATTATTATTATTACAGTTGGGTCAGTAGAAGGACAAGTATTCTTTTTCCTGCTAATTCAACCATGAGGAACCAGAAAGAGTGGAGGTGCTTGCAGACAATACACTCACTGCCAGTCCAGTGCAGAATGACCTGGAAAGTCCATTGCTCCTCTCCTGATACCTTGAGCCAGCAAACCACTCCAAAAAGTCAGCTCACCTGATGCTCAAAGCCCCTGTCCACCCGTCCCCTGACTCATGGCAGCAGGAGATGAGGGTGACCACCCCTTCCTCCTGCAAAGTGGTGACTGCCACACTGACACAGTAAACAACTGCTGACCTGTGCACCCCAAGCAGAGACCCAGCAAAGGGATTTCACACACTTACAGCAAAATGAGTGCAGAAGTATCATGAGAAAAGTTCCACATCCGGGCAAATACCTGTCTGAGCGTCCTCCTTCCAAGCTGTACCTCAGGTAGTTCATTCCATCTAAGAACTGGCTGCTTGGCAAAGAGTCATCTCCCAGCTCCCGGAGGTCTTCTGGCCTAAGGTACTCCCCTCCATCTCCTGTCATTGTGTCATCACCTGCAAATCAACCCACAAGGGATAACTACACACACGACTTTGATTCCATGGCACCTCAGAATCTAACAGCTGGATGGCACAATGAAGAGGAAGGCATTTTCCACTCAGGAAACACTGCAAACCACAAGCAATTAATGTATTTAATCAAAGTGGCACATCAAGCAAGATCTGTTGAAAAATAAAATTAAAATCAAGGTGATTAATCAATTAGATTTCATATATTTCTTCTTGTTGCACACAGTGGCAAGGAGCACACTTTTTTGCTATGCTCTGAAGCGTGGTCTTTCTGTTCTTTAATCCATTTCAGCTTTCTGGACACAGCTATGCTGCATCCCAACCTGACAGTTTATGGTTAAATATGACCACTCATTTGATTGTAATCTACATGTTTTCAGATGAAAACATATTTTCTGTGCCTTATGCCTTTTAGTTCCAAAGGTTAACTTAAACTCTCTATTATCCAAACTTCACATCATACAAGGCACCCATATTCCAAGATCTTTCTGTGATCAGCAACAAAATTCATGTTTCTAGAACATGGCAACATCCATAAACTGGAAATAAGCTCACTTGCATAGATGGGAATGATCATAATTCGTAATGAATCCCAGCCTAAAGGATCATTTGTCATTTGACACAGTAACCTTTATCCATATACTCTGAATAATGAAATTTAATCCTTTTTCTTTTTAGGTCCAGCATTCTTTTCCCCAGGAAATTCTGTCTATATGAAGTCACGATTTGCTTTTCCCCAGCAGACTAACAAAACAGATTCCATTGCCAAGCAACGTGTGGATGTTTCTTTTCATTCCCACTTGCAAGACGCTTCCTCTCCACAGTTTGAGCCTGGATATTTCAGTCATTTTCCTGCTGGTAAATCACTGCAGTGTGAGCCTGCCAGAGCCTTGGTGTGACCCACAGAGCCTAACAACATAACCCCAGGCCACCAAGATCTTTATGCCTTCTCATTTGCTAGGCTGTGTGGGCTAACTGAAGTTCATCTTGATACTTATTTTCACAAAGCAAATCAAGCTATTTTTTTAGATGACATTTCAGCAAAGAAATAAATAATTTATTATTTGTCATCTAAAACTAAGTAAACTTTGGGGAGAGGGTGTTAAGTTTTTTATGCATACACAAATATTAGATATAAAAATGAGTCTTGAATATTTTCAGTAAAACAGCAAAAACTCTTGAAAATTCCATCTGCCCACATTAAGAGGGAGAAACTGGGCACAGTTTCACAGAAAACAATAAAATGCATTTAATCACTTCATATTTCCTGTCTTCTGACAGATGATGCCTCCTGTTTCCTGGGAATGTCACATTAAAAGCACAGGGCTTAGTGAAAACTTGGAAGATATTAAGGCAATGCTGTTAATCAAACAGTAAAAGGAATTTCAAGTTATATTTCAAATAAACTAGATAATGATAATCATGCCAGACATTCCATTTATAATAGAAACAAAGGCAAAATCTTTACCATTTTCATCACACCCACAACCTTTAAAAAAAAAAAAAACCCAAACAAATCCATAGTCTACTCTGGTTTCAGCTTGGCCTCTGATCTGAGAGATGTCAATAGCGGGGCTGAGTCGCAGTGTTTGATGTGATGGGACATCTGCAAACAGTAACCAGAGCAGGCACAGACATCTCAGAACAGGCAAGGACTGAGGGAGCTCCCCCCACGGCCCGTGCCCTCCCATCTTCCTGCCCTGGGATGAATGCCCCAAACGTGCAGTGCCTCCCAGCATATGGAGAGAAAAAATAGGTGTTTAACTCTAAATGATTGCGTGTCCAGCTGACCAAGGGCTTCCTGACACAGCAGATCTCACCAGATGGTTGCTTTGTGGCAATACAGGAACTGCCCTTTTTCATCATGCAAGAAACAACCCGTCTGCCATCTCAGTCCCCATCAAATTAGTGCCAAGAACATTTCCACCACTTACTAACCACTTTGTGACAAATATAACCCTTGACACTGCTGGTTTGCATGCTCCATGGTTTGCAGTGGCCATCTACGAAGTTGCAAAATTCAACTGCTGCATGAGAATTGCTCTGAAAATTTTTCTCACAAAATGTAGAAAAAATACAGAGACAATTTTAAAATAAAATAATGGAGGAAAGGGGGCTGTGTCAAACTGCCAGAAATCACTTAACAGATGCTTTTAAAGCCAGATACAGTTATATGAGTTTGCCAAAATTATTGTTTTCTCTGCAGCATGCAGATAAGCCTAAAGCTCACCACAGAAGTGTTGCAGATGGAGAAAGGACACCTATGGCAATAACAATTTTTATGGAATATATATTCCATAACTGCAGAGCTTCTCTTACACTTTGTTTGGACACTTCCAATTCCCTAAGTCAATCCTCTATTTAGCTGCCCACATTAGAATCTTCCCTGGATTACAGTTTGACTAATGCTTTAACTTTATTTCTTTGTAGCCAGCCAGGAAAGTGCGGCTTCATATGGGGTATCAGATATTGATACATGACTTTAAATTTATCATCATGTCAGCTGTTGGGAGCTCAGGGCAGCACCCACAGAATGGCAGAAGGTGAAGTAAATCTCAAAAGAAGAAGTGCACTTCTACTCTCAAGGACCTCTGGGGAGGGAGAGACACCATGATTTTGTTTTCTTGCCTATGAACCCACTGCAAAAAGAATTCCAATTCTTGACAGGTGGTTATCTTGGTATTTAGGAAGTTGCTATGTTGGATCTAGGTAAAAAAAACAATAAAATAACAAAATACCCCCATATCCCTAAGCCACCAAGGCTTTACTTCTGTAAATCAGCATCCTGTGGCTACATTTTATACTACTGGATACAAAGTGCTTTATTTAGAGGATGAGTTAACTCAGGGGTGCTATTCTAAATTTACTGTGTTTTAATGGGCAGCAACAGCAACCTTAGTCTATTAAGAACAATTCCTGGCTGCAACTTTAACTTCCAGGTTTAATTAAGGAAATGAAATTTTCCCACTAGTTCAGGTGCTTCTTCAGAGGAATTCTGTGCATGTAGAACAGCAGTGGATTCTGCCCAGTCTTAGCTGCTCATTTCTCACACATATGCAGCAGCATTAGCTACTCCAAGGCCATGCGTGGGGGCACTCAGGAAATTCGTTGCTGTATTTAAGCACTGGGGGGGATTTTCTGTCTTATCAGAAATGTGATGCAGCCAGATATAGGATCAGCTATGAACTGCTTCCTGGTATCCGAGGTCACTACAATGCAGTGGTTCACAGATAGAACACCTTGTCCATGAACTCTTTGCACACAACAAATAGGGAAGGGATAGACAATCTTTGCCTACCCCTTCTCTGCAATTGCCGTGCCAGCACGAATTACAGTTTGGTGTGAGTCAACTTTCCTGGTTGACATCTCAGGCCATGCTGCTCCTAACAGTGGTATTCCACCCTTTTCAGCCTTTCTATTCTCTTCTGCCAGCAAAAGTTGTCTGGCTGGAAAATAACTTGTCAGAACAAAGAGATTCATTTTCAGACAGGTCAGTTCTCTGGACTGGGTCACCACGTGGTGAAACGTTTGTGCTGCCAGAATGGAGGATGTGGGTTAGCATGGTTAGAGCTTGACAACTTCTGCAGCAGCCAGAACTTGGTCTCAAGCAGACACTGAAACTACAACTTTTAAAAATTAATTGGCAATGAGGAGGCTCAAAAAGAAACACGTGAGAGCTCTTGAACATCCTGTTTTACTGGTTGTATTCTTTATAGCAGTACACTTACTGCACTATCTCCCATGGGAATTTCAAGGATAAACCACTGTTGGTTTGTGCAGCTCTTCTGGCACAAAAATGAGGCATGGAATGGATAGAGGTGCATATTAATATATGGGGAAATAAGAAAGAAACCAGGCTCCTGCCTTTTCTACATTTTTCTGTGTGTTTACACAGACTTGACCCTAACAGAAACATTTGCTTGTGCTTAACTTCACTAATTCTGTAGACATCATTATAATGCATTTCACGGGATGCTTTGCAGTAATTTCCTTTTTTCTTGTTTTAAGGATCTCTCAGGTGCAAAATGCTTCTTTTGTGGTGATAGGTTTAAAGCAACTGACCTTAGCAGCAATACAGCCAAGGCTGATACAATGATAAAAACCTACAGAGTTTTTAGTGCAACTTTATCCACACTGAGCACTTCTGGCAGGGGTACAGATTGCACAAACCATGTCACTTAACAGCTCTGCCTATGGGCATCTGTAGTGCAATCCCCATAAGCAGGGATTAAATGCCATTTAAAATAAAAAATACAATGTGATTTTGTTCAAAAGGAAGATTTGGTTTTGCAGGTAACATAAAAAGTAAAGGATTATTAATAACAATTCAGTAGATAAACACAAAAAAAGGTGCAAGAAAATTGAAGAATTAGTGGCACTCTGTCCATTCAAGATATTTTAAAACAGGCTACCCAGAGCAGGACCTTCCACACCAAGCTGAGCTATCTGATAGATAATTGTCTTTTATTTTATACTGCTCAGACTGTCTGTTAACTTTGTTTTAGGAATACAAACACTATATTAACAACATGACAGCATACAATTATGCAACATACCAATCTTCCAAGCAAAGTGCAAAGTACTTATCATCAGTGATGAACATGCTACACAACAGGACCTGAAATACTTTGCTCAAGTACTCTTATGTTCAACTTTATAATGATATAAATACAGCTGGCAGGTTTGCAGCAGCACATCGATTTATTTCAGAACATATTGTGTCACTTGAAAGAGCACAGCATCACAGAACCCTCACTGCTAGCCTCTCATGAAGCTACCCCAGCCCTAAATGGTTCATCCTCTCTACTGAACAAGTTCTGCAGCCTTCCTGTCCCCAGCTATTTAAAGTTACTGCGACAAGCACCATCCCCATTAGGAGTTCTTGCAGTGAATGTTAATTCAAAGCACAGGAGAGCATTAGTCATGCAGGACAGCCCCTTCAAGTTCTGCCAACACACTCAAGATGTAGGTAATAAATCTGAGATTTTCTGGCTTCCCTTCCTCCTCCCACCTTTCATGAAACACACACTCAACCACACTTCAAAATAACAGAGAGGAGCAGTGTTAGATACCCAAATTCTGCAAACATGTGTTGTTACTACACAAAAAAAGAATAGACTGAGTCAAACAAAGAGTCTGTATGTCTTACTCCACGAACTCCTGCTAACAGCACCCGTGCCACTATATGCTTCCCCATCACTGAAGGGTTCCTCATCAGAGTGTTTAAAGGCTGCACAACACACAAATTGGTTTGAGAAAAAGGAACACCCTGGATTAATCCAGTAGAAGCAGGAAAACATACTAGGCTTTGTGAATTAAAGATGATTCAATGGTAGATCAAAAGACTGTGAGAAAACTAAACAAGGTGATCATAAGGCAATGAGTTATTTAAAGGTGATTCAATATAACAATTACACAAGCAGTTGAATGCTTTTTAACCAGAGACAAAGTAGCAAAATCATTTCACTGGTCATGATGCAGCAGAAAATAATTGATTTTGAATCACACTTGTTTGTTTTTGCATTTTAAAACAAAAAGTTGCATCTGGAGCCTAAGCATCATATTTTCTCAAGAGTGTAACTCATTTATCAGCATAATCCCATTTCTAAAAGCAATAGAAGCACTTATAATTAATGAATGCCATTAACTTTGTGCACCATTTAGAACCACAAATGCATCTGTTTTCTTTGCAGAAGAAAAATACCAACCCTGTAAGCTGAGTTTCCAAATTCCCAGGACTTTCTGGAAACTACTCGCCCTACAAATTATTTGTGTGAAATAATAACAACCACCATAAAATGGCACACATAGGATATTGTAATATTGACACTCCCAAGTGTAAAAAGGAACATAGAAAAGCCTTCCAACTGTGTTTATATTTATTAATACTGCTGTGACTAAAATTTCTAAGAAGTCACTTGCAGACTCTTAGAAAAGGATGGGTTTAGGCCATTTCTGCAATTCTGAGCTGTAAAAAAGTGTGATACTTTGTCACTTCTCCCAGAAAGTCAGAGAAACTCCCTCGGGGGATAGCTAAGTGGTGGGACACATCTCCTACCTGCATGTGCAAAGTCCTGGGAAACCAAGTGCTGCATTTATGTCATTTGTTATGCATTGTTACTTTGTACCACACCATGTGCATCCCTGAGTTCCCCTGTGCCAAAAGCTCCCTCCAGGGAATGCTCTCCTCACCCTCTGCCTTATGCATCTTCTTACACAAATGTTTCCAATTAGGCAAAACTCCTGGATATTTGTATCTGATACAAGTGGCACACATCCAAAAAAATTAACTGCTCAGATTCCTCTTTATGGGAGGGTCAAAGCCAACTTTGGGGCAGCTCTACATTGAAATTGTAAAGCCTGGAGCTGGGAAATGGACTCAGTTGCCAATTTGGTTCAGATAAGCTTTTTCTGGAAAAGATGTAGGGGTCCAGGATTTTGCTGTGTTTCAAATTTTGGCATCTTTATAAAAATACCATAATGATTACATCATTTTAAAAAGAACTCCATTGCAAGCACAGCAAAATGAAGATGTCAGAGTACTAAAGCAGCTTCTTGAGCCTGTGTAACAGGTTACATAGGTGATATGGAAGAGGAATTTACCAAAGTCACCCACCTTCTTCATCTGACACATCCAGGACCTCAGTCATTGTCTCGGGTACATTTAGCTTGTGCTTCTCTGTTACAGTCTGCAAAGACAGAATCATCAGTCAGAGGAGCAAAGTTTACAGTAGGGCATTTACAACAGACAGCAGTGGGACGTGCTGAGGCATTTCACAACATGGTTCTTCTTCTCCTAACTTGCTTTTTCATCTTTATTCCAGAAGCTCCTATTCTCAGTGCTGCATAAGGTAACGTTTCTTCTGGAAGAAAAGTACAAAACCATAAGATAATGAGCTGGTTAGAGAAATAAAATTTATTTATAAATGGTGCATGTAGAACAATTCAGCTCAATGTTTCCAGGATGATTTTTAAATGAATTAGGTAATGTCTACAGAAGAGCTTGAGGAAGTTGTATGGGGCATATGGAAATTATTAAATTGTAAAACATTTGGAAATGAAGTTATGAATGATGTGAAATTCCTGAACTAAAAAAAGATGTGAAGGATTTACACAGATCACTTGAAACATTTCTCCCCCTTCTCCAGAAAAAGGTGACTACAGTGCATATTAATTATATCCTTTTCATAAATTGTGTATATTCCCCCTAAGCATCAGAGGAAAAAAAAGTTATTTGAAGATTCTGAAATATCTTGTGCACCTAAAAGCTCAAAATATTGTGAATCAAGGCAATTATGGACTGAGGAATAGTGGGAGGATTTGGGTTAGATATAAGAGCAGGAAAACACTGGAAGTTTGTTGAGGTTTTTAAAATATAATTTTATCTTTATAAATTACTTCTGGGAGGAAATAGAAGATCCCCAGGGATGCTGAATTGAGTATGAGGACATCTTTTTAGCATCCAGATTCACATTGGAGAAGGAGATGAAGAATATAACAAGAGAAACTGCAGGAAGTACAAGATGTGAAAAAGTTGTCTGCAGGGAACTCTTCAGTGTGCTAGGATGCAGGGGACAAAACACCAAAGGCTTCAAAAGGAGCAGTGATCAGAAATGCCATGGTCACAACCAAAAAGTACCAATTTCCCTGGCTCCTCCCAGCGAGCGGGGGAGCTGTGGAGAGCAGCTGGCACACTTCTTGGGGAAGTGCGGGAGCACAGGTGCCCCTCTGGCACGGAGGGCAGTGCCAGGAGCCACGTGTGCCCCTCTGGCACGGAGGGCAGCGCCAGGAGCCACGTGTGCCCCTGAGAAACCCCCTGTGAGGCAGCACTCCCTCCCTGCTGCACACACCATCTATCGGGCATACATGAACATCACATGCAAAGGAGCCAAAGCGTTTCATGGGAGGAATAATTAAATCAGCCAAACCCTGAGTCCCTTAAGCAATATTCTTTTGGGAAAATGCCTGTTGATATCAAGCCGTGAAGTCAATAGCAACTTTTGTTGCACAAAACTTACTAGTTATTTCCTGGTCCTGTTATGTACTCCTCTCTTTCTAACAAACTGACAAAGCCAGCTTTCTTGCTTATTGTAAAATACTGCACTTTAATAACTAAGTTACCAACTTGTGTAGTTACTTTGGAAATTAGTTTTAAAAGTCTGCTTTCCATTTCTGAAATCTATTTGACTCTGACAGCAGTTTACCCTCCTGAGGTACAGGGAAAGAACAATGCCCTTTGCCTCAACTGGCAATCCTAATTAGGCTCCTAAATTCCCTCTTCCCCACGAGTAAAAACAACTCATTATTTCTGTTGCAGCAGAACACATGTTCAGGGTTGCAAATTAGTTTCTATTCACCGAATGGCCCCGCCACCAGGACTGCCTTTTCCCCTGTATCCCCATGGCTTTCCTGGGATAGAAATGTCAGGCAGCAGTGGGGTGACAAGGCCAGCCATGACAGATGGGGAGGTGCTGTCATTCAGGTGGCACTGACTTTGTCTCTTCAACACCAGAGTTAACACGTGAGTTGAACAATCAAGTAAGTTAAAGCACAGGCTGCAGGTAGAGAGGACCACTGTCCACTTTTCTATCTCCCAGGTAACCAAGGTTTATGGATCACTACAACCATCTATTTGTTACTCAGGTTTTTACAGGCCTCCACATAAAAATCTGGTCTCTAAGGCTTGCAGATGTTATTATCTATTTACAGGGAAGCAAGGATACTTTATTGACTTACTGGTTTTCCCATCAGTTAGAAAAAAAATACTTCATAATTTAGCAATTGGAAAACAACTTGGAAACAACAACAACAACTTGGAAAAGAGATTCAAAAGAGTGTGTGTGCATATGCACATTACAGAACAAAAAATCTTCATTGACAATTTTGGAACACTGAACTCAGCAAGAATCATTAATTCTACATTAATTCTAATCCCAAGAACTTCTCTTTGGAATTGATGCATTTAAAGGCATTTCTAGTGTGATATTCGAATTTTTTTAATTGATAGGCTCATCAAATACTCTCAAAATTTAAAATCCTTATCTAGCCCCATGAATGGCCCACATGGAAAATTGCTCAGTGTGTATTCCTCAAACTCTCTACTTGTCACTTGTAGTGACAAGTCCATGATAGAGTTTACTTATGGCTTCTGTATTTGAGCCTTTCATTCTAAGGCCAGATTTTCTCTGGGTGGCACAGAATAATTCCAATATATAATTCAGCTAAGTAAACCTATATGTGCTTGCAGTAATGACTTGCAGCATACTGCAAACAACCTGAAAGCTCCTCATATATTCATCCATCCACAGGAAGGCTGTGCTTTTTTGTACAAACAGCCCCAAACTTAATTACATAGCAAACCTCTGAAAATCCAGTTTATTCTCATTTCTTATTGTCCTTTAATATTTCAGTAAAAAGCGTGCACTTTATTCTCCCTATTGCTATATATTCATGTGGTTCCACTAAGAGCAGCACTGCTGCAAGTAAGTGGAAGATTTGTTCCAAGTTAGAGCAAAGAAAGGCTTTGGCACTGGAGACCTTTTCCCCATCTCAAGAGGCAGTGACTTGCATATCAATCACGCATGGGGCTGTGTGACATCCTGGCTGCAGGGCTCAGCCCAGCCTCATAGAAGGAGGTAGCTATGGTGACAGCACCTTCTCTCAGGCTCAGGTCTGGCAACAGCAGCCTCACCATCTGGAGAACCTGACTGCAGGGAGCACCTGCTATTAGCCCTCCTTTGCAGGACTTGTTCTACATTATGTTCAATCAACATCCCCCCCACCACCAAACAGCACCATTCCACACATCCCCCTAAGGTACAAGGCTTACATGTATTCACAGCTGGAGAATCTGAGTTATCGAGGGCTCCCACCTGGCTTTCCAAGTATGCAGACACAGAACAAGATTTTAGATTTCTCTTCTGCGAGAGCACTAAAGGTCAACCCTGCAAGTAAGTTTCAGTACTTGATTCAGTCCTAAACCCCAGGCATCAGGGATCTGGTAGAAAATACCATTAATCCTCAACGTTTAAAAAAATATTTGTCCCAAGTAAATAGCTCACATGTGTCTTTTTGCAGTGCAATTCCTATTATTTCAAAGATCTAACACTTACATGAGACAAGGTCCAAAGGTTTCACTGCACAGTGAAACACAGTGGAAAGGAAGAAGAAAGGAAGTTACTGCTTTTATCAAAAAATTAATTAAAAATTTGTGCTAGGACACAGCATAGAATACGTGACAAAGGTTTCCTCCAAAGCTTAAAAATATAAGAACTAAAGTTTCTCAAAAAAAATTTCCCTAGGTTTTATTTTCCTAAACTTCTGATTAGATACATGTGTTTATGCACATACATGTATGATGTGCTGTATGATTAAACAAGAACATGAAGTAATAACAACAGAGACACACAGTCTTTATTAAGAGACTTCTGGAATTACGCCGGAATTCCTCCTCCAAACCTGACTCAGCCTGATCTTTGCAGGTCATTAATAAATTATGACTCATTCTATTTGTAACCTTATGCCATGTTATCTTTATTGCATCTTCCTTGGTTCGTATCAAATGGGATTTGCCGTCAGCATGCAACAAAACAAAAATTATTTTCCCATTTCTTTACAAGTGATTTTGGACTTCTCTTTCTCTAACCCTCTCCACGACTGAGCAGTGGCATCTTTTTAGTAACCTACAGATTTTTACAGCTCTGAGCTCCTAAATGTCATCTAGAGCTGATGGGGTTTCTAGACTGATAATCTTGCATTAAAAAAAAAAAAAAATCAAAAATAAAATGAAAAAGCATGACCTTACAGCAATGTTTCAAGATGAATGAAGTAACCAAGACTTAAATAAAATCTAATTTCTTAAATTATGCAGTATTTCTAATGTTCTCCCTTCCTACCTGCTATGTCATTTGTAGATGGGAGGTAAAAGTGAAAGAAGGGAAAACCTTCTCCTCCTAGGGTGTCCAAATAGATCAGCTTTTCCTGGCTTAAAGCTGCAGTACCACCTCGCTGATGTTCAGCACACACTGTTCACAAGCCCTGATGTCAAAATACAGACTCCAAGAATGTGGAGCACTGAGCCCATAAGGAAAGATTCCTATACATTTTGGAAAAACAGGATCTGTTTGAACTGGAAGTGACTTAAGCAAGAAGATGATGGATGTGATTCACAGCCATCCAGTGAGCATCATTAGGCTTGGCTTCAGGCCATGGCTGGTGTGGTCCAAACGTAGAGATGCTGCAAGGATTGAGCCTCAGGAGGTGTCAAAAGTGTGGGGATGTAAGGCCAGACAGGAAAGGAGAGGTGAAAAGACAAACGGAGAAATGGCAGGATCTGAACAAGGACACAGACTTCAGGAAAGTTTGGGTTTGCAGCTCAGACCCAGGTCTAGAAACAAGTTTCACTCTGAATTGTTATTTTCTATCCGTGTGCACACAGAGTTTGTTCCCTAGCTCAGGGGAGCCTGTTGCCTTGCACACATTTCCACAAGCTTATAAGACACGCTCAAAGCACTGTAGCAAAAATGCAACAGAAAGGGAAGGCGGGGAGGAGGGGAGCTAAAACTCCCCAAACAAAACAGAAAAGGAAAGAGATGCACGGAGAGCCTGAGGGAAGAGCAGAAAGACAACAGTCTGAGTAAAGAAGAGCCACATCTGAATGCAAGTGCAACTCACAGTTGTGGTGGTGGTGATCTCCTCTGTTACAACCTTCAGCGTATCGACCACAGAGATGTATCCCAGGCGCCTGGCGATGGCTAAGGCTGTGTTACCATTCTGAAGGGAAGAGAGAGGGGGAGAGCGCTGAGAGAGAGGGAGGATTGTGATGTGAACCAATGAGATCACTCTCCACGCTGCATGAGCCAGCATTTCCATCCAAAACAAGGCACAGCCTAGGAAAATCACGGCTTTTTTACCGTTACATCTGACTCTGCCTTTGTAACTTCTTTAAGACTATAGCCCCAATTGCCATGGTAACACAACACACTTACATCTGCCAGCGATTCCAAATACTACAGCGCTGTATGCTTTAACCCTTCAGGGCTCACATTGCACTATGCAGCCTGCCTTGCCTGCATAAGTTTGGCACTTATTTTGCAAAAATACTCTTCTAGAAAGTAAAAAGTGTTTTAGCTTTTTACAGTTTCACTCCCAGTTGAAACTGTGACACCTTTACCAGGTGCAATTACTTATCTGGGGAATACAAAATTACAGCTGTGATGTCCACATATACTCCTATTCCTTCACACAACAAAAATGTACTTCCATTAACAGTTCACAAAAGCTAATGATTTAACAAGTACAAGCCACAAAAGGCTTGGGGGTGAAGAATATAGTTCCATTTAAATACATTTATTTGCAGTTTGAATATTCATAACATATAGAGACATGTCATTCATCAAAAGGACACTAAAATAATTTAACAAGAGTTTAGACCTATTTATCCCCATTTCATCTCTTGGAACAGTGGCAGTCCACAGTCTCCACGTCACTGAGCATGGGGAGGAGAGGAAGGGTTGTGTTCCATGGTTCTTTGTAAAGGGTTCTACACAGGATTGTTCCATGCTCTTTTGCACTGAACCAAGGGACAACATGCTGGTCTCCTGAGGAATCACAGACTGTCACTGTATCACTCTTTGCACAGAAATGATTTCTCTTGTGACCCCACTGCACCATGTGCAGGGTTTATCAGCCTGAGGGCTCTCTCTTCTTCAGCAACAACTTCAGTTATCTAAAATTTAAACTCTTCTGTATTAGTCTAGCTCAGCCACCCTGAAGAATCACCTAGTCTGCGGATTAGCACACAAAATGAACAGATTAGCACCTTCACAACACAAATAATTTGACTGTTACTTCACTTGCACATTAGCTGCTCATCCACCACTCCTATATATCTCCCTACCAGATGTCTCAGGTTGAAATCCTCTCTTATCTCAAGCCTGAGGTTGCGGTGTGTGGACAAGGACAGATACAATACCTGAGGGAGCAGCCAACTGTGCAGCAAAGATACATCCCTAAGGCTGCTTGGACTTGGGTTAGACCTGGGCCTGGGCATGACAGCCCCAGTGTGACGACCGAAATCAAGTCAAGGCACCCTCAGTTAAACACCCCAAAAAGTACCTACAGTCCCAGAAGCTGACTACACTAGTCTCTCACTTGATGATCCAGTGCACAAACTGGTATTTTGAATAACTTTCACACAAGATTATTCCACGTGATTGTTCCAGGTCCAGACATGGTGCCAGTGCTGATTTCAGCATACACACTTAAAGGTATATGGAAAACTGATCCACTCTGGGGAACAACAGGAGTTTTGGCCACTCTGGCAGTGTTCTAACGATTACCCAATTAGAGGTGACTAGTAACAACATCAACGTGAAATAGGACAGTCGCATTCCTGGCTGGCTGACTGCAGAGAATGAGCTGTGCCAGCAGCTATTGATGGTCTTTGAGGGTATTAACTTCACTGAGTTCACTGAGGTGAACTCACTAAGAACCTGCAAACAATTTAGAGCACGGAGGGACAGAAATGTGGGTCTAAATGTAAAAAAAGAACCCACCCAAAAAAACCACCACCAGGTTCTGAACTGCCCTTGATTTTTAAGGAAAACTTCTTCAGGAGATATTAATTTCCAGAGAGAAGTGTTGAGGTGGAGGAAACTGAATGAGCCTGGCACGGACAGCTATGGCCAGCCTGATCCTGCAGCTCAGGAATCTGCTTCTCTGCCTCACGTTTAGCTTAGTGCACAGTTAGGTCAGATGTGAACTACCTTAAGAGGATAAGGAAGAGCTGAGGAAATTACATTTCCACATATGACAACCAGCTGTATGAGGAATACTTTCACCAAAATAACAGCCTGCTCTCGAGCCCTAAGGAAGGAAAGAAAAGAACCGTCCAGGGAAACAAGTTCCCCGTGGCACATCAGACTCACCGTGGTGATGGCGTTGGGCTTGGCCCCGTGCTGCAGCAGAACGTTGATGATGTGAGTGTGGCCCTGCTGAGCAGCCTGGTGAAGAGGGGTGTACCCGTTCTGGTACCCACGGCCGTGACAGCAAAGCAAACAAAGAACAGCAACCGATCATTAGCTCAGGCATTTCACTTTGCTTCCTTCTGCTCCTTTTGAGATATTTCTAACATAAATTATGACACCACTTGACCCAAAAATAATAAACCTTCAGTAATAATAATTCTCCTTCCCCAAATTAATGGAAATATAAAGGAAGGTAATATACTTATTCAAAAATAGTTTCTCTCACAATAAAAGAAGTCTATGAAAAGACATTTCCCCCCCATTTTCTAAATCAGAGGAAGGAACAATGAGGAACAGCAAAGTTACAGGGGCATGTTGAGAGCACAGAATCATAGCTGAGGCAGAGAACATTCCTCTTCCTCTCACATCCTAGCTTTCAAAAGAAGGCCCAAGATTTGCCTTTAAAATATCTGAGTCTGTTAAAATCGCATCATTTTTAACAGCAGTGATTAAAGCCTTGCCTTTTAAAAGGCTAACAACATATACCTATTACAAAAGTCAATCAAGTTTAGCTTCACTTTGCCTCCAAAAGGCTGGACTAAGATGTGATTACACTTAGGAATTTGTACACAGTGTCTACCTTAATAAACAGGCTTAGCTCAAGATACTCATGCGCTCCAGTGGTTTGTTCTTGTGTCACACAATACAGAAACATAACCAAAGTGTGCTTAAGCTGGCTGATCTGAGATGGTATTGTCTAAGTCCAGTCAGGCAACTGATTTACAAAATTATTCGCAATTGGCTTTGAAACCAGGCAGAGAAGAAACTGTAAGAAAACCTTGGGTTGATCTCACTGTACACTTACATAAAGCCTGGGGCAGACTCTGAAAACGTGCTCTGAGAGTTATCTCTACTGCAAACAAACAGATGCCAGTAACGCTTTGCACTGCTAATTAGATGGTGATACTTCAGAACTGTCACAGTTCTTATACTGACAATATATACAATTCTCATGTGTGTGGACTGCTAAGAACTGCTGCTTACTGTAGGTTCTAGTGGAAAGTAGATTATCCACCTTTACTTGAACAGTGTAGTCCTTCAAAAATAGAAGCCATGTGTTCCTTGCACAAAGCATTGCGCAGGCTTTCTCTAGTGAAAGCCCAAGCTGCAACAGGGGTTATTCGTTCTTTAACATGCCTATCCTGAATCCAGGATTTATTCTTTAAACTGAGTCCACAACACCAGCTGACAGATCGCCAGTATTTTTAGTGGTCCCTAGGTGTGAGATTGTGGAGAAATGCTTCCTGATACAAACTTGCTGACTAAAATGAAAGCATTCTAATTAAGTAAAATACCTGGGTGAATGGAATCAGAATATGTCCCAGCGGCCCTTTAAACAAAAAGAGGCCTAATCCTAAAGATACAATTTTTTCTGTCCCTTGAGTTAGCCTCCAAATACCTCAGCTGAGTGTCTTGGCAGCTATAGTTTGGATCCTGCTAGTGTCTGTTTTATTAATTCTCATCAGCTGTTTTTCTAGCAGTGTTGCCTGTCCTTTTGGAATCCCCAAGTTTCACCCATTGATTTTGGGTGATCCCATGAGGAATGGGCCAGAATAATTTATTTATTTGGATTTTTCTTACCACACTGAGTTGTGACCACAGTGAAAAAATAATGCTACTTTGAGAAATGAATCATCCCATAGGTCCCAGCAGGGGACAGGGGAGCTGACCAGAGGAACAAGCAAACTTCAAGGCAGTGATTTTAATGGGATTTTAAAGACACTCTCAGTGGGCTGCTTCCTGTTGATCCCAAGACATCCAGCTTGAATCCAGTAGCCAGGAATTGCCTGAAGTCAGCTTTAACCAAGCTGGAGCCCTACAGTTCCCCAGTTCCTTTTTTTTCTGATAATGGTGATGTGATGATTTCTGGAGTGCAACACACTGTTGCTGCCATCAGAACCTCTCCTTGTATTCTCAGAAGACACACAGCTTTTGCTACAAAATGCATCCCATTCAGCTGGCATGCCCACCAGTTTATCCCTGAAGAAACTGTTGAAGTCAGTGGGCTTTGTTCAGAATTTCACTGTAGGCAGTCAGGCCCATTTCAGTGTATCTGGACAGATTTCAGCATAGCCAGATTCCCCTCAGAAAACCCCAAACTCTCCTTGAGCAAACCACATTCCCTTACCACAGCTGCTTCCTCTCCCAGAGTCATCCCACCCACACACTGAACAGCAGCAACTCTTCCCACTCTTCTCCCAGCATATTGGAGAGAACTTGGCATCACCCTGAAAGTGTCTGAATTGTTACTTGCTAGTTTGGCAGCACAGTTGTATTACAGTGGTGTAAACCATGTGGAAATGAGATCAGGAACAAACTTTCATTTGTTAGTTTGCAAGTAATAAGAAAAAGAAAAACCAGCAAAATTGATTGTCTGTGTTGTTTTTTTCGTATACACAGAGTTATCTGGCTTTTCTTTCCTGAACACCACACCATGAGATGGAGCAGACAGAGGGCATTCCATTACAGCTACCAGTTGACACCTCCCATGCCATGCTTAGAGCTCCCAAGGGAAAAAGCATGTATGTCAGGTAGGAGTGCTGTGTTACCATGTTCAGAATAAAGAGCAAAAGCAAAGCAATGGAAAATTCTTTACCTTTGTTTTAGCATTGACATTTGCTCCGTGCTTGAGGAGAAAATTCACCATTTTGATGTTTCCATAGTGACAGGCCACAATTAAAGGTGTATAACCAAGCTACAGGAGGAGAACAAACAAGTAAAACTGCAAGCTCAGTGGAACATTCCTCGGACAAGGGTAGCACCCTTTGGCACGCTGGAGACAGCAGCCACTCACAAGGTGATTTACCTTTGTCTGAGCATCCTGGTTCGCACCGTGTTTGGTGAGTATCTCGGCTACATTCACTTTGTCCTCTTGAGCTGCAAGGTGTAAGGATGTCAGTCCAGCCTGGAGATGGAATATAACAGGTAAGTAAACAAACAGATAAAAGCGAGAATAAAATCCGACTTTACATAAGCAAAAAATCTAGACTTCCCCACTTCCTCATCTTTAAAACATGATCAGACCCTAACTATAGCTTCTGAGTATGGGTGGTGTTTTAAAACAAAGTGCAGTCGATGTTGCTCCTGTTCCAGCTGACAAAGAGCTCCAAACCAATTACCTCACCATAACCATAGTGGAAAACTTTAAGGCATGAATGCTGAAGACTTGCTACAATAATGTAATTTGGGAAGCTGACAAGCCCATTAATAAAATGTGCTTCCCACTCCTCAGACAATAAGGGGAACCTTGACAACTGCAGGCACGAGCCAGATGAAGACATTAACTCCAGAAATAGATGCCATTCAGGGATGGAGGCAGGGAAAAGGATGGAGCCTTTAACAGGCAGCTCACTGTGATAACGTGCAGCACTCTGCCGTGAACAAGGCACTGAACAAATTTTATATAAGAAATGAAAATCTCCTTGTTTCTATTAGCAGAATATATTAACTCCACACAAGGAGATACTACAGCCTTCTATACTAACTTGTATGGACAGAAGCTGCAGGCTTTTCACCTGCATAAATAAGATTTGCATACATCTCTGGATAAACCCAGTGACCCCTGGAGATTTACAGTAATGGTTTGGGTCGTTTTTTGGTTCGGTTTTTTTTTTAATTTATTTTTTATGACCTTGTTTTCTGTAAAATGCTGATAGGCACAATAATTTAAAAAATTTGGAAAATCTTCCATAGAATTTTTCTTAGTCTACTCCAGTCATGCAGTTGTTTTCTTATTTGCCAGAGAATGTAAATTTCTTCACTTACCACTGAAGGATACAGACATGTGGAAAAGAGTCTTTGCTGGAGAGAGCACTGAATTATTTCAGACTGGAGCGCCCAGGTTTCTGGTACAGGTTGTTAAACCCAACCACTGACACCAACACTGCATCTTACTGGATACTCCCACCCACAATGCTTTGTTTCCTATCATGAGTTACCTTTGTTGCCACATGGATGTTGGATCCCTTCTCCAAAAGCAAAGTCACCATGTCGGTGTGACCTTCCTGGGAGGCCAAATGAAGTGGGGTGACCCCCTGCTTGGTCAGAATGTTGGTCTCAGCCCCGTAGTTCAACAGAGTGGTAGCTATCTGCATCTGGTTTTTCTTGGCAGCGATATGCAGAGGGGTGTATCCATTCTGACACCAGGCAGGGGAAAAAAGGAAAATAAAGTTACCACAACAGCCATATGAGCCTAAGAAGTCAGGCAGCATACAACAGTATTATTTGATGTTATGCCTGCTATTAGAGAAGGGAGTTCATTAAATTTGCAAGGCCAGACATGTCCCACATGGCCCTGCTGTGGTATTGCTTTGTCCATCTGTTATTTTCACCACCTAAACCAGAACAAAGCCAGCCCTCACCAGGGTGGGCAGGACTGTTCCACCAATACCTTCAAATTAGTCCAAGTTTGACACCTACATTTTGTACAACCTATGTTGCACATAATCCCTTTTGACTGGTGAGTGGCATTGCCCATGATGACTGATGGGTGCACACCCTTCACCACATCATGCTTTTTCAGAGCATGTGAGTAGAGATGTGTTTGCATATGGAATGTTGATACGTGTGTCAGTCACAGGCTGGAAACAGCAATGGGGTGGAATGTTTTTGTGACTGAAGTAATCATTTAAGCACAGAAGAATGGCATTTTCTGGCAAGAACACAACTTCCTAATTTCTGTATAACACATCCTGAGGGAAAAATCCCAGGTGCCAGCACACAGGTCCTGTGGGGGGTGCTTGGTTTTGTTGTGCTGTGGTTGTTTTGTTGTGGCTTTTTCAGTGGGAGTTTCCCAAACTATCCTGCTTTCCATGCACTGCCATGGAAACCACATTCCCAATACAATCCCTGAGCATTTCCTGAGAGCCTGTAGATCAGCAGCCTTGCACAGGGCAGGACACTCTCTGGTGTTGCACCCATCTGGTCCCCATTTTCCCCTTTTAGCAGCTTTTGCTTTACACAGCAATAGCACAGCACCACTCCTAACCCTGGAATGATTTGTGTGTGTGGTCAGAATACATATTTCTAAAGTTATTGCTAATATTATGCAATAGTGAGCTGACTTCCAACTGCAACCAAAGCTCTGATAGAGCTGGGTCCCCTCACGGCCGCACAGTGTCCCCTCAGAGCTCCCCTCAGCTGCACCGTAGTACCACAACACCACTCCTAATAAAATGTCTAATATCATTGCTAACATTGCACAATAGTGAAGTGACTTCCAGCTGCGACTAAAACTCTGGTGGGACTGAGACCCCTCAGGGTCAGGGTTCCCCTCAGTGCTGCCCTCACCGACGCAGTGATACCACGACACCAGCGCTACACCCGAGATTAATTCCCCTTGCGCTCATTCTGGCTGCCTGGCCAGAACAGGCATTTGTGCGCAGCAATGAACGGCCTGCGGGCCGTGCCGGGGCCGTGCCGGGGCCGTGCCGGGCTCACCTTGGCGGTCGCGTGGGGCGAGGCGCCCTTCTCCAGCAGCAGCAGCGCCACCTTCTGGTTGTCGTAGTGCGCCGCCACGTGCAGCGGCGTGAGGCCGTTCTGAAAGGGCGGCGGCGGCGTTAGCGCGTTACGGGACACCGGGAAATGGGGCGGGATGGGATGGGATGGGATGGGAGCGTCCGGGGCTGCGAGGGACAGAGGGGACCGGCGGGAGGCAGTGGGGATGGACAGCAGGGCCACGGCAGGCTGTTAGTGGGGAGAAGCAGCGAACCAGGCGAACCACGGTGGCAGCTGCTGGCTCTCATCGCGCCGCACCGGGGGATGGTGTGGCTTTGCCCCTAGGTTTATCCATGGGGAATTTAGGCAGCTTGATGGAACCGGTGCTTCCTGAGCCAAAGACCCACACCTGCCCTCAGAGCAGCCATGCACCCTCCTGCCACGGACCCAAACTCGGCAGCAGTCAGCCACCACCCAGGGGAGACACGACCCCAGCAAAGGCACAGCCACCATGCAAAAGAAGCTGCAGCCTTCTTAGGGTGCATATTTCACACAGTTCTTCCTTAAGGAAAGTCTTCAGACTTTTTCTTCCCCAGCAGTACCTTGCCAGCAGAATCAGGACAGGCACGGCGCTGCAGCAGGAGCTTTGCCACTTCCAGGCTCCCATATTTGGCTGCCACATGCAACGGTGTGAATCCCTTCTGAAAAATTCCAGGAGATAAAACACAGCTGTTTGTGTTAAAGGTCACTATGACACCTCTTGTTTAAGAGCTATGTGTTAACTCTTCAACCTCAAAATCCATAACTGAACCGAGAAAGAGCAGACTCTCTTGAAAGCACTTTGAGAAGCACAAAATACAAGAAAATACTTCCCCTTTTATTATTCTTCCCTACTTATGTGCTCTCAGGCTGGCAGACATTTTATCAGATACAGACTGTACTAGCAACACACACTGCGTGGGGGCAATGAAGGCACTTCTTCAAATTTACACCCCAAACCAGCTGCACCTTTTTTGTTCCATGATGACAGCTTTACAAGTATTTCCTGCATCAACTGTTGCCACTAACACAGAAACACCAATTAAATTCATTGAATAAAACCTCCAAACTCCAACTCCCTTCCTCCAGAAGGGTTTGGTCAAAAATTACTTGTACTTGCATTTGTGTATTCATGCAGTCACAAAGTTCTACTGAAGCTAAATGGAGCCCTTCTCTTTGCCTGTTTTAATTAAGAAATTGGTAAGGAAAGCTCATGGATGCATGACAGTAGGTGGCAGCCTGCACTGCTGCCTGACAGTAATTTTAGGAAGCTGCAATGACCTATTTGCTTGGCACATAAGTCATGTTTAATGTTTATTATCATTATCATTTAGTTCCATTAATCTCACCTCAGAAAGAGTTTATATTGGGTAATCTCAAACATTGTCAGTTCACAAATCACAGATCTATAAAGACATTATCTAGTGGGCTCCATCTTCTCCTATTCATAATTAGAGAATGTTCCTGCAATACTAATTGCCATCAAGCAATATGGGAAATTAGGAAAGTATTTAGTGTATTTTTAGCCATTCTAATGTGATTTAACAGCTGGATAAAAGGAGAACAGCAAGCCCTCCCAGTAATCCATGGATCATAATTTGAAAATTGCTGGTTTAGTCTTTTAAACCCCAGAAGACACGCCTTTGTTCATAAACACGTTTTAAACTCCAGCTGTAAAACCAAGGGTACTTTTATAAATAGTGAAAATTATGTGATTCTCACTTATCAAATGTTTTAAATTTAGAAAAAAAAAAATCAGTATATCATTCTCATCACAGCTATCTACTTTCTTACATATTAATCTCTCTGTTAGTAATCTATTGGTATCATTTTTGGCAAAAAGCCCACTAGTGATTCTGGAGAGCATTTCTTTTATAATCCCAGACAAAATGGCCTGTTGTGTCACATGACATCTCATTTTAGAGCCACTGAAAATAGATCCAGCACTCGATGAGACTGGGCAGATGCTGACTTCTGTGTTTTAGGAACATTCCTTTCAGCTAGCACAGGGCAGAACTATTTTGCTATTTAAGTAAATAACGTATTGAAGAATAAAAGGAGACCTGTTCATAAAAAATGTATCATTGCCATCCCCTTTTCCTTTTTTGGAAATACTGCACAAAAAACCTGTGCCTATAAGGGAAAGGGAGAAACAAGGACGTTTTAAACCTGTTGGGACTGTGTGTTCATCAAGATCTGCATTTGGCTTCGGTGGCAACCAAACCCATTTTCAGATGAGAATAAAGCTGAAATTTGATTAACTTGTGCTATGTCACTCCAGTCTACTGGATTGCTGCCGATTAAACAAGAACACAGCAAGAGGCCCAAACAGCTTCAATCCCTCAGTGCGGAAGCGCATTCTCACGGGACAGCCGTGCCCTGGGCGTGAGGCCGTACCTTGGTGGCCATGGAGTGCGAGGCGCCCGCCTCGAGCAGCACGGAGGCGACGTCGAGCTGGCCCTCGCGGGCAGAGATGTGCAGCGGCGTGTAGCCGTTGGTGGTGGCGGCGTCGGGGTGCGCCATGTGCTGCAGCAGCAGCTGCACGATCTCCGTCTTGCCCAGGCGAGAGGCGATGTGCAGCGGGGTCTGTTCTTCCTACAACTCAAATCGAGTGCGGCATTAGTGCCACGGAGCCACCCTGAGCCCGCATCCTCCTTGCTCCCCACAGACCTGCCTATACGTTTGTCTTGCAGAGTCATAGGAAGTGGTAACAGAAAACACCGAGTGGTGGAGGAGAGAAGGATGGTGAATGATTCCTTCAGCCATGGTTTTAAGAGAAAAAAAGCCAGTGTAAGCAGAACACCTACCCTGGCTCGGGCATCCACCAGGGCCCCGTTCCTCAGGAGGCAGCGAACCACTTCCACCTGCCCAGCACGTGCTGCCATGTGCAATGCAGTTTCTCCACGCTGCAGGAAAGCAAAAGCATTTCAGTGTCCTAAACCTCCATGAAGAAAGATCTCTGCCAGTGTCAGTCCCACCCATAACAACTGGTGCTGAGACTCATCCTTCTGCCTGCTGAGAGTCTGGCTTCAGCCCCAGGCTGAGGTGTGAGTATCCAGTGTCAGTCCCACCCATAACAACTGGTGCTGAGACTCATCCTTCTGCCTGCTGAGTCTGGCTTCAGCCCCAGGGTGAGGTGTGGCTGTACCTGGAATGCCTTGGTTTGCCAGCTGGCCAACCCCAGACAAACACAGAGAGAGACAAACCACTGAGAGACAGAATGAAAATCCCAGCTTAGGAAAAATTCTGTCAGACAGACTTGCCCTGGTCACAAATGTCCCTCAGCTTTCTACGTAACAGGGCATCAGCTCGTGTGCTGCACAGGAGATGAGAGTACACTGAGCTGTCTCTCTCTAGGGATTGCACAGCACAGGAGCCTCAAGATGGAAGAGGATAATTTTCCAGATGGTCCCTTCCTGCACACTGTGTGGAGCTGGCAGCATTAAGAGGCCTTGCAATGCTGAGCACACAGAATGTGTAAAATCTGTACTCAGCAGTGTGGCTCTGTCTCCATGCTATGGAATCAATCCTGTTTCAAGGCTTTTGTAGCTCACAGAATTTGAAGGATATGAAATATTGGAAAACATTTTCAGATCAGGAATATTCAAAGCATTTACTTTTTGCATAGGTTTTCAAAAAAAAAAACTGAAATGAGGATTCCCCGAGGACAGCATTCCTAGTTTAATTGGGCTCTGTTCTTTGAGTGCAGTGTTCCAAAATGGACTGAAACAGTCCCTGGGCAGCTCACCAGCATCTGGTACATCAGGTCCTGCGACAGCTCTGCAACCAGGAGCTCTATTCATCTGTTTTATCATGAGAACACAGCAGGACCCATCATTTCTTTATGTTAATTGTTCATACTTCTTCCACCAGAGCTGGAGAATATTCTGTTGTAAGGCCTTTCTCCCCTAGACTACCACTTGAACTGCCAAAGTGAACACCCTAGTCAAGACCTTTTCCATCAGAATAGGGAATCATGTCTTCTTGTTCTTGTCTAGATGTAGGGAAAGAAGTAGCATTACCTTGCCTGCTAATAGGGATTTTTAATTACAGCAAACCCTCTTCACCAGGAGTTGACTTATCTTGTCATTCCTAAATTAACTTTGTATTACCAGCTGTGATTAGTAGGTATGCCAACAACAAAATCCCACAGCCCTCACTACAAATCTTAATAATTCCATCTATATATAAAGTTTATTACCTGAAGAATAAGCTGTTTAATATGTGAAAGCCACTCTAAAGATCAAATTTCTGCAATGACCCTTTTGTTCTTGAATTAGCAAAGCAATTTAGGTTTTGGAAACAGTAATTCAACAGGGAAACTCAGCTTACCAAGTGAAAGCCAAGACACCTGTGTAGCAGAAATTGTCAAGTGTTAAACTTCGCACACAAATGCCTGGTAGCACAATATTTTTAACTGCTTCCACAAGGATTTTGTGTCAGTTTTTTTATTATCAATAAAGTTCTTACATAAAGATTGCTTCCATAACAAAGTATGGGAAGTCTACTTTAATGACTCACATTAACAATTCTGCATGCTAACAATTTCATTGGGTTCCATGTAAGATTTTTCTAGCAAAGAAAAACTAATGAGTACTAGGATTACTAAATTTTTGTTGTTTTTGTTCTGGGAAGCTGGGAACACTTACCTATTACCTTATGTACTGAAAAAAGCTGCTTCCCAAGTACAGGTGGTCTCAAGTTGAATATTTGTTTATGCTGACAAATTCAAACAGTAAAAATCTTACGAAATACATCTCAGAAAACTATAATGTTGTTCTTGTTGGGGTTGTTGGGGTGGTTTTTTTTTGTTGTTTGTTTTTTTGGTTACTAGGCTGTTGGTATACAAACACTGATTTCTGTGGTAAGTCAGGTTCTGCATTTTGTGTTACTTCCCAAAGGTCACATTTTCCAGTCACATTTTCCAGATTTAATCACCAGTTCCTGGAACTTCCTGTCTAAGAGGAACATCTTGAGTTTCCCAGTTTTGCCTTTTGTTTAATTGTTGGGGTTTTAAGCATCTTATACTCTTTCACTGACAGGAATGACATAATTTCATGGCAGCCAGCAAAGTCATGCAGGCAGAAATTCGATCCATTTGGACTTGAATTTCATCCTTCAGAACAGAAATACAGACTTTGTGGGATTTGGCTTACAATCCATTTTGGATGGTTTTGGTGAGCTTTGTCTGTTTCTAGGGAAAACTTTACCTACTCAGGCATTGTTGCAGAGCACACAAACCAGAGATGGCTTGTGACACATGCAGCCGTCACTTTCCCCTCTTCACTAAAAGTGCTACAATAACTTAAAATGTGACCTTGGGCTGAGCTACATGGTACCCAGAGACTTTCTGAGGGTCCTGAGCAGAAGGTTCTAGTGAAAGCCATACTCACAATGTTAGTGACATCGGGAGAGGCTCCGTTCTGCAGCAGAAGGAGGACTATGTTCAAGTGGCCCATAAATGCAGCCACGTGTATTGGTGTGAGGCCCGACTGCGAAACAAAGCAAGAGCAGTTTTACTCCTCTGCACGGCTGGAGGCATGGGCTTCTTCGTTCAAATACAACATATGGGAAAGTGAGGCACGACAGGAGAGACAGAAAGAAGGAAGTGAAAAAGGAGAGATAAAGAAGGAATGTTTCTGCAGGACATTAAACATTTTGCTACCTCTGTTATAGCCTGGATTGAAGCCCCATATTTCACCAGGAGTTCCATGACTTTGATGCGATTTTTCTTGCAGGCAATGTGCAGTGGAGTAAAACCATTCTGTGCAAAAGACAGTGATGTTAGTCAGGAACATGCAGCTACACTCCCCACACAGCTCCATGCTGGCACACTGGGAGCACAAGGGTTAGGCTAACACAAGCCATTATTCTTTAAGCACAACAGGTCACGAACTACAGACTTCTCCTGCTATCTGAGGCACAACAAAGCAGTGCTGCTGCTTTCTTCCCAGGCAGGGGAGAGAAAGGAAACCTCCACCTCCACAGTTCACATACAGAGACACCCATCCTGACTGCTGACAGTGTGTGTGCCTGTGCTTCCTGGGGCTGCACACGTGTCTGTGAGGAGCACTCCCAGTGCTTCCCAAGACTGCCTAACACAGGGAAAGCAAAGAAATTACAGTGAACACTTCAGGATCAGTGCCTTTACAAAGCATTTCCTGTGCCTCTCTAGGAGCATCATGGAAGGCTTGGTTTGGAAAAGCCCATCTTGTTCCGCCTCCTACCATGTGCAGGGACACCTTCCACTATCCCAGGCTGCTTCAAGACCCATTCTTCCTGTCCTTGGAGATTTCCACAACTGGGGCAGCCACAGCTTCTCTGAGCAAGCTGTGCCAGGGCCTCTCCATCCTCAGAGGGAAGAATTTCTCCCTAATATCTAACTCAAATCTGCTCTTTCAGTTTGAAGCCACTTAAACTGAGACAGAGAGAGGAACAGAGTGCTTATTGCAGATTCCACCTTAATCTGTCATTTTACTTGAAATCTAAGGATCAATGTGCATATATTTTTATATTTATACACTAACCTAAGGTATAATATCTGTGTGTGTGTACATTCTGATGTACCTTAAACAAAGAACCAGCCCTTCAGCTGTGGTATCATGATAGCCTGATGACAGTTAATGCAGGTTAAGTGTGTGTCTGAAGATGAACAAACACATTATTCACCACACGTGAACATTTTAGTGGAAAGCACAGTGGTTTTTTAGACGATGTCAAAAAATTGGTACATTTTCTAATGAAGAGCATCAGTATTGCCAAACAATCAACCAGCACCTAGCAGTGAAATCTTAGTTTATGGGAAGAGATAATCATGTGACAATTATTCTACAGGCTGCTTCTGTTAAATGAAATGTTAATTACTAGTTCATTTGAAGGTGCTTTAAAGCATATACACATTAAAAAAGCTGAGAACTCACATAGTGCTTGTATCCCCAAAGCATTTTACAAACATTAACAATTATTTTTTTTAAGTAGTTGAAAATGAATTCTTTGTGATATTTATTCCATCACTGAACTCTGCTGAATATTTTTACTGTTTCTCTGATTTCTAAAGAAATAATCAAAACCATTTGATATTTTACCTCCCACACAACATCTCTCAATATATTTCATAGGGAGTTTTACTGTTTCAGAAGCTTCCATGTTTTTCACTGAATTTCACCACCTCAGTTGATTTAATTTTGCTACTTCTATTTAAGTGAGGAACAGTTTGACGGGGGAGAGGACACAGGAAAAAAAAATTATCACTAACAGAAATTATGAGCTTCATTTAATATATTAAACACTATCAACAAGCCAAAGGCAACAAGTCCCTGATGGGAGAGAGAGAAAATGAGGGGGGTAGCAGGGAAAGAAAACGATTTTGGTGGGAAGAGAGCAGAGAGGCAGCAGCCTGAGGGTGTTCTTTTGTTTCAGATGTTTCACAGGGAGGCAAGGACAGAGGACAACAGAAGATATATTTCTTGTCATGGAAGGAAAGAAAGAAGATGTAGGGGGTACTTGTGAGTAGCTAAGGAAAGTGCAGCTAATCAGAACACTGGCAAGAAAAACAAGCAAGGATAAAAACAGTGTCAAAAAAGATCACTCAAGTGAGCACTGCACTGAGAAAAACAAAGCAAGAAAAGCATAAGAGGAGGAAGCAAAAGGGGCTATGGGATTTGTGAGTATAGAAAGGCCAAGAAAAATGAGGGGGCAGAAGAAAATGGTGTCAGTTCCAAGGAGGTACAGGACAGGAAGAGCCTACACAAAAGAACAGTGGGTCCTAGTGTGGGCAGGAAGCTGGGGAAGGCATCTGAGTGCCCTGCAGTGGAGGTTGTGTAGAGGGCCCCAAGGCAGCTGGCCATGGTAGAACTCTGGCCACGCAGGAGCATCTCAGGGGTTGACAGACTCCTTCTCTTCCTGACAGAGTGCAATATGTTGGTACATGTACTCCCAGCCAGCTAACAGATCCTGGTAGAGAAGACTGTAATCTTGTCTGGCTTTCGATACATCTAGAACTCTCAAAATGTTTCCAGAGTCAAATGTGATGTTTTTCTCCTTGTTAGGCGCAGTGGTTTGTTCAGTGAGTAAAAGGAATCATACCTGGTGTCCTGTAAGCATAAGAACTGTTTTTTGGAAAGAAAAATGGCACCTAATAGAGGAAAATGTCATCGTTTGATAAATGCAGAAATATTAGCTTTTTAACATCTTTTGCCTATGCCAATTAACTTACTAATGCAGGCGAAAGCCCAGAAATTGTGTATTGCATCATTCAGTATGGAAACCTGAACCATGAATTCTGTAAAGCACCAATGCATACAGCAACATCAGCCAGCACCAGCTCTGACTTTAGGGACTCTGCAGAGCTTCCACACCTGACACTAGAGTCACTTGCCACGGGGCGTGTTTCATGGCCAGACCTAAGGATACAAGGCACAGCACTGGTAAGCAGCAGGTGTGACACCCCTGTGGCTACTGCACCTACTTAAGGCTGTGGAGTTTGCTGACAGCTCTCACTTAGTTTTCCTGGTAAGAGCTACCAGGCAGCTCTGTTACATGAGCCAGGTGGGGCAGGTTTACCAGGGCACGGGCGTTGGGGTTGGCTCTCTTGTCCAGTAGGAGCTTGGTGACGCGGTAGTGGCCGCAGTGAGCGGCCACGTGCAGGGCAGTCAGGTAGTCCAGCGTCACGTCGTCCACAGGAGCCTTATGCTGCAGCAGGTGCTTGACACATTCCACGTGGTCCCCTTGGGCTGCCATGTGGAGTGGGGAGAGTCCATTCTGCGACAGAAGAGAACAGAACAGCAGCTTCTAGTAATCCCCATTTAGACTGTGGCACATATAAGAAGGACATTTGTTGTTGTGAGGCTTTGGCTTTGCTGTGCTGCTCAGGGGGCTCTGTTATTATACAAGTATATTCCCCTCATAGTTTCACCAAAGAGACAGAATTTGTAGGAAACGCATTTATTTTAGACGTATGTTTTCCAGATGTGAGGAAGAACACACTGAAATAATTTTCCAACTCTGAAATAGTCGGTAAAAATAATTAGGAGAAATGGTCCTCGTTATCGTATGTGACGGGTCAGAAAATATGTACCAGGAATTACTCTCAGGAGTGACTGACCCAGCTTTCACATCTCTGTGCACTAGTCTCAGGAAGCAACACAAGGGAGGGGCTGGCACTAGCACTCCACATCGTGTGTTTAGTCTGATACTAGAGAGGTGGGCAAGCAAGTGTAACTTTTCATATATTTGGAAAGGATTATGTAAGAAAACCTTATTTTGGATCATTCTTCCCATTAACACGTCTCATTTGGGAGGACAGTTACATTCCTGTCTTCCTCCTTGTCCTTTCAGCGACACTGAAAGCTGTGTGGAGGGTTACAGAGGTGTTCCATACTCTAACAGGGCTCACACACACCTTGGTCCGTGCGAGCAGTGGGGCACCTCGCTCCAGGAGCAGCTCCACAACCTGGTCGTGGCCACTTCGTGCAGCACAGTGCAGCGGGGTGAGTCCATCCTTCAAATAAAAGGAGAGAGAACAAATGAGAACATCCCCAACTGCTTGTCCTGGCACTCTGGGGAACAGCCTGCCAGGAATGCAGCCCCACATGTGTGAAAAAGCTCCTTTTTTGACTCCTAACTGAAGCTGGCTCCACAGCATCAAGTTCCATCCCTGTTCCTCCTTGCACAAGTAAAGGACACGCTAAGGTTACTGTCTGAGAGAGGAAGCTCATTGTGTGCTGTAATCTCTTCTCAAAGGATAATATGAGGGTACACTGCCTCCTGCCCTCCCTGCCCTCTGCATGGCTTTGGTACAGCACTGCCTCTCCCTGGGTAATACCTGCTGGGTTGAGGGTGCTCCATAAACCAGCCCACGTCCTTTGGACTGCTTTTGATGCAGGGATGAAACAGGTGATGTTCACACTATAAAATGTGCTCTAGAACTTTCTTTTGCTTTTAAACAGGCATCAAGACAAAGAAGACATTAAAACAAGAGAAAAAGAGAGAAACATAACCAAATCTTTCACTTCTGAGACTGAGGGGTGAACACAGAGCTAACAACTCTTTTCTAAAATTGCTGTCAGACCACCAACTCCACAATAGTTTTTTCCATTGCAGAGCACCATTCTGTACCAAAAGACTCACTCAGGGCACTATAAACGATCACAGCAGTGGTAGCAAATGATGAGGTGATGAACTATTTGGATGGGAGAATAAATTCTGGGTAGCTTTTGTATAGTTTGGACTTGATGCAGAAAAATAAGTATGAGGCTAGAAAAATGGTTGTGAAAGAATGTTAGTGCTGAAAAAAGGTAACACGTAGGATATGAAAAGCCATGTTTTCATCTCACTAGCCCTCAGCATTGTTCAAGCATGCACTTAGAGACGTCATCAGCACTCGCTCAACAGAGGTGGCTTACAAAGGTGAAACAGCAAAGTTTTTAATTGCAAGAAAAGCCTTCTCCTTTTGAGACATTGCCGCTCCTCTTGTGTGACATTGACGTTGTTATTCTAAGGAGCCCACTGAAGAATCCAGTAACAGCTTGATTAAAAGGACAACACACTGGTCTGAATTACTCAGGGACTAAAAAAGCAGCAAAACTACAAAACATGGCACTAAGGATGAGTTGGTGACCCTGCTTCATACACAGATGGACTGTTTACCTTGCTGGGGTTTGGAGGTAACCAGCATCACCATGTTTTTTAATTAAATGTAGCTCTAGACTACACAGTGCCATCGCCACTGCAACCTCGTTCTGGCAAACACTGCCCTGTAAGACCCTACAAAAGGCAGTTCCAAGAAGCAGAGCCTCTCTCATGCCCAGTTTCCAAAGCACAGAGCCCTTCTGAGTGAGCAGCACCACAAAGCTCCACAGCTGCAGGGGGCTGAAGTCTGCAGGAGGAATTTTCCCTCCTTATTTATCCCCTTTTTCCAGAGGCTTTTGTGACACACTGACAGGGTTAGGTGTACCTTGGTGCTCATGGTCTCAGAGGCATTCCGAAATCCCACAGAAGGTTTGCACTGAAATTCCACAGATGGGAGATCAAACCCAAAACCAGAACTCGTGGCCTTCAGCACTGGTAGATGGGGTCAGTGTGAAGAATTAGGTGGAACTACTTTACATTTTTTTATGCACTGAAACATCAGAGTCCTCTAAACCTAGTCTTTTTAGGACCAACTGAGGTATGTCATCATCTCATTGCCAGAGGGATTCCTACAGATAACTCCCACTGGCATTACAAAGGTAAGAATATATCCCAAATGCATTTCTGGGGAAGGTATTTATTTGGTATTTCTTTCCAGTTTCTGACCTCTTGTGCTCTACATTTTTAATCACTTTCCTTATCTGTGTGGTGGCTTTGTTGTTACTCTATTTAATAAAACTGAAAAAAAAAAAAAAAAGGAAAATTGTGTGAATCCTTGAACAAAAGCAGGACAAATCCCGAGAGGGAGAAAAGAAAGAAAAAGAAAAATACAAGCTAAGAAGCACATCAACTCCACAAGAAAGTCTGGTTAAAACAAAAAAAACAAACAAACAAAAAAAAAACCAAAAAAAAACCAAAAAAAACCCAGTAAATAATTTAAAACAATTATTTAGTCTTTATTCTTATCTACAATTCCCTTTAAAAGCAGAGATAGAAATTAGCTACCTACTCTACCCTGCCATAGCTGTTTTGAGGACCTCCCACAGAACCCCCTTCCCTTTCCTCTTTCTGCTCTGAGGAAAACACCATGTATATTTTAAAATTATTGCATATTTAGTACTTGAAAATCTTTTGCTTATATCTTTTATTCAAAGATGAGGGAGATTGCAAGGAGAGAGCTGTTATAGTAGAAGAATCAGTAGAGAAAACACTGCAGAGAAGCTGCCACGAGCTAACAGGAAGAGACACCCCAGTGTACCAAACAAATCATTTTGCACCATTATCTATTTGCCATGAGCCTCAGTGCTCTCAAAGTGACTTCAGGAGCTGGCCTAAGTACTTTGTCAGTCATTCTTTTGCTAATTGAAGAACACAGAGTGACCAATACATCAGGCACATCACTTGACAGGACACCCAGCTCTGGGTGAGAGGGACACAGACTTTGAAGCACAGATAATGGATATCCCATAAACACAAAGGCTGCCACGCCAGGAGACAAGAAATGCAGCAATTTTGTGTTTAGAGAAGTTCAACAATTATCTCCTTGCCCTGGATTGTGTGGAATGAAGAGTTAAATGTTTCTATCTTCCCAGTGACATCCTACACCTGGTGTTCTGCTGTTCCCACATGTGGTACTCTCCTAACTCACACTCTGTGATGTAACCAACATCTGGGTCACCCTGAGAAATGGCAATGCATTTGTGTGCATGGAAGCCAGGAAATTCCATCGATGCTAATTCTCTCTTAAATGGTTCTCAAAATATAAGGAAAACTTGTGGTTTGTTTTTTTTTCCTTGAAAATCAATCACTGATCATTTTTTAACCTGCAAAATTAATTCTGAATTCTGTGCACGAGTCCTAGCTGTAGGGCTTCCAAAGATGAATTATTTGGTCATTTCACAAATGCTTTCTTTCTGCTTAGCAGAGACACTGAGACAAAAAGAAGCTGTGCTTATGAGGGATTTTTAATGGGAAATGATGTGGGCAGCACATTCACAGGACAGTTGCTCACATTCAGTGCTCATTCAACCAAAAACTGATGATAGAAACGAACATCAAAGGCCAAATTATCAACGAATTATTCTAAACTGCAGTTGCATTTTCATGAGGGTGAAGTAAAGTTTTAGTATTTCATATGTCAAATATACAAAATTTTCTAAATTTTCTTGACAAATAAAGGGCTTTTAATTTGTTCATTTTTCATTATGACTAAACCTCATCTCTTTAAAAATGAACAAGGCAAGTCTCCCGCTTGCTTTAAGCTCTTGGCATAATTAAACATGCTGTAAAGTATTCCTCCAGGTCTGCCATTCACAGCACAAATTTGAAAAATACAGCAAAAATATACCATGTACTTGCTTGAGTATTCAGATGGTAACACAAATAACTCCAAATAGCAGTCATTTTCTGGATAACTTGCATAGACAATTCATACAACACCCCTTCCCACTCCCACCTTGTAAACATTATATGGAGCCACTGAATTTTTTATAGGAAATACCTGCATTGTGATTAGATATTTATAATCTGACATGGCTTTAGGAACAGCAAAAGCTGCCAATGAATTATTAGTGCTCAGTGCATGTAAGAAGATGAGGAGAAAATGTCACAGCAGCATTGCTGCAGGAACACTGCACAGAGCACAGTGCCAAGGCAGGGCCAGGATCCTGCTACAGTGGTTACCATTCCCATGTGGAAATAGCAGAGTATTAGCAAGCCTATTTTGTCAGGATGCAGATCTACCAAAGGAGATATTATTACTAATAAATCTCAGTTTCCAGAATGAGTGTTAAGGGGTGTCTGAAGCACGTTCCCCACAAAAAAAACCCAAACCAACCAAATGTGAGCTGCGCTGGCCACAGTTTCCTTCCTTTTGTTTTCCCATTGGTCCTGCTCATCTCCATGGGTGCCCTGCCACTCCTCCCAGCTCCAGCTGAGCCTCCTCCTTTCGTGGCCCTTCTCCAGCCCCAGTGGTGCACCAGACCTTGTTGCACCATTGCCATGCCTATCCCAGCTCCAGCTGCACAACACACTTACTATCCCACACAATAAGCTTGCCCTTCCAAGACTGGATGCTCCCTTTCATTCCATGGGTTTCATTCAACTGTAAGTATTCAGGATGAAAACCTGCAAGAGGAGATTTAAGAAAAGTCCCAGAGCAACAAAAATCTAATTTCAATGTTGGCAAGATTGAACAGGAAGACAACAAAATGTGTGACAGCTTCAGTGGCTGAGACAGGTGAGAGTGTTCCTCCCCCTCTGAAGGGTGCCTGCTTACTCCCACAAAAATGGAAGTCCCAGCAAGGTGATAAAAGCCTGTGAATAAAGCTGTATTTTAAAGGAAAAAAAGCATGCAGAACTAAAAAAGTCTCATATTCTTGTTTTTTTCCCCATACAATCTATAGAGAGAGATGATAAAAATAGAGATAATACAAAAACTGCATTCAGAAAGGATATTCCTAAAAAGTTGTAATAACCAGTAACATTTTCATATTCTGAATGTGCACACTTTTATGATTCCATTATATGAGTACTCCTTTTTATAGAAATACATGCTTTTTTGCCATACTAAAATTGCTTTTAAATGCTGACAATAATTCCCTCTAAGAATCCTTAGTATGTTCCAGAAACACTGTAAATGCTTTCCTTCCCTCAAAGTGAGAACTGGTATTTGCCACACTACCCTTGATCACCTGACAGTGAATTAATCATAAATTAAACTTTCCACCACCTTTCAGAGAACAAATTTCTGCACAATTTCACTGACCCACTAACTGTAACTAATCATCAGAATCTGCATGGGTTAGAATTTTGGCCAATTATTAAAATTTGAAATAAAATTATGCCATTGAAATTGTTACTAATGTAAGAAAACATATAGAGAATATAGGTTTGAGTAAAATTTTGAATATGAAATATTTTAGTATAAGAAATTTTAGCCATTAATTATTTAGTGAACAAAGGTCCAAGGAAGGTTTGTATGTAAATGCAAGTTGCAAAACATTTACCAGCTACTAGATAATAATATAAGCTAAAATAACATTGTAATATTGTACCATAATACAATAATTATCTACTGATAAAGATTGTATTTTTTATTATATAATATTACAGTACGATCTCTAACAGATAGTTCTAATAAAAGTATATTGTTACTGTATTTGAGAAGGGAGTTTACATTTCTGTTTTGGATACAATATAAAAGAAATTAAATTTCAATCTAAAAACTTACTTAAGACTTGATGGAGAAAAAATAATGGTATAACTTGCAAAAAAAAAAAAGTAAAATAATATTTTAAGATATGTAATTGTGTCAAGAGATTTACCAGTATTTCTACATTTTTATGGCTTTGTGAGAAATGCCATAAAATTTCAGCAAACACATTCTGAAATGTATAGAAAATAAAAACACTAATTCCTGGCAGAAAGCAGAGCTTTCGTTTGACATGCTGCATTAAACCTGGAGCAGCAGGACACATGCATCGTTTACTCCCTTTGAGGAATAGACATTTTCATTTATATTTTTAGACAACACAGGGGCTCCTAAAGAATCATTCCAGTGGAACATTTTCAAACACAGAAAGCTTTCACAGATTAACTTTGCAAACCTGAAGTACTGAAGCTCATCTGCAATCCGCTAAAAAAAGGTTTTGCATCTTAATTTATGCAGCGTCAGATGTCATGTAACAAAGCAAGCTAAAAATAAACGGAACGAAAACAGCGAGGAGTGTTTTAACTGAAGGGCGTATTTTGATGTGGTGTGCAGCACAAGACCTTGGCAGTGCAACATCCTGGTGTATTAATTCCACTGTTTTGCAGTGCCTGTGACCTGCTGGAAGGCGGCAGGTGCTCCTGGGAAGCCGAGGGAAGGCAGCAGGGAAGGCAAGGTGGGTTAGTACTGCAGCAGGGCAGGCGGGGTCTGTGCTGCCACAGACAGAGCACATCCCTGCCTCCTCCACGCTGCACGGACTCAGGCAGAGCCAGCAACTCGAGGTGAGTGGACAGAGCACAGGGAGAAGAGAGACACACCCAGAAAACATGAGCAGCTGACACAAAGCACAGACAGCAAAACCAAAGCTCTGGAATCTTCCCCACCACGAGGCGTACGCTGTCGGCTGCCACCGCGAGCCCTGGAGCAGGGAGGAGGAGGAAGGTGAAGGTGACAGGAAGCTGGAGAGCCAGTGCAAGCTGGAATATGTGTGCCTTATGGGTTTTCAGGGACCTCTTTGTACTGACATTTTGAGCCCATGTAGCAGCTGACACAGGGTAGGGAGCAGAGACAGTGAGACGACTCTGAAATTGGTCCCTCGCACCTACATTGGGCAAATCCTGTTCTCTCAGATTCATTCACAACTGTGCTCAACCTTTGCGGATGAGCAGGGATGGGAAAACACTTTGACCTCTTAAGACCCAAAACATCCCTCACAATCATCTGTATCAACTTGTCTAGAACAATATCTAGCTACTGAACAGGAAATAGATGAATTCAATACTGCCATTCCAAAGGTCAGATGAACTATTGCTGTATGACATGCTCAGGGGCATGTGGAATATCCTGACTGAAGTATATTATTAGCATTTCATGCCTCTTTTCCATGAGATTTTAGGTGTTTATTGTGGAAAATGTGAGCAGGAGTGACTTGCTGCACACCTGTTTGAGATACAGCTTTTTCCATCAGCAGTAGTTTCTAAAAAATAATCTTTAAAAAGTGAGATATCATTTCATAATCAGAAACCAAATCACAATTGCATACAGGGTTCACAATAATCATGACTGTCTTCAGAGCTTATGAACCAACAAATGGTTGATGTAATTAATATCCAAGTATCTGTAGAGGTTGAATCAACCCAAAGGGTAGCTGACTGCAATATCTTCTACCTTCCTATCAGGTTAAACAAAAACTCTTATGTGCATCTCTAAACTTTGTGTTTGAGACACTCGATCTCTTGGACATGTAATTTTGCAGACCAGCTGCCTAAATACCAGCAGCTCCTAAGAATAAGCCCCGTGCAGCTCAGTCTGAATAAATGATAGTGTTTTCCCAGGTAATTCCAAAATCCCATTTGAAGTAATTAACCCTGCCCATATAAAATGATGGAGGGGGTTTTTTGCCCTGAATGACTGTGAAATCACCCGTAAATAAAGGGCAGAGAGATGATGTGACGTTTCAATAGGACAACTGGGAGAAGGAAGCCAGTGAGAGTCACCTAATTAATATCCCATACTTTGTCTGAGGAAAAGACACATGGCTGCTGGCTCTGAGGAGATTATTTGTCCTGTATCAGCTCTCCAATAAAAATGGACTGAGCTCACTAGAGCTTCCACAGGACATACTGCAACTACCACGGACATTTAGGGGTCAGGGGACTGAAAGGCTTAGCTGAGTCCAGACCTTCTATTTCCTTTTGCTGCACATCATCTCGTGTCTTGTCAAGTTGGACCAACTAACAGGCTTATTCCCTGAAAACAATCAGTTCCATCAGCTTTTTCTTGTATGATGTAGGCAGGTTATACAGGAGAATAAAGGAAATAGTATTTCTGCCTCCTACTGTCACTAAAACCAGCTGTTCTTGAGTCTGATACCATCGAAAATAGTCAACATAAAACAAACACAAAAAAAATCCCCAAAAGCAAGCAAGGAGAAAATCCCAGTCCATTCCCCAGAAGGGACAATATCATATTCAGGGAACAGAAAGACTCACCCTGGTTTTGGCATCGATCTGCCCTCCGCGATCCAACAAGAGCTTCACCATGTTTGTGTTTCCCCTTTTGGAAGCCACATGCAGTGGGGTGATTCCATTCTACACCATGAAAAGAACAAACAATGAGCTGGATGGATCTGAAGGTGTGCAATGGGGGTGAATTTGGGTTCGGATCACAAAAAATGAGACCATCACATCGTAGAGAATAAACGAGAAAGTACTAGAGCATCAGAGCTAGGCACACACCATATAAGCTAGAGTTAGTAATTCCGTCCTAAGCAAGATTCCTTCTCCATTGTTTTGGGGTCCTTGAATGAAGGAAGCAGCGCATCTGCCCAAGCAGCAAACATCGCAGCCCCAGGGCCAGACAAATACACAAACACGTATCAGAGTCCCAATGAGCCAAGAGTCACAAAACACTGAAGCATTTCAATCACTGCAACGTACACAGAGGACACAAATGCGTCACTCCTACACAAAGGAACCTTCTTGTGTAGTGCCAAGAGCATAAAGGAGTGGTAGGCTGTGTAGGCTGTGTAGGCTGAAAGTCCTTGAAAACACTTTGGGTGAGGCAAGAGGTAATATTAGCAGCTACTCCAGATTGGAAACAGGAGGGAGTCAGTCTGGAAGGCAGAACCCTGAAGTAATTCAAAGTGTGTCTGGCAAAATCAAACAGCAAACTTGTGACAGGGGAGCTGGGTTGAGATTACCAGAGGTTTTCACTTCAAACTACGTAACTTGCAAAAGCAAAGAAACTATAGCGTGTAACTCTGCAGTTGAAGAGTAGTCATGATTAATTAGTTCTTTTATTGTTGAATTTGTACAACAGCAATATACTTCACTTTCTGGTTTTGAAATGTAGTTACATGTAAAAACATCGAATTCAAGCAAATATTGAATACCAAAAACGCCAATCAATCCTACATCTATTTCCAGAGTACATCTAACAAACAGAAAAGCCGAGGGAGTTGACACATTATAAGAGCATCAGCTTTCTGGAGCTGCCAAAGGATCCTGCTTCCTCCAGCTGGGAATACTGGCTGTTACACAACTCCCAAGGCCTCCAGGGCATTGCACAGAGACAACCTTTCAGAATTACTGCAAAAAAGACATCTTTGATCCCAACAGAACTTCAGCATTACTTTGCTCCTTTCTTCGCTCAGCTCTTCCCTTAGTCCCCCAAAGGAGCCCTCCCATTTCTGCAGGGCAGAAGGAGCAGAAGGCGAAGGGGCGAGTGCGTACCCTGGCTGTGAAGTCGACTGCAGCTCCGCGGTTCAGCAGCAGCGTGGCCACGTTGACGTTGCCGTAGTGCGCGGCGATGTGCAGAGGGGTGAAGCCGCTCTGCAAAGGGAAACAGCCCTCGTTACGGACATCTTCTCACACACGCTCAGCAGCTGAGCTAGAGCTTGCCTTTAAAGTGCTGCCCAACTAACACATAGTGTCAATTTTATCCAGACCGTGTCTGCCTATTCTAGACTACAGCCTTTCAGGTAGAGAAGCCAGCTTTCAGGTGGGAGATTATCAAAAGTGCTTCATTCTTTCGTTCCCCAGCTCAGCCCCCTGCATCAGTGGCCAATAAGAGCAGTTTTCATCACAGAAAATATTAATGTATTAGCCATTCTTAAAGAAAATAAAGCAAGTTCCTTATTACCATTTGGAAGCAACATGGGTCTTTTAGGCTGCATCTATTTATTGGGGTTCAAAAAATTATCACCAAAGTTGTTGGACTCTTATTTTATTCCTCTAAGAAACAGAAATATGGACAACATATTTCCTATTGGGGTTTTTTTTGTTTGTTTTTGTTTTTTGAAAGCAGTAAATATTCTAAATGCAATTAAAGAGTATGGTTTAAATGAGAAAGTACTTAGTAGCATAGTAAAAGATTCATAATTATTTCTATTTATATACAATTTGGATTGCAAAGGAGCTGAAGAAACTTCACAATCTATAAATAAAAACCCCCACATTTTATTTATTGTGTTTTGAATACTAGAAGATGCAACCTGTTCCAGCTATGAGATGTAGAATCTCTTGACAATAACATAAAAAAAGATTAAATTTTTAGAAACTAGGACAGAGAGCAAGCTTTTATTCTCATAAGTAATTCAAGTAGAAAGGGCCTTGCTTTTGAGGTTTCCCTGAAGAGCTTTACACTGATTTGATTGGATCTTGCTGATAGTTATAGAAAGGGAGGAATCCTTCTGTCTTCTTGACTACAGCGTGCTCTCAGCTAGGTTTCCTTCCTCTCAGTATCCAAACCACCATTTTAAGCTACTCCTGGAACAAAGGAACGTGGGCACATGCTGCCCTCCTTCAGCAGGCATTGCAGTACCCCTTGCCCTTTCCCTCAGGGAAGAACATGCCCCATGGAGCAGGTGCCCAGGGAAGCTGTCACCCTTCAGTTCACATCACTGCTGCCTCCTGGCAGCCTGCTCATGTGTGCACACACCAAAAGGGAAGCACGTGCATGCATAATTCATTCCCTCCTCCAGCAGAGAAACTCCATTATTCAAAAGCAGGTATTGAAACAACAATCTCATGCTTGGAACTTTTTCTTTCTCCTAAAAGTGGCAATGATCTTTGGGGAAAATCCCAGTCCAAGCCAATCAACCCTGTGATTTTTAGTGGAAGTAAAATCCATATAAGAAATGTGTTATTTACTGCAGGTAAATTCTGAGTATGTACTGTCCCCTGAGGGCTTTGCAAAACTTTATGAAAAAGATTGTAATAAGAAGAATGGTAAAAATAAGCGGATGCCCTGAACAAGATTTACCCTGGGGAATTTGATTATGCTTACTACTGTAAAAGACAGAAAATTAACTTTACCATTATTCTGGCCAAGCCAGACACCCAGATGTAGTTACACCAAGTGAGTGCATTTTCATAATTAATGAAATTGAGCTAAAAAAGCATCTTTATCCACTTAGCTCCATTACTTGCTTCAGACTCCTTTGGACTGATGTGAATTCTCAAAAACGTCCTTCAATACTGACACAAGAAAAAAGAAATTCTAACAGAAAGAATGAATAAAAATAGGGGGGTTTGAGCCAGAAATTTCTATGTATTAAAAAAAAGAGTAATATCTTCACTTTTATTGCTAACTAATAAGGAAATATTGGCAAAGAGCATTGAAAATAATCATAAGTAACAGAAAGAGTAATTAAAAATTGTTGATGTCGGTACCTCAGTCGTCCTATTCACCATCATCTGATGCAGCATGGTTTGGGAAAAAGAGGAACAATATTAAAGACTGGCCGCAAAACGAAGAACTATGTTGCTTTTTCTGAAATGAGTTATGCTGTTAATTATGAGAAAAGCCATTCAAGCATGCATTAACTTTAAACACAACCTATGCTCCCATGGGCAATAAACCAATATCCTACTTAATAGGGAAGCAGTGATTCTGCTTCTGTTCCAGTGGCTTCTGGTTTGCAAATCATGAGAAAAAGCTGGTTACCAAAGAAATGGGAGGCATAACTAAAAAAGTGCAAAAATGAGCACTTTGTAATTACTGTGTAGCTTAACGCTGCAAACTGATAGGTGTTACTGGTGATAGTGGTGGAGCAAGCTGTCCTTCCCCGCCGGAGCAGTTCCGTTCCCCCATGAGGATGCAGGGCTTCAGGGTGCTGTCCCTGGGCCCGCCCCGTTACCTTGGACTGCACGTCGGCGTTGTGGTCGTTCTGCAGCAGCAGCGCCGCCGACTTGGTGTCGTCCTTCCTGGCGGCGATGTGCAGCGCTGGCAGCCGCACCTTGCCCTTGGTGTCGTTCTCCAGCAGGATGGCCACCGCCTGGTTGTGTCCCTGCTGCAGTGCCACAGCCAGAGGAGTGAAACCGTCCTGGGGGCAGGAAACAAGGGGTGCTCAGCACGGCCGGACGGCCGCGGGGAGCTGCACCGCGCCCTTCGCGCACACCAGCTCAGGGAGCACGTTCCCAGCTGCTTTCCACCTCTGCACTCCATCTCCAGGGACGTGAGATTGGAGGCACAACACTTTAACTCTTTCAAACACCTTCAAAAGGCTTTCAAATATTTGAAATGCTTTAAAGATCCTCCGCACTTCAAAGTAATCTTTTTTAAGTCGAGTGCAAGCAAAGGATCATTCTACAGCATCTCTCTTAATTACTTCTCATCTTAAAATGGGCCACAAAGCATATTTTTAGCAATTTTTTGGCAAATTTACTGAGCACCGAGCAGTGTCAATGTGAAAAATACAGAGAGAACATGTTTATGAATATCTCACATCTCTGCAAGAAGAAAGTGTATCAAATGTGTTTGCTGCTGTTCCCATTCCAAGTTACACATGAACCATGAGTCAAGAAATCCAGATCATGTTTAGGAACATGATTTGAGGGAGGAAAATTTCACATTATTTATGTTTTTTGGAAAAGGAAAATCAGAAAAATCTCTCTGCTTGTAATTAATTGTTTTAGGTTTGTTTCTAAATAAGTTTAAAATTGTCTTGCTCCTCCACACGTGCTTGGGATGGCCAGTGCTTTAAAATCCATGATAACGAGCTAGCAGCTTGCTCTCCTGGCTGAAGTAGTACAGGCTACCAGATATTCCATTCTGGTTTCAAACTGAACCCTCTCTCTGGTCATGCATCCTGCCCAAGCACAGGTGCGCTGTAACTACACGAGAGATGGGACAGCATTGCTTTGCAATAGGAATATGGAGAGATGAAAGAAGAATAAAGGCCAAGTTAGGAAGGAATGAGAGCTAACATATGTTGAAAGAAATATCTGAAGAATTGCCAAAGCAATTCTTTCCCCTCAGTAATCTAATAACTTTCTCTCCCTTTTGCGTCGAGCTGTGGGTAGGTGCATTGTAACAGCGATACTGCTGTGGGTTCTGCCTGTAACAGAGATTAAATTCTGTACAGCGAATTAAAAAGGGGGGAACAGCTGACAAAACAGCTGAACTGTAAAGATTATTCTGAGATTGGGTCTACATAAGGTGTTGAAATGGCTTAATGCATTTGCCTTTTGCCTCTGGGAACATGAGAACAAATCCTGGATTAGAGACTCTGAAACTGAGCTCACCCTTACTCTCCTTTTTTATCTGCACGTATGTAAGTGTGAGAGGAAATGAAATGCATCCAAAGACAGGGCAAGTTTCAAGGCTTCAAAGACAAGCTCATCCATTTGATTTGCACCATTTCATCCTTCTCTAGAAGGACACAACTCTTTCTGCATTCCCCTCCTACTGCTTCTGGAAAGCATGGCTGACCGAAGCTTGGAGACGGCTTTTCATGCCTTTGCCTCCCATGAGAAGGGCCACTCTTTGATGCTAAACAGAAGGACCTTGTCCCTGCATTTCAGTGACATCCACAGTTCAGGCTGTCATCCCGCCTTACTGAATGTACCATTTCTTCATCCTATTCATGAGATGAACTCTGGGCACATATGAAAGCGATGGTGGCTCAGGCCTTCCTTCAGGAACACTCACACAATCATGGAAACCATCCCCTCAACCAGACCTGAACCTAATACTGACCTAGTTAAGCACCAAAGAGGTCAAGAGCCTTTACTTTACAAGATACAGAGTGAAAACTGATCTTTCTGATGGCAGGAGACAAATTTGGAGCCAGGGTCAGAGTAGGAATATATTTTATTTTTTCTCCTCTCTGCCTTTTCTACAAAACCAGACTACAGTGTGCAATCTGTGAATGTCTGCATTCAAACAGAGGCCACATGAATTATAACCATCTCGCCCTCACAATTCCTGCAAACTGAATGAATTCCCAGCCAGCAGAAGTTGCTGGGAGCTGGCTACCAGCAGGTGACTGTGGGCTGCAGCAGGGCTGGGCTCATGGAGAGCCCCAGTTCCACCTGGCTCCTTCACAAGGAGTGTGTTTCTGCCACGTTGCCTGGCAATCATACAGGATTTTGTGTTTCAGAAAGCTGACGTGTAATGTGATCACCACATCTACGAGGGGATTATTTTATGAGCTGTCATCAAATAGTACAGTACCCATTGAGAGAAGGGACAGTAAGACAGCTGTTAACACTGGCAGGTTTGAAGGGAAGGAGAGGGAGCATAAATGTACCAGCATTTCAAATTGATCCGTTTGTGAAGGCAATCCAGAAAGAGAATGTTTCCAGACAGATTAGAGAAAACAATACAGGAACAAAAGCTCTGGCCAGAGAGGAATTTTGCTATAGCTACTTCACATGTCACATCCACATCCATAGAACAAACAGGAAAATGACACTCTTTGCAGCACAGAGCCTGATCACTCACTCCCTTGGCTGGAATAAAGAACGTTTGGCAGAAAGAGGAAACAGAATGAGCATATTCCTAGTGACCAAGAAGTTTTCTCCATTACTCCTAAATCACCTCAGTATGTGGAAGGAAGCTTGTGAGATTCAGTTCCTCTTGAGATGGAGTCTCCTCTCTCCAGTTCAGGTGTCTCTCCTACTTGCACAGGAATTACTGCAGGTTTACAATCCACATCCCCAGTCAATACCATCCTTCTGCCTATTTACACCCACATGGTCCAGCAGTAGAAATAAAGTGTCCGTGAAGACAACAGCCTGCCAAGCTCACTGGTGCAATCCTTGTTAGCCATTTGGTTTCCAATTCACAACAGTCACAGCCAATAATGAATACTCACAAGTTACACCAAGTCACAGGACAGCCTCAGAAGCTGTGTAACTTAGGAGAACAGCAGCAAGAGGCTGGAGTAGGTGATCTCCCAAATGGTTCTGTGAACCCAGCACCACAGACAGCCTCGGCACTTCTGAATTCAACTGAAATCCCAAGACCCAGGAGCTGGGTTAATGGTTGGACTCAATCTGAGAGGTCTTTTCCAACCTAAACAACTCTGTGATTCTAAAACAAAGCTTTAGAACTAAGATTCTAAAACAAAACAATGATCTGTTGATGCCAATTGACACAGACAAGCCCTCTGGAGACACTTCACACAGTTCTGACTTCAAGTGATCTGAACACACAGGCAAAGAACAATATGAGAAAACCCCCTCACCTCGGTAGCTGTGCTTTGGTTGGCTCCATTCTCCAGGAGATATTTCACCACCTCAATGTGGTTCTCTTGAGCTGCCATGTACAAAGGAGTAAAGCCATTCTAGGAAGGACACAGGAGAAAACAATGTCACATTGAAATAATATGTACCAACAATAATGAACCACAAGTGGATGCACAGCTCAAAATGCATTTGTGTTCTTGTAGCTGAATGTAAAAAGAGAAACCTTGTATTTTTCCCTTAAGACAGTCATGTTCAATGCCATTTAAACCCACAGAACTCTCCATCCTTTCACACTCATTTTCTTCTGACACATTTTAAGGAAGCAATGGACACACTAATTTTTAATATAGCTATTCCTTGCTGATTATTGCCAGCTTTACGTCCCTGACCATTAAGTTTTATGAAAGCTGACAGGAAAGCAAGAGTTTCCTCCATTTATTACATTTACTTAACTGAAAACGTCATCCTCTGGAGACCATGAAGTCCATACCTTCTGACAAGCACAGCAGAGATGGCAATGGCTTAACATACTATGAAACACTTCTAATACATAAAACATTGCAAAGCCTCCAACATAAAGGAACTCAGCCTTGCAAAGGAACTGCATTTCTGACCATATGGCAGGTTCAGTTATCATTTAATTAAAAACTTACATTAAAATTACCTAAATTTATTAAAACAATTTGTTCTGGATAAAATGTAAGTTCAAAAAAATATTCTAAATCAATCAACCTACAGTAGAAATATGAATTATTTTTTTGCAATAAAGTATTTTAATGCAAACAATTGCAATTAATTACCTACAAAATCTTGATGAAAGAGAGGCATGGAATTCAGCTGTCTGCCTGATCAATAATTTATACAAATTTTTAGAATTTCTAAGAAGATCTTAGAAAATTCTTCAATATTCTATAGATTACTATGTAACATAAAATATAATCTTCTGCCTTGAAATGTCACTTTTAACTAGAAAATAAACCACAAACCAGACTTCAAACATGCAATTCATTTGATTTTTTTATTATCTTTTGTGCTGCCACACTGAATGACAGGATTGTGCATTCACACAAGCAATCAGAATCAATACACATACGCTGATAACCAAAAACTTTGTTTCAGGGAAGTCAATATTATTCTTTCTAGGAAACCTGCTGTGGAAACATTCAATAATTTCCTAATGAAATGAAATCTAATTTTTCAGTCACTGGATAACAGAGATTGTAGAACTGATGTCTTTACAACCCCTCTCTGTGTTTACAAATGTAGAGGACTATTCAGGCAATAAACATAATTTATGTTGTGGTTGCTGGATATCTGTCATACAAGTTGTAGCAAATCTTTGAATGCTGCTTTGCATGGTATCCTGACATTTCCATCGACAATCTTGGGACACAGAATTAAAAAATGACACCCAGAGAACACTTAACAGCAGTTCACTGCCAAAACCAGGGGGATGTATTTTGCGTGGCTTTGCACAGGAGTTACCTATTATCCAATATTCTCAAAAACTATTCAAATGATGGACTCTTCTTTTAGTCACAGATAGTATGACCAACACAGTCTGCAAATCCATCACACCACAGGATCATCATTTGAAATTGTGGTCAAAAAACCCGCAAAGGTAATTTGGTAGGAGCAAACCCAAGTTTCTGCACTACTGCCAGAAAAATAAACTATGCACACAGGGAATAACAAGTAAGAGAAGAATTCTGCAGAAAAGGCCCTGGAGGTTACAGGAGTCTTCCAGAGACTGGTCACTGTCAAGGAGCTCATTCTGCTGTAATAAAGAATTTATCTCCTTAGGAAAGCTATCTTTCTTTGAGAAAGGCTAATAATTGGTGGTGTTCTGGCTGGAAAGGGCAAAGTGAAGGAAAACAGTCTTTAAAGGGGGGGAGTCTGTTCTGCATATCCATGAAAACTATAACGAAAAAGTAGAGTTTACAAGGCTGCTGGAGGAAAAATTCAGGTAAGACATCAAGAAAAGCCTCTTAACAACAAGGTCAGGCTGATGGGGACTTCCTCCTCCCAAATCACTGCTAAAACCAGACAGCAAACTGGAAGCCCACAGAGCCAGCCTCTCCCATGTGTCCTCTGGGCTAGGAGGTGGGGACTCGGGGACCTCAGGTCTCCTGGCTGCTCCTCAGACAGCTCTCAAGAGGGAGCAGGAGATAAGAGATCCCACCATGACATAAAATGAAGGAAGGCTGCTCACCGAGTAACTGCGAAGGTGCAGGGGATTGCCAGGCAGAGGCAAGAGCTGGCAGAGGGAATTAGGAACAGACTGGGTTCTTTCCCACAGCAGTAGTAGGGAAGAGCACAGAGGAGCCTGCAGGTAACCCAGCTGGCTCACTGTTCCAGCTCTCCTTCCCACTCCGGAAAGAACCAATGTGGCAAACTACGAGGGATAACTCATAGTAATTTTCCACTCACCTCATCAGCATTTTCATGGTAAAGTCTAATCTTTCAAATGTAATACATGTCATTTGTAAAATCCTTCTAGCTTGGAATATTACAAGGATCACACTGACTGAATTGGGTGAACATGACAATTTTCAAACCATAGTAAATCAATTTGCTTAAAAGCTTTGAAGAATCTAAATTTTTTAATCAACTCAAGCCCCTGGTTCTGGAACAGAACTAGGACAATAAATCCTGGATTAGGAGACTATAAACAACGTGTACATGACTTCATGACCTTTTAATACCATGAAACATTTAATGTTTTCCTACACAGAGATCCAGAAGAGTGTGCCCATTCTATCATACCTGTGCTATAATCACACCCAAAACTACAGAAATTAGGAGAAAAAATTCTTGCACAGAAAGGCATAGTATCTTTGTTTTCCTTCAGGTTTTATTTATAGTCTGAAATGACTGTATATATTTTGTTGAAATCTGGCTCATTTTGGGAATTACAATATGCTAAGAGCTATGTGCAAAACTGCCTTTACCAGACATGCTGGAAAACATTCCTCTGAATTTCTCCCCCTGGCAAGGTCAAGCCTGACTTTGTCTGCTGGCAGGGACAAGTCTGCTTTCTCAGTGTGCTTTCAGCAAAGCTCTCGTTTCAGAGCTTCTAATTGCAGGGTCCCCAACTGCAACAGTCCTGGCCCTTGGCCAGGAAACTCCTATTTTAGGATTCTCAATATGCCTGCTCTCCTTGGCAGAGCTGTGCCCAGTGAGACCATGTGCTAGCCCTGCTGGAGCTCTTCCTTCTCCCCTGGCCACTGGACCCCAGGTGTTCCATCTTCCACCCCACAGGGTTTCTCTGATCCGTCTCCTCCACAGTGAGTTTCTCTCTCTCAGCCAGTCCTGCACTTCCTGAGTGGAAATGCCCACACAAATCAGATCCTTGCCTTCATTTGCTTTCCTTTTGTCAATCTAAAATCCCAGCTCCTTTCCAATCCCCTTCCCAGTTTCCCTTCATCTTTTAGTTGCTAAGAGCTGTACACCAATACTTCAGCTCTCTATTCTGCTTCTAGATATATGTCAAAGCTCAAAATGCCCTAAGTCCCCAAACTAAAGAAAATATTTTCCCTTGACTTCTGTTTCACTACCCCTAAGTGTCTCCTGCTGTACCCATGGGAAATTATTCTCCATGGCCATACTGCAAGGGAGACTGACCTCTCCCCTTAGCATGTGGAATGGGACTCATCAAGTTTATTGGGCCAGTGGTGAGCACTGTTTATTTCATAAATTTCTCTTCAGTTTATGATCACATACCATCCAGAATTAAAGGGAGAATACTGTGACTGTGACCTGGAAAAGCAGAAATGAACTACATTTTTCTTTCCTGTAAAGCCCAGCTGTGCAATCATGTTCTGTATGTTTAGATTTGGTGCATCATCTGAAAAATCAAAATTAATTGTGTAATGATATATAACATTCATTTCCAAACAATGGTTTCATCAGAGTATTCATGGTAAGGACAGAATACTCCAATTTCATTACCCCCACAAATGTGTACTGCAAGATGTTTACTGCTATAATATAAAGTCAGAATGAGAAATTATCACTAAACAGATTATAGTTCATACTTTCTACTACATTCACTGATTTACTGGCTAATTGGAGAAAATGAGTAGCTCTCAAATGATTTTTCAAGCTATTAATGTAAATTGGCAAGTCTGTATATGACTCAGAATTTGTATCATTTAATTGTCCCGAAGCCCTAATGAAGAGCACAGGCTGAAGAAGCAGAGGGATTACTAGAGTATTGAGAAAATCATACAGTTCTATAGCTTCATGGAGGTTTCAAGCTTGATGGAGGTTTCATTTCATGGCAGGCTTTCAAGGAACTAAGGCTCTTCTTTGCAGGCAGTACTGAACTGTTAGCTGTGGGCTTCAGGGTCCATATAGCTATTGTATTCATATACCTTACAGTCATAGATGAATATATATCTTTTTTTCATACTGATATAGAAAAGAGAGAAAACAGAGGTATATAATCTCTTCATTTTGCCTATTTGAAGAGGATTCATAAGTGTTAGCAACATATCCTTTGACTAACTAGTTACCATAAGCCCAGATGAACATAACTATTTTGTATTATTTTATGGGCCTCAAGGAACTGTTTAAGACTGTATTGGATGACAGAGATTAGCAGGAAAGAGAAGAAAACCAGCACCTCATGCAACAGTTTACAAACAGATGCTCCTATCTACTTCGTTTTACTCCATAAAAACAGATATTAACATGAAGGAAGAGACAAGCTTCGATTATTCATCAAACAGCTCACACACATTTAGAAAATCTGTGTGTCATGGTCCTGTGCTAAAATACTGTTTTATGCATTAAGATCATGATCATTTGGGGACCTTCAAGACCTATTTGAGGGTTTTTTCTGTTCTTCAGAATCTTGATCAAGATCAACAAGAACAGAAAGATCCTGATCGAAATCTTTGTTCACCAACAGACAATAATCTCCCTGTTTTCCTGTTTGCCACCAGTACCAATCCAAACCAGTGACATCTATGCCTCACCTTAACAGTTCTACCTGCAGGCACTTTTCCCTCATCCCAGCTGCCAGGAATCTCTACAGGAGAGGGAGTACCTCAGGCAGGTTATTCTGTCTCAAAGGGGAGAATGTTATGCTGGGAAGGAAAAGAACAGAAGCAGTGGGCACAAACCGAACATCATTTGTTACTATAAGGGGGACCAAGAACTGGCACAGGTTGCCCAGAGAGGCTTTGGAATCTCCATGCTTGGAAATACTCAAAAACCAGGACATGTTCCTGGGCAGCCAGCTGTGGGTGGCCTTGTTCAAAGAGAGGAGGGGACAAGATGAGCACCAGAACTGTCTTCCATCATCAGCCCTTCTGTGACTCAGTGACAAATCCTCCAACAATCCGAGCAATAAACTAATTGTAGTCAATGAAATATGAGGGTGACAAATAAATGCAATCTGCAAGCTAAATTTGAAGTACATATTTTGATAGAACCATCAATATCACCAGTCTGGGAACTTTGCTCGGAGCATTATGATCAGAGCCTTATTTTCAGCCAATCTATAAATAAACTCTTCATAAGAGGATTAGATCTGAGCAGGAGAGATTCTCTGTATAAAAGGGTGAATTAAGGATAGATTGAGGTACCTATGTTAATTTTTTGAAGTATCTTTTTTTGTTGCTCTTAGTTTACATCAAAATCCAGGATTTTAAATAGCAGTAACTTTAACAATTATTAACCTTCCTATTTCTTTTCCATTAAAATACATTTTCCATAAAAGAGATAATATTTTTTTAATGAAAAACAAACTGTTTTTCATTTTAAAAATCTCAAATAATATAATTATGCTGTTAAATCTAACAGCAACTGTGAAATTTATAAAGATAAGAGTCTAAGGTAATGGGAAATTAATCTAATTTAATTTTAAGGTACCTAAGGAATTTCACTTGGCCATACAGTCAAAAGGAAGTGGGCTGCTCTGAAGAAAGATTGGGAATATTCAAATCAAGAGCTCCTATATCCACATTGTGAGAGGGACTCAATAAAAACACCTATTAGATACATCACAACCAAATGAAATGCTGTGGATTTCTAATGAAAGCACCACATGCTTTCAGAGCAGAAGTTTTCCTCCATGCTTCCAACTGAGCAGCACATTATACATTCACTTCCTGAGCTATCATTCCTTTCATAATAAAGCTGGAAAGTGCTCAGAAGGGTGACACAGAGACTAGATGTATCTATGCACATAGAGATGCTGGATGTAGAATGGCACATCCCTAGGGGGAAAGCAAGCTGCTCTATCTATTCTGACCTGCTGTAAAATCCCCCAGCAAGTGTCAGCCAATCGTTTAGGTGACAATTCTTGCATCCATCACACATGGCAGATGTTGAGGCCCACAGAGTCCCATAGATTCAAGACGAGAAAAGTAGTCAGGAGCATGATAAGAATTACTGTATTTGGGGAGGCTCGTCCCTAAACTGGTTCAAACAGTTAAAAAAAATTAAATTAAATTAAATTAAAATAGTATTTACTGGTTTGAGAAAACAGATTATAAAGTAACTTGTAATAAATATTTCTTCTTTAAATGTAGTGACACAGAAGTCTACACTGAAAATAGCACCACCCCTTCAGCTGTCCTACTAATTCCTTAGTAATATAAATAGTGTTTGCCACTCTATACTTACACCATGGCAATAATGACAAAGCCTATGGATAAATGATGCTGCCTGGGCTGTGATAAACTTGGCAAGTTCATTCATGAGGAATCACCCAGGACTCCAAGAGCAGCACTATGTATACGACACCTGCTGCCTCCCCACTGCAAGGCCCCCCTCTTGGGAAGTGTGAGTTGGAGTCACTTCTGAGCCCAGATGCTGAATGTAAAGAGCACAGATATTCTATTTCAGTAGCTTCAAATATCACAGTTTTTTTCCTCAAGAACAGCAAAGTAATAACAGGGCCTGAAACACAGCCAGTCAGAAATGAAGATGTTCTCTGCTCTGGAAATAGCATTTTTACACCAAGGGAGCCTGTAATAGAAATGGAGCTGATGGAGAATAATGGAATGAGAACAGATTGGTCATGCACAAGAAAACAGCACCCTGATGTTGGGCATAGGTGAGGGCCCAAAGGCTTAGTCAGGAACAGTCTCAGGTTTTAATCTGGGCACTCATCCAAAACTGCATTTGGGGTTTGCCTCCTGTAACACGGTAAGGGAAAAGCAGTCCTGAAAGCATCCATTTATGTTGTGTGGCTGGGGGCTGGAAGGAGGACAATATTGCACTAAAACCAAAAATAAGATGTTTCTATTTATTTGGTTGTGGCTCAGTCATCCCCACACTCATAAATTTACATGGCCAGCATTTGCACTGCCTGGCTCTCACAGTCACTGCTGTGTCATCCCAGCTGGGGAGAAATGTGGTGTGTTAGTCTGCTGAGCCCTTACCCTTCTGATTGGCGTGTTGAGTTCCTGCAGCCTCCTAAAGCTAATATCTTCTCAGAAAAACTATTATTGACTGAAAAAAACCCACTTCTTGTTCCAATCAGAATATTTTCATCTGGACTATTTATCCTTTCATAACAGTAAATTCAAAGAATTGACTAAGACATATACTGTAAATATTTCCAGTTTGTTTTCAGTCTTTGATGAAATAATTGGGTTTTTTCATTCTTCTTAATGTATTACTTTTGTTTACATCTCTCAAAATCCATATAATCCTCCAGAAGGCATTTCTTCCCTTTTTCTCCCCTCCAGTGACAAAATAACAGGCCTGCCCCATTATTACATTTGCCATGACCAGCTGTGGCTAAAAGACTCCCCCTGATACACAGCAGCTAAAAATCTGCCTCTCTAAATAGATTGATATAAAAGCAGAAAGCTCAGTTGATGGAATTAAAACCTTTTGTCATAATGGAGTAGCAAATGCTCTGCAAAATGTGCTCCATTCCAAAGGTTAGATTATCCTTACAACCCATGGGGGGAGCAATCCCTGGTAAAGCAAATCCCAGGGCATCCTGACAGAGACAAGCTGATCGCTTCTCTGAGAATCACCTAAATCCCCCCTTTGCTTCTGTAGTGACACGGAACATGGATGCTCGCAGAGCTCTTATAGCTCCTTTTGGGAGCACGCACCGGGGCTGGAAATGTGCTGCTCTAAGGATTGCCTGCATTTGATAAGAAGTCTGGATAAGAGCTCAAGCAGTCACAACAGCCTCTCGTGCATACTGACCTAGGAAGTGGTGGCCATAGCAGGGGCAAACAAGCAGCAATATTTCTTGGCTAATGTGTGGTCAATGCGCTTAGAGCAGGATGTCGAGGAAAGGAAACCGGAGGGCTTTTAAATAACAAAATCAGCTTGGGAGAGGACTGATTTATCTAATCCTTGCTCTCTGTATCTGGGTCACTTTAAATAATCTGATGATTAAAAGGTAGCTCCTCCTCCTTTCATCAGGGCCCCTATACAAAGCAGTGGTCAAAGCATAACCTGCACTAATGGGGAACACGTTCCCTTGTAAACTCAGGAATTTTGACATTGAAAGGAATCACTTGTTTCTTAGGCAGCAACAGGGTGTGACAGTTCCCATAGAGCTCCCAAACAGGAGCAGATTGTATTTTCTCATTTTGCCTTCTATTTTTTCAGCTTTGTACCTCAATCACTTGGCATTTGCCAAAGCACCTCATCCTGGGAGGTGCAAGTCTCTACAGGAGGCTTTTCTTGACCTTGTCTGGAACAGAAGAATGTCAGGATGGACCATTCCCTAAGGAAGGCACAGTCAGGACAGCTCAGCATCACTGCTGCAGGGACAGTCTACAGGTACACTCAGTTACGAGGATTGCTGCAGTCAGGCTATCAGCACATTTGGAAAGATGATTTCCAGTGTTCAGACATCTCTGATGCCTGTACATGAGTCAGATGGTCCAGGATGACTTAAAGAGAAAGCAACAGGAACAAAGAGTAATTTGTCAAAGGAAAGGGTTGGACTGACTAAATCTGGTGATATTTCTTCCACCTGGAAAAAATTCAAGAACTCATATAAGAATTCCTAATATGTCAAAAATGTAGAACTCATTGAGAGGAAGAGCACAAAAAATAGTTACTTTTTGGATGCACAAGCAACAACTAAGACTAGGTTTGGGGTGAAGAAATGGTGCAGCTGTAGAAGAAGGGTAACACTGGGCTCAGTGAAGGTGTGTGATGGGGACATGAGTGTAGGTGGATGTGACAGAAGTGAGTGGCCAATTCCACTTCCATGGGTCTGCCCAATGGAACATTCCAATGCTCCCTGAAGACTCTGCCTGAATTTCCCACTGAAATTCCTAAGTACCTAGAGGATCACCCACCCAAGTGAATACATAGTTCAGCATGTATGGCATCAATCATCAATCCATGGCATAGACCCTGATCTGTTCTGCAAAGAAGCACAAAGCTCAAAGGAGCAGCCTGGAACACTTGGGTGCATCCATTACCTACTGTGTGTTCTCCTTCATACCATTCCTGTATTATCAACAAGTGCAGCCTGGTCAGATCTACACAGGACCAAAATAATGTTCAAATCAATGAGAGAAATTGCAAAAATCGAGTTTTCACCTGATGATACCTGTCTAGATCTGCTCACTGAACTATGCCTGGAGCCAACCAAGCAAAGGGCTTATAGATAATAATTATATAAATATATTTGCTATTTAATATTTGTAGCAAAAAGCACTTCTAACTGAGCCAAAAAATTCTGTTCTTGTCCACTTCTAGATGGAAACATGCCAGCAAAGAGCAGCATCTTGTAGATCTGTAGCCATTCTGGGTGTGCCCTCATGCCAGCCTTTGCCTGAAACACGCTCCAGGAAGATGTGAGCTCTCAAATGGCACGCATACAACTGGAAGTGGAGTCATTCAATTAGTAATCACTGTGCAATTAGGCTTTGTATCAAAATAGAAATTACTACTCTAAAAATAGTAGTGATGACATGTTAGCTTAAAAGGAACAGAGTTTTTAAAAGAGGAAGATGAACAAAATAACATCTCTGAAGGCAAACATAAAACTGAAGGGCAAAGCAAAGTAATCTAATAGAACTTCAAAATCTATAAAATTAAGAGCCCAGAATGCTTAACAGCCTCAGATAGCACAGATGGGGTTTGTAAACCCAGTGGTTTCAGTGGGTTTAATAGCATTTCCTGAGATAATTCTGTTATTTTGCTGTTGCAAGGAACTGGAAAATGAGTGCAGTGTTTCAGATGTCATTGCTTGTAAGTTTTGATGAAGGCCAGTGTTTTTGTGCCATTTAATCGAGAAAATGAAAGGAAAAACAACAAACTGAACAAGCTCAAGTTGCAACTACTCCTTTATCTACCAGTTCACCATCAAAGAAGACATTTTGTCACTATGGGAAATTGTCATCACTGAAAATGAGAAGGACTTCGACAGATACCAAATTCTTTAAAGAGGAAGTGATGCTGCAACCAGAGTAACTCTGCTGGCACTAAATCACTACCAGCAAAGGGCATTTCACAGAGGCCTAAAAAAATAAAGTGTTCAATAACAGAGATACCAAGGAGAACATGCAGTACACCCTCAGTAGCAACAACTCCAGCTAAAAGGTTTAACAGTGACAACATGGCACCTCTTTTCAAAAATGGAATTGAGACAAAATATAAAAATCACAAGTTGAGCATTTCAGTTATAATTTCTCACTTTTGTGTTCCATTTTACCTATAATGTGTATTTTTGTTCATATCTCACTTTCTTCATTGAGCTCTTTCCCGATATATTTTTCTTCACCTTTTTTTTATCAGTGACATCTTTCTAGACAAGAAAACCTGAGTTTTTGAGAACTCAAGCACATTCTGTTCAGTCATTCTTTTTCCTTTTTTCTTATCTAACTTGGTATTTTTCTTTTTTGAGCAGCTGTAGGTAGCTATGTTTGAACCTTGCTTCATCTGCTATCATAAACCACATGTCTATTCTTTACTAATTTCAGAGTTTCTGGTTTTTTCTCTGTAACATTTGTTTCCTATGACATGATTCTTGACACGTCAATGCAACCTTGAGCAGAAAGGCAGCATTCATCAGCTTCATTCCATTCATGGAGCGTCAAAAAGTTACTTTATAATTAAGGGACACCTTCCACTGGAATGTCTCCTTTGGCATGGCAGCAAGAGCCTCTGAACACCTGCCTGAAGCAGCTATTACCCATGTCAGCCATCTCTTCTGGAAACACACAGCAGGCCAGAAAGACACAACCCAAAGGCCCCAGAGCTGGATGACACCACATTAAATTAAGAGCTCTTCAAGCCAACAGGACTTGTTTAATGAAGACAACAAGGCACAAAGGCAGACACCCAGCAGCTCCAATCCATCCTGCCTGGAGGAAACCAGTGAGCAGTAACAGGGAAAATCCAGTCCTCCATCAGATTAACTCAATAACTCAATTAAGTCAAGTAGTAAATGCCTGTTAACAGCTCTGTGTACATTACACAAACCATCCAGGGCTAACAATAAATGTCTTCAAAACTAGAATACTGTAAAAAGTAATACTCACAAACACATTTTCCAGTTCTAACTGGATTTTCTTATTTTAATTTAGAAAACCTATTTTTTTTTTCTGCATACAGAAAAGCTTTTTGGGAAGACTTTCTGAGGAATAATGCTGAATGAAAATATTATTTTTAACAATTATTTCTCTTACCATGCTCATAACATTAAAGAGTTTTTTATCTTCTAATACACATGAAAAGGCTGATAAATATATGAAGAAATCATCCAGCTTGTTCATTATGAAAGGAGTTTGCTAAATTTTTGAACAAAGGAACTACATTTCTCATCTTTAATAGGAACAGAGCATGGGGAGCAACTGACCATCAGCTGTCCCAAGAGAGCTGTTGCATCATTTTGGGGCAAAAAAGCATAATAAAGAAAATATTTTTAAAATCTTGGAGTCAGGCAACTTAATTTTTTTTTGTTTGTTTGTTTCTTTCTCTTGTCTTAAAAATGTGCTAAAGGAATAGACAAATGCTCATTCTGTAAAAAAGTTTATTCATCTCCTGCTCTCTACTTACCTTACCCGGTCCATGGTGAATTTGTAACACCAAACAAGAGGAAACCCTCCAGGTCCCAGTTTCCCAGGTCTGGGCAAGCAAGATTGAAGCTAGTGCTGGGAAATGTGTTGAGGTTTTTTTTGAGTATGTCACCAGCCAAGTGCTTCAGAAAGATGTAGTTTCTTTATCACCTATAGCACCTGTTCAGCCCCTTATAGCTACAGACAGTTGCTATAATTAAGGCAGCATTTATGAACATTAATCAAATTATTTATTTGATAAATGGTTCTTAATCCTAATCAAAGGAAATCATAGGTATTGGACACCACCCTGTCCTCTGGTATGCTTTGGAAGACCACACAAGTTACATGTCAGTGGTAAAAAGAGGGCAGTTTTTACAGTTGGTTTTCCTGCCAGGACTAGGTGATTTTCTCTAGTTCAAATGTACATCACTAACTTTTGATTTAAATTCTTCCTGATACGGAAGGAGTTCAGAGGCCTGGAGTAAGTTATCTGCAAACTTTTAGCCAAAAAAATAACCATAAAAAACAATGGTAAAAATCAAGCCCTTGAGAAATTATCTTCTTTGTTACTGCTCACCAAATTCCCCTCAAATACAATATGTAAACACTTTGGAATCCTTTAGTAATTCCTAGCTTTCTTTCAGAAATTGTTTCAGAAATTTTTCTATCACCAACAACAGGAGTTCTTGTATCACACAATGCACATATAATGACTTCAATTCAGTATTTGCTTTTATTCTGCTTATGAGAGAACGTCTCGATTTGCTTCATTTGTCAAGCTTGGATGTTTAGAAGCAGTGTCTAATATCTTAGACCTTACAAGAGTTCACCAAACAACTTTTAGAAGCGAGAAGGGAATCGAGCATCATACCTGAGACTGTGCATTGATATTGGCTCCCTCCTTCACCAGAACTTTGACAACTTCAGCTTGTCCTGCTAAGGATGCAATGTGCAGGGCTGTATTCCCTTTCTGTTAGAGGGACGGGGAAAACTCAAGTTATTATTACACTTTTTCAGGAATCATTTCAATCAGCAGGTTTTTTAACAGCATTCATGTGTATGTGCCTGGCTGTGGAAAGGCTAAAGGGAAAACAACTTATCCCACAGGAGTTTTTTCAATTGTACCCATGGGTAAAGAGACTCTGGACATTATAAAGTCAATTACTGATTTTCACAGATTTGAAAAAATCAACTGCTTGGAGCTATACTAATTCTCCTTAAAATAAGGAAATAAGGAAAATCTGGCATTGCTAAAAACTTCTAATGCTTCCCTTGTGTTACACTAGAAATCGTATTTTCCTCTTCATTTACTATCAATGAGCTTCAGCAAAGGCAACTCCCAGGCCATAACAGAAATAACAGTTTAAATATTTCATATGTGCATAATTACATTACTCCCTTATTTTGTACTTTCTGGGATTTTGTCTATACTTCTCATATGTATTGGATAAATTCAGAGACACGCAGCAATTACCTTAGTGGCAGAATCCACAGCCGAGCCTCTTTCCAGCAATTCCTGAACCAGTCCCACGTGGCCTTCTTTGGCTGCCAGGTGCAGAGCATTGAGCCCATTCTGCAAGCACAAGGGCCAGATCCATTACAAATATCAGATACACATTCCTACCTCACCCTGGATAAGGAGAAGATTAGGAGCTGGAATGCTATTACATCTCTTAGCTGACTGTCTGCATAAGTCAGATACTTTGGACAGGCTCTGTGGAACCAACTTCTCTGACAACATTTTTCTCATAGTAACTAATACATCAAATTAAACTCTATTTTGTGAGTATCCAGAAAACATTCCTTGTTTTCTAATAAATTCCCATTACCACAGACCACTACCCTGGGCATCTCCATGGAGCCCAGTATTTCAAAACTTGAGTGTTTTTCTGCCTTACTCAGCTGTAACCTTATCCAGCCCCACTGAGGTTTTATCAATACTGAGAAATCACAGGACTTGGCCAAATTTACACAGAACGTGTCTGCTCAGTCGGGGTTATTCTATGCTAACACAGCCACCCTGAATGCTGGTCTCTACTCGGGGATAACTGGTATCAAATAGAAACCCAAAAGCACAAACAGGCCAAAATGGCTGTCGATTGCTTTGACTTGCAAACTGATCCTTGATCTGGCACTTGCACTGGTGTCTGATGAGCAAGTCTTCACTAAACATTCAGGTTTTGCAATCTCAGTCAAAAAGGAAAAGAAAATTAATTAAATAAAAGCAAGGATTATTGAAAAGGTAACCTAAGAAAGTCAGCATCTAAATCCTCTCCACATTAAACAGGAACAGGATACTTTATCTCATATAAATTCCTGCCATGAAAATTTGATCTCCTTCTTCCTAGTATCCCTCTTCCACCCAAGGAAAAAAAATGAAATTAGAGTCTATTGTAGCTGAATTGCCAACCTGTTCTTCACAATCCCAAGGTATTTTTCATGCTACATCAGGCAGGTGACAGCAACAAATACTGCCATTCCCTCCAGCATTCTCCTGGTTTCCATATTGCAGGCATCAGGAGCAATACTCAGGTGTTTGAGGAACCAGCAGCAAATTCAGCACTGTGGAATTTTTATCACTTTGCTTGTCTCTGAGCAGTTCAGAGTAATTTCAGTTGTGAAATAAACAGGCAACATTCTGGCTTTTAGTTGTCCATTCACAGAGAGCCTGCAATTTCCAATGGGATTTTAAAGCACTTAGCACCTCACAGGAGGTATTGGATGGGAGTGGGTCCAATGGCTTCAGACACAGCAATGCAAATGCATTTCAGAACTAACTCCTTTGGATTCCACAGCCATGTAAGCAGCACAGGCAGATTTGGTGGTCAGATTCTGAAGTGAAACTATGAGAAAAGCAAAGGAACTAAAGGAACACCATGATCACAGGCTGCCAAAAGCAGAGGAACACTCTCTTGCAGCGTGGTAGAGAGAAATGTAGTTTCAAACCCCATTATATGGGAAAAGCTACAGCAACCAGAGTATCCTTAATCCAGAGGAAAAACTCTTACTACAGAGCTGCAGAGCCCAGGGGTAGCAGTAGTGACGTGCCCTGGTCAAGGATAAATCCTTAGCCAAAAATATGTGGTGAGGTTGACCATAATCACCAGGATGAGGAATACTGCCCATGTCAGGGAATATTTTGCAGGCTGAACATGTTTCAGAAAACTCTCATCTTTCTTGGTTTTTCATCTCAGCGGAGTAACAGCTACCCATAATTACTACCTACAGTGGCTGCGAGCTTTGAGCTAGTATTTTGTGGGGAAACACACAATGTTCTCCTCACCATTTAAGAACAAAGACCTGTTCTGTATCTGATCTCACAGATTGTCATCAGCTCTTTCCATGGGAACCTGAAGGGCAGCTTGTCCTCCTCACAGTGTACACAGCTGATGTATTGCTGCGACACGTTAATAACCTTCTTCGCTCTTCAGGAACAAACAGCAGAGAAACTGCAAAATTCATGGCCTGTAAACGCCTCTGAGTGCAAAAGGATGAGGATAAGCCTCTGTTTTAGTTTACCATGCACCACAATATGGAGAGAGCAAGGCTTGTCCCAGGGCTTAATCTCTGAAATACTTGTATTCCTACCTCTGAGCCACATATCTGTTGATGTCACATTAAGCACCTGAAAGCTGGTATTGCTGTATCCATCGAGTTTCTTCACAACACAGGACTTCTTTTTAATGCATTAAAACACGAGTAAAAAGAATAGTTGAGGTCCAGTAAAAAGCTTACAGGAACAAACTCCAGCTTAAAAATAGGACTATAGACATTCAAATTCCATAATTCCTTAAAGCAAGCTGGGGTAAGCAGTAGCAAGCCCTGCACTTTAAATGCTGAGGGCCAGCACAAGGGAAGCCTTAAAGCAACTTTTGTTCTCTTTCTCCCTAATCAGAACCAACGCTGCAATTATTTCCCAGCCCACGTGGCTGATCCCTGCTACTTCTGATGATGGAATCTCAGATTTAATCAATGCAACTCCTCCGTTCCTGTCAACTGAATTTTTGCAGTTCAGAACAACAAAGGTTTCTGACACGTCCCTTCTCTCCCCCCGGCCCACCAAAGAGTTGGGGAGGGTGAAATTAGTTGTCTGCTAAGCAAAACTGTGCTGCATAAGGACAAAGCCTGCATATGCCATAACTGCCATTCTTTTGAAGACTCCTTGGTGATATTAACTCCCATAAAATAACCTAATACTAAGCCTTCCAAGCTGGTGGCTCTTTACAAGTGTTTCCCTGCAGTGCCTCACTCCCTCGATTCTCTTTCTCCTCTACCACCAAGGCAGAAATGTCAGTTTTCTGTCCCATGGAGTGCTACAAACTTGCATGCACCACTGACTGCCCACAGCACTTCCTACAGTGCCACCCCTAGTTATTTTCACTGCACTGGAAAACCCCAGGGATTTCTTGGACATCCTAAAAACCACCAGCCTAGTTTAAGCCAGTCCAAAGTCACTTATTCCCCATAAGACAGACACTGACACTGCTCTTGTCTGGAAATCACACCCAAAATTTCCCTGCTACCTCTGCCTTTGTATTCAGTAGCCTCACGGAGCCATCCTCATGCAACAGAAGCTCTTTCATCCCTTCCCGGTTCAGCAGCAATGCTGCTGTGCCATTATTCCTTCAGGGACACCGCCCAGATACAATAGCTTCTCCCATCCCCACCTACCCCTACTGTGCCAGAGTAAACTGACACCACGGAACAGCTATATCTTGGCAGAGCATCAGATCAACCTGCAGTTCAAGGGACATTTTAAATCAGCCAAATCAGTGCTCTGTGGGCTTTTACACCCTTCCCTCTAAGCTCAGCTCTGACAGGTATAGACAATAACCTGGCAGTCCTACAAAGCTCAACTCATCTCCTGCTGGTGAGAATTAGTGAGGATGATAAAGAAGTTGAAATGTAGAAATGGGGAAAAGAAAATGTTTGAAGGAAGTGGGGGAAAAGTTCTATGATAACAGCCCAATAGCAAGGCATAACTACAAAACACAAGGAAAATTAAAAAGCTTTTGTGACTAACACTGTGTGGTGGCGCTAACTCCTTTTGCCAGCAGAGGCAGAAACTAGAAAAAAGTACCACAGTCTTTGTTAAACTCAAATACTTTTCTCTCTTTAGATGGCTCTGCAAAGTCTCTCCTCTGAATAAATCTCTCAGGGAAGTAAAATGTGCATGTGGCAATCTCTTCTCAAGAGAGATCTGGGAAAGGGTGTATTAGAGAGCTAGGCACAGCTTTCTGAAGTCCAAATGTTTGTGGAAGTTCTTGTTAAAAATATCACAAAGAAATTAAGTGGACAGTGGGGGAAAAAAAAAAAGAAAAACATTATCAGGTTATGAAAATTCTCTCTTTATGTTGCTTTATAGTTTAGGGAGCCAAGAAACTGAATTAACCTAGAGTGACATCAAATGTGGTGCTGCCGACCTCATTATGCTACAGTGCCCCTTCAGACTATAGCTGGCACTGCTGGGAGAGGCAGTGCCTTTCCACTGGGAGGGAGGGAAGGATTAACAGCTGTGCTCTGTCTCTGTCACCCAAGGAATAGAGACCCACAGAATTAAAAGGAACCCAACAAAATGAGAGCAAAAGCCAAATTGATGGAGATTCAAAAAGCCTTGAAGCTGGAGGCCCCCAAAACTACCTCGTACTTAAACCCTGACCTGCTCAAGGCATTAGACTTCACAGAGGAGCACAGAAGACTTTTTTAATGCAAAGCCCATCACACTTTTCCTTCCAAGACATCACCCTGAAAATTGACAGGCCTCCCAAGACAAGATGGAGAGACATTACTTTATGCTGCCTTTGGATCCCCAATTCAGTTTCAAAAATCAGCAGGCAGCTGATGAACTCTCAGAACAGTCAGGGTTCAGGGTCTAACTCCGGCTGGAACCTTGGGCTGCACAAATACTCAGTGTAACATTTGTTTTGCTAAGCAACATTTTGAACATGATGCAGGAGACAGTTGTTTTCTCTTGCTACATTAACTAGAAACTAGTAACCATATCCTAAAAAACTGCATTTGTAGCATAGGAAACCAGCTTTAAAGGAAACAGATATTTCCAATGGCTATTGGTTACGCATCCTATAAAACACCAGGAACTGGATTTAAGGGCCACCTCATAAAACCGGAGAATTTCTCCCTTGACATTTTTAACTCTCTCCAGAAATACTTGATTTATGATTTTCAGAATAGATGACAATGCTTGAATTCAGATTAAAGCAAGCAATTCTATAATAAGTGAACTTGTTATGATAGCAGCATTCAAAAAAGCACATTTAAGTAATGCCTAGTTGTTAACTATATAATTGTTTTATTAACTACTTTGTGTTCAGTATATCCAGAAACATTAAGCTCCATCATATTTTGGCAACAGTTACACTGGGAAAATACTTTGATTATCTATAAAAATATATCACTCTGAAAACTCAAGATGTGAGAAAAAAAAACATTGAAACTGAAGAATGAATCTCCTGGTGTTCTCTCCATTCAGGAAAGCTTATATTTAACATTATGTATGGTTTTCTCACATGACATCTAATCTAAAAATAGCATTTTACTGAGGAAAAATACCCTGCACACACAAAGCTCCATTTTTAAAAGAGCATTGAGATATCTCACTGTTAAAAATAAAATACACCCCTGCATTTTGCACAGACTGTGTTTGCTTCTCCCCTTAGACAGCTGCAACACAATGACGTGGACAACCCTGACAAACCCTGAGGAGGAGACAAAGGAGGAGGAGTTACTTGAAGGCTGCCATGGCTTACTCAATATTCCCTGACCTCTAGCAGAGGGAGTCTGCTCCCACTCCCAGTAAAATTTACAATACACCAGTGATGCTTAATCAGTGGAAGCACTGAGGGTCTTAGATACAAAAACCTCTGTGAGCAATTTTATATGGCACCAGAACTGGAGTCTGCCAGAAGCTGAAGTGCTTGGTTGTGGTCAGTGGATGGTGAAAACTTCGATCTCACCTACATGGTACCAGTGGAGCTTTGTCACCAGCTGCAGGTGGGAAGCACTTTCCACAGAGGATAAATCTGCAACAACTTTTGCCATATTCCTCCCATAACCAGCAAGAGAATATTAACACTGGGGAAAAAACTTTGTAATCTTCCTAAGTAATTATCATATTAACTGTGCTCTGTCTGGGATGGGGGTTGGGGGTGTGACTCTTTGTTAATATTGGTGCTTATCATGAAGATGGAAAACTTGCTGGATCTATTTGAACACAAGAACTTGAGTCTAGCTTTACTCTCTCCTAACTGGGTAACTTGAAGTTTACCAAGGCACATATAACTTCCCATATAACCCGGGAAGTTTTCCTTGACAGTAAGTCTTTTAAAGGAAACTTTCTTCTAGACAGTAAGACAAGAACATTTCTGTATGTTTTCAATAAGCAGAACATGAAAAGCCCCTGCTCTTATCCTCCTCATCATTAAATTCCTTGGCACAGCCAACAGATCCGTTCTCACTCCTGTGCCCCAGCTTCCATTTGACACATGCCTTCTTTAATCATCTGCAGCTTTCCTTCAGCAGGGAATGTCATAGCACCAAATATTTTAGATTATTTCATTCCTGATTCTCCCAGTTACTCTTTTTTTCTTCCTCTCCCAAAAGAAATAGCGGTCACACTTTTGGGGTTTTACTTCCAAATGGCATAGCCACTGTCCAGTTAGTGGTCACTGATCAAATCTGGCTAAGAGCTAGGGGAAAGCTGGGCACCATAAAGCCTGAGCTGTCAAATTCCCCACCAAAGAAATTGCACTGGTTTCGCTAGAAAGCCAAGACACTTCTCAGAACTGATGCAGACACTTACTTGCATATTTATTTTAAGTCATGGTTAGAGTCTTATTAAACTTGATGGTTCTAGTCACTTCAATAAACGCTGCAAATGTAGGTCCCTAAGCTATGAAGCCAAAGAAATTGGATTTATATGACAGACCTACCAAAGAGCCAAGCCAAAATATTGTGTCAATTACAGTCACATCAATGGTGAAACTTTAACAGTGTACTTTTACAGCAGTTATAACTTTCTTGAACAGGGAGACAGTATGTTAAGCACAACATTTAAGTACCTTTTATGTTATGTTGTAGATATTACTGACCAGTGATAAAAACACATTTAATTTCGTGAAACAAGGTGAAAGCCCCTGGCTACCCTTTTTAGCCATCTGAGAGTCACCAGAACTGCATTGCCAGTGCAGGTGAGTGCCAAGATTTTAATCTGCTTGGACACGAATTATCTGGACAGCTACGACTACATCCACTCAAGTGCTTACCTACCCCCTGAGATCTCACAAAAACAAGAGGGGAAGCCTCAGACTCCCACACCTGAGCTCTCAAGAGATCAGGTGCTTCACGTGGGATGGCTAAGGAAAATCCAGGGGCTGAGCAAGCCACATTCAGCAGGATAAAGAGATAAATCACATCTCTACAGTGCTCAGGTTTCTTCCAATTCACTCTTGCAAGCTTGTGGCCAGGAAATATCTTACCTGATTACAGGTGTTAATGTCTATTCCACTTTTCAGGTATTCCACTACTTTGTCCAAATTGCCAGCTCTGGCAGCTCGGAGAAAGCTTGCATTGCTGTCAGACTGCAAAAAGAGAAGAAAAAAATTCTCCAATTAGCCCCTGCTTAAACCAGAGCACAATTTCATCAGTGGTGAAAGGTTTCCACATTTTATGCTGCAGGAGAATAAAGCTGTGAAAGAACTGAGTTTGAATTATATCTGCATTAATTAGCATATTTAAGTTCGGCAATAATGGCACAGAAGAGCTGTAGACCTGTCAGAGTGAGCAAAATAGAGCAATAATTGCTGACATTCAAAATATAACAAAATAAAAAATAAAATAAAAAAAAACAACCCAAACAGCCATAAATCATAGTAACTGATATTGTCAACAAGAGAAAGATAAATGCATGAACTTGCTAACTATAGTTTTATGGAGAATTACATATAAATATATTATCTCCTTATATATATAATTTTACGTATTATTTATGTATTTATGCATGTTGTTTGCAGATTTGTATAGATGTTATTTACAGATTTAGATCTGTTATTTTTAGATACCTACGCTCAAAGTGAGCAGCACTGCACGTGTAGCTAACCTTAGAACAAAGCGGATGAAGTACTCAAGGCTGAGTATCCAAATCCAGGATCATGCTGTAAACATTCCCACCCCTAAACTGCATGCTCTCATTAAAAAATAGGTTTAAAAACCCTATGAAAATAAGCTTTCATTTTTCAGCCAGGTTGTGGGATGTACTGTTAAGCAACAGAGCGTGGAACACCTCAGCCCCCTTGCCTTTGTCTGTGACACAAAACTCCACCGGCTGCTTGGAACCAGCCCAGATTTGGATCTCCCCCCGCAGAGGCAAATCGGCCACTAAGACACCCAAGACCAGGAGACAAACCCAAGCCATTTGGGAAGCCAGGAGTAGCAGAATAAGCGTTTGGGAAGGTGTACAGGGACAGCAGCAATTTTCCCAGTTCAATCAACCGAGCGGGAGTGAGTGCAAGGAGCAGGTAAATGAGCACGAGCGGCCGTTTGTGGGGCTCTGAGCCAGAGGCAGGGGATGGCCTGACTCACTCCTTGGCATCATGAGAATATCCTAAAGCCCTCCCGCTTCCAGCCACTTATTTCAGTTGCCCAATCCATTCCAATGCATTTTTTTCAGTCACCCTGCTTGTCACTCGCTTCACAATCCCTGATTCCAGCCTATCTTAATCTGCAACAGATGGATGTCATCAAAATCAGCCTCCTTACAACTGTGCTACATGCCAAGACAAAAACAAGTCTTTGTGAGCACATCCTTTCTTGGATGAGGATATGCTCATAAAGACATCAAAGTATGTTTTAATATTTAAATATCTTTGAAAAAAATCATGTGTCTTGGTAAAAACACAAACCAAGAACAAATATCTGAGTGCATGAAGGGTCAATCTGGGTGACTGGAAAAAGCATCTTTGCCCTCAATAATACACACATTTTACCTTCTTTTCCCCCATTTTTTCATGCTTTACTATTACAACAATAACCTACCACAGCAAAATCACAATCATCATATTTATACTTTTTAAAGGTTAAGAAAGAATGATGCAACAAATTACCACCTACAACTTTGAGTTCTTAGGGATGAACCAATGAAAAACTGCTTGTTTTTCTTTCACACAGAATAACATAAAAAGCTCAAGGTGCTGACATCTCCATTATTGCTGGAAGCTCAGATTGTAGCTAAGCCCACACAACTCTATGTCATTTGTTTCTGGCTAAGAAGACACAAGCAGTGCTTTCCAAGTAGATTTTCATTTCCTTGATTCATAATTTTGTTACCTCATAATCAAATTACTGCAGTGTACATCACTTCAAGTCACTTCAAAACACTTTCCATATACCAGAATAATGATCATAATGCAGGATATTAACTTCTTGTCTACATAAAGAGTAATTCAGCAGTCCATATGCTTCATATATAAATTCCCATACAACGACAAGAGAATGGCCACAAAATATTGAAAAGATTCAGCACTGTATTACAAGGATTGTGACATGGTGCTGGAAGGATTGACTTAGAAGTTAGGAGTATTCAGATCCATTTTCTTTCCCAGTTGGCCAAATCTAATTTTTTGGTAAGTTGTCATCAGTTTGTCCTTTGCCCCATTCTTTTAATGTTTTTTAAAAGCATTTTTGTCAGCACTAGTGTCTCAGGCATTTATTCACTTTAGCACACTTCAAATACAAATGCATTTTGACAAAATCCCCCCAGTAAACAACAACAGCAGTTTCCTGTTAGCCTTACCATGTCAGAAGACAATGAATCTGGATCTGTCAGCTTTTCCAGTGGATTCCATAATCTCTTGGAATATTTTGTTATACAGCCTTCAGAGCTCCTCACAGCCCCTCAAGGTCCCTCACAGCCTCCAGAACCACTTGCAGCCTCTCATGGTCCTCAGAGACCCTCATGGCCCTTCAGAGCCCCTCACAACCCCTCAAAGCCCCACAGAGTCCCTCACAGTGCTTTAGACCCCTCACAATCCATCACAGCCCTCTCATGGACCCCTACAGATCCTCAGAGCCCCTCACAGTCCCTCTGAACCCCTCACAGTCCATCACAGCCCTTTAGAGCCTCTCAAAGTCTCTCAGAACCCCTCATGACCCCTCAGAATCCTTCATGGTCCCTCAGAACCCCTCATGGCCCCTTAGAGCACCTCACGGCCCCTCACAGGTCCTCATAGTCCATCACAGCCCTTTTAAAGCCTCTCAAAGTCTGTCAAGGAACCTCGTGGCCCTTCAGAGTCCCTCATAGACCCTCACGATCCTCAGAGTCCCTCACAGCCCGTCACAGTCCTTCAAAGTCCACCGCAGTCCCTCACGGCCCTTTAGAACCCCTCATGGCCCCTCAGAATCCCTCACAGTCCACCACGGCCCTTTAGAGTCTCTCAAAGTCTCTTGGAGCCCCTCAGGACCCTTCAGAATCCCTCATGGTCCCTCAGAACTACTCACTGCCCCTCGGAATCCCTCATGGCCCCTCACCCACCCTCAGAGCCCCTCACAGTCCATCACAACCCCTCATGGCACCTCAGAGCCCCTCACAGATCCTCACAGTCCACTGCAGCCCTTTTAAAGCCTCTCAAAGTCCACCAGGGACCCTCTTGGCCCTTCAGAACCCCTTACCATCCCTTTAAAGCCCCTCAGAACCCCTTACAGCACTTTAGATCCCTCAGAGTCTCTCAGAGCCCTGCATGGCCTCTCAGAACTCCTCACTGCCCCTCAGAATCCCTCATGGCTCCTCAGAGCCCCTCATGGATCCTCAGAACCCCTCACAGTCCATCACCACCCTTTAGAGCCTCTCAAAATCCCTCAGAGACCCTCAGAACCCCTCACAGTCCATCACAGCTCCTCAGCACCCCTCACGGTCCTTCATGGCCCCTCACAGTCCACTGCAGCCCTTTTAAAGCCTCTCAAAGTCCATCAGGGACCCTCATGGCCCTTCAGAGCCCCTCACTGTCCCTTTAAAGCCCCACAGAACCCCTCACAGCACTTTAGATCCCTCAGAGTCTCTCAGAGCTCCTCACTGCCCCTCAGAGCCCCTCACAGTCCATCACTTCCCTTTAGAGCCTCCCAAAGTCCCTCAGAGACCTTCACAGCCCCTCACAGTCTGTCAGGGCCCTTTTAAAGCCTCTCAAAGTCTGTCAGAGACCCTCATGGCACTTTATAACCCCTCATGGCCCCTCACAGCCCTCACGGCTCCAAAGCCCCTTCACGGTCCCTCACAGTGTTTCTCAGTGAGAGAAATCGCCATATCCATCTTTATATTTTGGTGACTGGTGAAGAAAAACTGCCAACAGACTGTCATTTGGAGGCACTTCCTTCACAAGAAAGAAGACAAAAACCACAGACCCAGAGTCCCGTGCACCATATGGTATTTATCACATCTCCTCTTCCTAAGCACACACCCCTGAGCGGTTTTCTTGGGAGTTTTACACAGTTTTACAAGCAGATCATGCTTGAAAGCAAACACTCTACCAGTGAGGAAAGGAAAGGTTTACAGGAGAAGCATTTACCTTCCGCAGCAGCATGGGAGCACGAGAACACGTGTGCCCTGTCATTTGGGAAGCTCCAAAGCTGACATGTTAATGTGTAAAGTCCCATCTGGCAGCTCTGCCCTCCACCCTCAGCCCGGGCAGGCAGAATTGAGGCTCACATTGTGTACATGCAGACACTAGGGTCAGGCAGTCAGATCAATACATTATAAACATGACATAAGAAAATGGTATGAGGGATTAAAAAATACCGAGATGCTATTTTATAGTATGGGTTGAAATCACCACCTGTGGATTTAACCAGCTTTTTCTAATGCACTGCTCTCAATACATACACAATGACAGAGCACTACAAGTCCTCACCAACTACTTTCTTAAATAGAAATTATGTTTGCAATGCAATTCTAATACATGCCATAAATACAAAGGTAAATTTATATTAGATAACAGAGGAAATTGTTCGCTGCTAGCGTGGGGAGGCCCTGGCACAGGTTGCCCAGAGAAGCTGTGCCTGCCCCATGACTGGAAATGAGCAAACCAAGACTGGACAGGGCTTGGAGCAACCTGATCTATTGAAGGTGTACCTGCTTGTGGCAGGGCCTGGCACAGGTTGCCCAGAGAAGCTGGGCCTGCCCCATCCCTGGAAATGAGCAAGCCAAGATTGGACAGGGCTTGGAGCAACCTGATCTATTGAAGGTGTACCTGCTTGTGGCAGGGGGTGGAACTGGATGACATTGAAGCTTCATTTCTAAGTGCCTGACTTCTGAGGAGCATTTAGTTTTATTGCATCTTGCAGAGACCTCCCATCTTTTAATTTTTCCCACCAGCTTTTGACTGAGGATAGGTAAATAAAACCAAAAATAAGAATTTTCAGACCACTAGGAACAAATAAACTACAATGTGACAAACATCAATACAAGTACACTTACAGCAGGAACACAAAAATTACTTCATATAACTACCTAGCCATCAGATATTGCGTAAGGAAATACAAGAAATGATCAAGTGACTATATGAATAGATGACTGTGGATTCTCCCTCTTTCTTGCTAATTACACTGCTGCAATTTAACCTGAATTCAAAACATATATTTCAGGGAATCTCAGTAAATAAATCATATATGGAAATTAGTATTTTAATCAAACAGACCTTCCCTTCTGGTTCCTCTGTCCCGACTCCAGCTGTCCTTCCTATTGCATTATGTACCACATCACTTATTGCACACAACACACACCTGTTTCTCAAAGATATTTTAGAGAGAAGGGCAAAAATAAATCTTGAAATTATATGATGTACCAAACTAATAAAACATTCTCCAGATATTCAAATTTGCTAGAGAAAACCAGTTTCACACATAAGAAGACTAGGGGAGTAAAAGGCTTCAATTTTCAAAGGACAGCTTTCATCATAACATTACCCATCAAATATTTAAATTGTGTCTGTAGAAAAATGATTCCTGCAGGTTGGATTTGGGTTTTTTTCCCCTCTAAGTAAATTGAATGACTCCAGTCTGTCCAAAATCAGAAACATCTCTGTGAGAGAACAGTCCAGAACTATGGGCCCCTGAATATTTCTCATCTACTAAATACAGTTTGCTAATGGAATGCTGACAAAAAGATAATTCAAAACTCAAGCTAATATCCAAGTAGTATGCTTACACCTTAATTTAACCTATTTGTTTTGTTTGCGTATTACAATATGTACCTGAGCGGTAATAACATTTTCAGACTTTTCAAGCATGGACTTGGGGATGTACTGCTTTGATTTTATGGAGAAACATTTACTCAGCTGTAACTTTTGAAGCTATTGTCCCTGATCAGGACATGAGAAAAACCTGCTTTACATAAGTCAAGAAACTCAAATCATTATTGGCTAAAAAACCATCGATGTTCAAGTGAATTCTGTGTTATCACTGCAGGCATTAAGATACAATTAATCAATATGCAGGGGTAGGTGACAGTGTTAATGCCATTTAAAAACTCCAGAGTTGTGAGGCACTGTTTGTACAACAGCTGTTTCTATAATTAGCAAAATGCTGATAGCTTGTGAACTCTTCTTCATTAAGAAGCTCCTAACTGACTGCTGGCTCATCATGTTAACATATCCAGGGAACGCCTGGAGTTGAGAATTCAGCTCGTGGCAGAAGCAAAGTTGCACCTTCTAAACTCAAATTTTCACGGTTTCTTGATGCTATTCAGTACTTAAAGATGCAAATAGGAAAAATAGCAGGTATGCGAACATATACCTTTTCCTTTTTTTATTCCCTCCTTGCTAAAGTGTCAGTTTAAACTCCTACCCTTGAGACAACCACTGAATTTTGTCCCAGCTGCCTTGGCTATTCTCTGATTTCAGGAGCCATCTGTTCCAACCAGCCATCCTTTAACTGGGTGCATCTCTAAAAGTGGCACAGACCAGGTGTTACCATTCCCCAACTCACTCCTCACAGACGGATTTTTGCCCATTAAGGAACCTTCTTCCACACCAGCATTCAGATGCAAAAGATGGGAATGCAAATACAATGCTTTTCCTCATCGAATACTTCCTGAAAACTTGCCAGCAAGTTTATCAGTGGCTCGCATTTTATGTGCTGTACACTGAATATTTTTTTATTGAGCTGAAAGTGCTGCTGATCTCCAAAGGGCATCATACTCGAAGGTGGAGCACTGACAGCAAAGAGGTAAAGGGTTTTTTATATGTTTTGCTTTTAATTAAACCCCCAGAGCAGAGTATGAGCCCACAGTTCTGATATACATGCCATAATGAGAGCTAAATATTCCACTTGCAACAGTACAGGCTCAGTAATCTAGCACTGATAAATTACTTAAATGACAGCTATAATGGACACATATTTTCCCAGCCCTTAATGAAATAACATTCATCTTCTGAAAGAAAAGAAATACAACAGTGCTTTGCTTTCAAGGCCACTTCCTTTGCCCATAAAAATGTATGTTTTCATTCCATTCATTTATTGGGAGTGATGAAGGAAGACAGATTAAATCACAGATCCTAAAGAAATTTCAGTATCTAAATTCCTGGATGAACAATAGGGCCAATTTTCTTATTTCAATATAAAAACAAGATTTTTTATCACTCATTTTTTCCCATTCAACCACATACAGGCATTTCAGATCAGATTCATCTTGCTGTGTACCTTTGGTTGTATGGAATTTGTTCATGAATAGTTGAACTGAAAAGCCCATAATTCTAAAATAGCGGCTTTCACTAAACAAACATCATGTTCTCATAACATAGAGCAAGTTCTTCTCCAGGAAAAAGACACAACCGGCCTTACAATAAACTAATATTTGTTAAGATGAGAAGAATCCCAGGATTTGTGAGATGTGAAGAGGAAGATAAGCTTTTAGAGGTGAGAGATCGCTAGCAAGTTAAATATTCTCTGCCAAGATGGAGCTAATAGCATCTAGTAATTAATTATTTTAAAATGTCAAAGGTCTGAATCCCTAGGTTGATATTTATGGCTAAAAATCAGAAAAATAAAAATATTCTTTATAGCACATATTATGAACCTGAATAACTTAAGGTGCTTCAAGCACTTAGGCCAATTAATTGTAGAACACCATGAAGGATATGGAAAAGCTGGCACCACTTTTTCTGGCACCGAGCTGGAGTTGCCCTCACCATGCTGTTACAGACACTGCGGACATGGCTTTGCCATGAAGACTCTGGATATTATCAGCAAAAAATGTTTTGTAATAACAAGCCGGTGAAATAGGTACAAGAAGAGAGAAAGCTTTTGTGCTATACACTGCATATGATCCAGGATTCAAACAATCCTTGATTTCAAATCAAAACACTTTCAAACACAGAAAATTATTCCCTGACCCAGAAACCTGGGATAGCATTGACCAGATTCCTCCCAGTGTTCCTGAGAAGGAATATTCTCTCATTAGCTCTGCTAAAGGGATGTGTGGGAGCCCGAATCACGCATTGCCGGAGCAGGTGGGAAGGGTAATACTGTTTCCATTTATTATACATCCTGGTGAAAGCTTTCTTGTGTCAGACAAAGAGGCTGCAACCCAAAGGAGATACTGTGTGCAGCACGATTCAAGATTTAGAACGTCTTCAAGAAATTACTTTCATTGGTATGACTGGAGAGGGAAAGAATTATGGCAAAAAAAGAAGCTCAGAAAATAAACTAGGTTAAGTGATTTATGATTTATGCACATTATAAATAAAAAATGTATTACAAGTCCAACATATTCATCAAATTCTGGTGATTTCAAGATTTGCATAAAACAATTCAGTGGCAGTTTCATATCTTTTTATGACACTGTTCTCAGAAAGCTGCATTTGAAATTTAAAAAAATTTTTATTGATGCTACGTGATCCCAGCAAACATATTTTTGAGCAACATGAGGAGGAAACCACCGAGGTAACAAACAGCCTTACCTGAAGACCAGCTCCTGTTCCAATATTGCTCCAAACAAACACAATTAGTAATGCTTATAGACACTTCTAATTTTTACTAGTGGCTTCAGCTATTCCATCTCTTGTTATTGATAGGAAAAATCTCAATTATTCATAGATAATTACTTTAATTTTAGACTGCTTGTTATATTTCAACACCTTTGACTCTTTTACCAACTCTGAAATTCCAGAGCTTGCAGGATACCATCCAGCCATTCTTTTCTCTCTGCTGGAATGCACAAATGCCTGATCAGCTAGGCTTTGTTTTTAACCAGAAGAAGAATAAAAGGATATTTTGGAAAACCACTTTAAACTATGTTCAATTTTTACTACATCTTTAAATCTAATTGACCTCAAACTAAACAGATTTAAGTTACTTGCTAAAGGGAGGGTTTAAATACACACTTAACCTTGTTCCTGTATTTGGGCCAGCTTTGGCAAATACAGTAGCAACAGAAGAGGAAAAGAAAACTAATGTAAATTTGGCTTTGAGCCTTGAATTTCCTTGAGCCAAGAAGCAAATGCCTTCTATAAACCTTTTAGGATCCTCAGCTGCCTCAGACATCTGTAGGAGTCCTCCCACTCTGTTCATTAACTTGCCATACTGGCCTGGCTGCTGACTGTACTGTGTCAATGAAGGATTTGTGAGAACTGAGGCAAAACTGCATAGCTTTCTATGGAAAAGAATGGAATCAAAGTATTTTCCCCAGCTGCATGTCCCTTCCAAAGGCAGTACTCAAAATGACAGATGTTATTTTAATCCATGCTGATTTTACAGTATAAAGCAACATCAGTTATCAGGGATCTAACAAGGGACAGCACATCAGTACTTGCTGAACTTCAGGCATGTGTAATCCCTGTCCTTCCCCTGAGCTATTCATCTTCTCCAAAACAAACTTTCTGGGATAAATCCCAGCTTGGAAACAATGTGTGAGTGTCTGAATTATCATCGGCACAAGACTAAAAAAAACACTCTCAAATGTACCTGGGAAATAATCTTTGCATTTAAAAAATAATAAAGAGGAAAAAACCCCAGACCACCCAAAAAAAACAACAAACCAAATATCCCACAGGATTTGGCTTTCAAGAATCAAAGATTTTCTAGTTTGATTAATCCTAAAAATATCTTCATTACTCTAAAAAGTAGGAATGTATAATCCTGTTGTTTAATGGGAACATTTCTTGTGCTGAAATTTGAGACAATAATCATTTAGCCATATCCTAAAACGGTAAAGATTTCAGATTTCGGGCTCTTCTACCTTCAAAAGAGCCCCAGGATTAGTCTTGGTTCTCCTAGTTGACACACACATTCACTGAAGTACTTTAAATACTGATATGAAACTAAGATTTCCTCTAGGAGAAAATATTAAAGGAAGGAAAAATATTTAGGATCCTCTGGATACCATATATTGAGATGCTGAGGTGTTGGTAACTGTAGAACTTTCCATGGCAAGTTTCTATTACTGATGATGTTCCTAAATAGAGATAATAATACTAGAACACCTCTAGAAAGAATTAGGATGCCACTCCAAACGTTATCTAGCAGGATAATAACCAGGCCTAACAAAAATCAAGGCTGTAAGTGAAGTTTATGACAGACTGCTGAGAGATAATCCTATCACTCTCAATTTCTCATTCCCTATGGCCAAAGTGACTTTTCCTAATAAAAGAAATGTGTGAATACCATCCGTGCTAAAGGGTCAAACTGCTCTACCCACCCAACACCATTAACCGATCGCCCATTGATTCAAATGCACTGGTTCCATAAAACAGGAAAAAATGATTCCATGCTGCTTTGAGAAGGGCTAAAATAGATGTCAACAAATGGTGTTACCACAGTTGCTAATTCAGCAAGACTCATCGCAGAGATCTTACTTGTACAGAGAGGTCAATGGAACACTTGAGCAGTAAATGAAGAATCTTGTAATCCTAGGCCTAGACTTTAACAATTCAGCTCTGGCCACCAGAGAGAGGAACGAGTTTCACCTAACTTCACCTGCAAAAAAGCAACAATAATGGTAAAGTCCACCTTGCCCAATCCACTGCCTTGACCAGGGAAGAAAAACTCCTATGCATGCTGCAGTAGGAAAATCCTGTGCTGCACTCAGAGAGCAGTCTGCCCCAGGCAGTCTGAAATACCTGGTTCTGAAGCAGCAGATTGCATTTGATTCTTAGGTTAGAAAAGATTAGATTAGCAAAGCAATTTTGCCATCTGAGTTGGCTGAATATCAGCTGAATTGTTCTGAACCTCATATCTGCTACAAGGCTCCTGGAGTCATCATATTCAGCTTGATGTGGCAACTCTTTTTAATGAGCCAAGACAGGGAGCATGGCTGCAGTTACATAAAGGCAGAGGAAATCTATAACAGCTAACAGGGTACTGTGCTGGATACCATATCCCTGTTCAGGAGAAAAAAATAGATACACAATTTCTCCCTGCAGAAGAAAGCTTTACTGACATTTCTAATTTAGAGACACCTCTTTCTTTTAGCCTTTTCTGTATGAAATCATAAAGATGATAAGATACTGCAAACATTCTTAGGGAAATAGAGGAACTTTCCTTTGTAATCCCCCAAGCACTGTAAACCTGATTCAAGACAGACATTCTAAAGAAACTTGGCTGGTCCCTACCAGGGTGACATAAAGCCAAGGTCTTATGATTGAACACATCAAAGACATTATCAAAGTGCCTGATCTCTGCCTGCTATGAAAAGTTGTGTAGGCTGAATGAAAAGTATCCAGAAAAATAAAAAGGAATAGAAGCCTCAAAGATCACATGCTGCTCACTCCTGCCTCCTCTGAGGGCTGACCTTATGCCGAAGGGCAGCTCAGAGGCTGGACGTGTCGGGAGAGCTGTTTCACTTTGTTTATTTGTGTCACAGGGGCTTCCATACCTTTGCTGACAGGGACATCCTCTAATGCCCAGTGAAACCACCCTCATCCTCAGGCCCATCCTCCCTCACAGCCCAAGGAATCCCACTGTCCCTCCCCATGACTGCGTGTTCCCATCACTGGAGATTATTTATTAATTCAAAAAACTGCTAGGTAGGAGAAAAAAAACCCATCTGCATCCTCAAAGAAATAGGTTACTTTCATGTTTCGGCTTGAAGAAAGTTTTATTTTAGAGGGTTGGGAACTAGATGATGTTTAAGGTCCCTTCCAACCCAAACAATTTTGTGATTCTATGAAGAATGGGTCCAGCTGTGTTGTCAGTGAAATAGAACATAAAACTGGTCAGAAAAATCCAGCCAAAAAAATGTGCTACTAGAAAGCCAAGACAGCATCAAAAGTGTTTTCTAGGACAGTGCAGAACTCCTTGTGAGCTGCTGCTGGGAGTGCCTTGGGTCTCCTCTTCCCCTAAGAGCACAGGAACTCCGCTCACCTGTTCTTCTATGCTGCACTGCAGTAACTGAGGCACGTGCCAAGCACCAGGTCAGACTGACACCAATTCTAGTGTACATCAATTGTAGAGAACATGAGGTTTGGATACACTGACACTGAAGGTTTATTGCTCTTCCTATTTTGCCAGAAGTTTGGACACGATATACTTCCATTGCCAATTTTGAATTAAATAACCACTTAATTAACTTCTCAAACAGAATGAGAAATAAAGAAAAAAAAAGAGAGATGAGACACTTCATTTGCCATAAATACCATGCAAGCATTTCACATCTTAGTGATTTTCTTCTGGTTTGCTGCACAAATGCTAACATTTCTCCATAAGTGTGACCCCTTGCCTGTGCCTGGTCCCACTCACTGTAACCCTCATCTGCATTAGGATCTGTGCAGCTCTGTCTCCATTGCACACAGAAAACAAAATCATGTGCTGGGCAGGCAGCAGCTCAAAAGTAAACTATTGAATTCAAGTTTGGAGAATGATCAATACAAGATCATTCCTAGCAGTTGTGCAAACCAGGATAACGGGATAATATCCATTTGTGCTGGGCTGCTTTCACCCACGGGGCTCTCTCTTCACATACCTCAACCTTCTGGTAGCTGACAATGCTTTGAAGCCACTGCACAGCTCAGCGACAGCTGCTTTTTAATCACAGTCAGGGCAGCAAGGCAAAGCTTCTGCACGAACAAGTTTAGCAGATCACTCCGTACTGCAAGCTATCCAGTAAGGTCCTGAGCAAAGACATCCTTTGCAAATGCAACATGCACAACCCTCATCTGAAATTTTCCCTGCGATTCCTGTTCTCTTCAGCCAAACTTACCAGGGCTTCAGGCTCTTTACTTTCTTCGATGTTGTATCCATAATAATCAGGAGTTTTATCCAAGTCCTGTATGTTCCCTTGTGTCCTTAAGCCCTTCTCTGAATGGCAGGCCTGGCAGATGGGTGCATTGCCCATACCCGCCGTTCTGCTCGCTCCGAGCAGGGCTGCCCGGCGCTCCCGGAGGACAGGGCCCGGCCGGGAGGAGGGTCCTCGGCCACTGCTCCGGGCCCGCCGAGCCGAGCCGTGTCCCGGAGAACCCGAAACCCCGGCAATGCGGGCAGCGCTCGGTGACCATTTCCAATTCAGGCGCTGCCCGGCTATTTTTACACCTACCAGGCCAGCTATGCATGTCAATGGCGTGGGGTGGGCCGGGGCCGGCGCAGCTCCAGAGTTCAAGTCCCGCTGGGCGGAATGCCCTGCACACACGGGTTATTGAGTTACCCGGCTGCGTGCCTTTCCATGTTTTGATTTTTTGCCCTGCCCTGCTCGGTCTCACTGGGCTTACATAAAGCACTGAATTTCAGAATGTTGCTAATGTCTTCTGAGTTTCTAACTCAAAAATATGATTTATTCAAGTCTATTATTCAACATCTACTTGATATTTACAAACCAAGACAATGTGGATGGGCACAGATTTCATGAGCATTTAATTTCAGTGATTCACATGGTATTTCATGTTTATGTAGCCAATAATTGTGATGAGCTTGCTTTGGATTGATATGTCCCCTGGGTATGATTTCAAATGAGCTCAAATGTATCCAAAAAGGACAATATCTACTGCTAGACCACTTTTGCTCTCGTCTATGTCATGTTTGGTCTTGTTTGGGATTTTTATTGTCAATTTGGTTTAAGGCTGGTGTTAATCTTTTAGTTAGAATAGTTATGATTAAAAATTGAGGCAAAAACCCCCACAAAACAAAACAAACAAACAAAACAAAAACAGAGGAAAATAAGAACAATCCCACCAAAACCGAGAATGGCAGCATTCCCCCTAGGCTGGAGTTGCTCATGATTGCACCCATTAGGCTGAAAACAATGTTCAGGATTGCATGTAGCAATCTACCTCTTACCCAGAAGATGCTCAGTGCAGAATTAAAAAACACTGACACCAAACCAAACTACACCACCAAAACCCAAACAAAACAAAAAGGAAAAAGGTAGTTGAGAGTTATTTGGCAGTTTTCACACATGACCAGCTGGGGGTAGCAGAGGCAGCGGGGAAAAAGTGTCTGCAGATACCAAAGCCCTGTAGGATACACCACCCTGCACATCCAAGCCCAGCAGAGTGGGGCAGATATTTGAAAATTTAAGCCCTAAATTCCTCAGAAACAGAGATTCTCAAAGTGTTGCAACAAGCAGCCAAATCTTTTCCCTTTGAGTTTCAGCCCATTGCCAGTACGGCAGCACACCTCAGCAGGCATCCCATTGATTCCCACCCAGTTCCCCTCCACAGCAGCTCCAGTTATGATCCAAGAGACCAGCTCCTCCCAGCCCCCCACTACTGATTGGGATCTCTACTTTGTTAACTATCCTGAGGAGATTTTAAGGGGCTCTGTAATTGTTCCTTGCTGATGAATGCTCCTGGATGGATCACCTCAGGTGCTGTGATGGATACATACTGGATAGACACATGCATACAATAGTTAAAATTGTTGCCTTTGCCCTTTTGACATTTTTGCCAGCACTTGGCAACTGTTCCAGAATGTTTGTGCAAGGCTCACTTGCCCATAATTACCTGGTAACAAGTTCCTTCAGCTCTTCCAAAGCATTACCCTGTGACTGTAATAAGGTGCGTACACACTGCCAGAACTTCTTAATTTAGTTATCAAAATAAAAGGATGGAAGAAGGACTCTCACCAAATGCTTGACCAAAGTTCATCTAACCAAGGTTCCAACATAAACTGGAACTACAAATCCCTGGATAGAGCAAGCTATTTAATATGCAAATAACTTCCTGGAAAACACAAGGCACCACTCCAGGGGAAAGGGTGGAAAACTGGAGTAACAGGCATTCCTGGGAAATGCTCCTTGTGGAAAGCAACAATCTGTGCAGCCATCAGAGGGAGAGCAATGGAGCAGCTTTCTGCCAGAGCCTTTCAACAATATTACTGTTGTTTGTCCAAGTGGCCCCAAGGCTTTAGGGCAAATTACTCAGAAAAAGTGAGCGTGGTCATGTCCTGCCAGAGCCAGGGCACTGTATCCTCACCAAGTGCACGTTGGAGGGTTCAAAGCCTTTGTGGGGGAACATGCTGCTGTATCTCTGCATTCCCATGCTCTTTGCTGTCTTGTTAGGGCTGCAAATCCCCCCAGGCAGCAGCAGTGAGGAAACCAAACCCAGAGGCACAGTTTGCAGGCACAGAGCTCGTGCCAAAGCTCCTCAGCCCTCTTCAGCAGCCCAAGAGAGCTTTTCACAGCACTAACTCCAAACCTCCTTTGATTTACTCCCTTACCTAGGAAAATTACTACTCCCTTACCTTGAAAACCTTCAGAAATGAAACTTAAAGGGTCTTTAAGAAGGAGAGCAGATATCCCATGTATTGAAGAACTGATGCTAAGGCAGGGTCCCTCTTTTCCCACCAAATGGGGAAATATTCTGGTTTCTCTGAGTGTTTCTAAGCCTGCAGCACTTATGATTGTCAGCCTTAGGGCAACACAAATCAATAAAGCCCTCAGCAAGCTTTTGGGAATTGCAACTTTCCCCAAGATTCACATAGTAAATGTTGCAATGGCTAGATACTCTCAGTTTGTTACTGCTGGCCATCAAAAAAAGCAGCGTTGTACAAACACTCTGCTTTGCAAACTCCCAACCAAGACCTCAAAGACCAAGTGAGAAACAGCAAAACCCAAGCCATAAGCTCATCTGCAGAGGGAGACTTCACTTGGTGGGCTGCCATTCCACTGTCCAGGAACGGCAAAGCTTGAGTATTGTAAGATGAAACAGGACTAAGGAGAGTCGTGCACACCCAGGTAGGCAGCAACAGAAGCAAAACTGTTCTGCTGGAGAGAAACATTTCTTTACACTTCTTTTGCCATTATTAGTAACAAAAATACATAGAAAAACAACCAACCAAAAACAAAAAAAAAAAAGGCAGAGAGAAAGAGTTCTAAGTATCAAGGCAAATAACTTAGCAACATAAATCCCCACTTTTATTTTTGTTAGATCTCTCCCCAAAGAGCCATTTCCCACGCCACTTTTGTGGTTAAACATAGCAATTAAAAAAAAATTAAAAAGAGAGAGAAAAGAGACTGCGCTGGGACCTATATCCTTCTATGAGATCCCTGAACTTTGAAATGATTCTTAAATGCAAAGTCTTTCACTCCTGGGGATATTTCTGTGGGAAGGTCAAGTAAAACACAGCTCACTTGCTTCTAGCCATTATTTTGGGTCAGATCTTGAGCTCATGTAGACAATGAACTCTGATGAGTCATGACTTTATATCATTTATGCCCACCTTTATGCTTTACAACAATGACACTGATGAGATCACTATTTCCCAAAAATTCAGCCTTTTCTTCCTCTGGTCACAGAGACCACAATAAGCAATTCCCAAAGCCTAAGCAGCCTTTACAATGGGGCCATTGTCTGCTGCAGAAAACCTAGCAAATTATCCTCTTTGACTCAAATATTTTGAGTCCAATCAATTGCAAAAATCTATTTTGAGCCATTTATAAAGGACTTGCTCTGCTTTTGATGGTGAATCATTTGACACATTAAGCCTAATGATCCTCTCTGGACAGCCCTTAATCCTAGGGGCACTATACATATTTTAGCCACTATGAAGAAAAGGAAAGAGATAACCTGAAGTTTAAGCACTGCAGCTACAGATCCTGAAAACATTCTTTCATGGATAGGAAAGTATAAAACATACACAAAAAGGCACCTGAGCCTCCAGCATTCCACAGATGAAACACATCCTTACTTTACAGATACAGGAGCTTTTGGATGATTGGTGTGGCACAAGAAGGCAAAACCAACCCCCAATTTCACAGTGATGCCCACACGGGCAGAGCAGTTTATGTATCACCTATTTTTCTCATTAAAAAACTGCAGTTAATATTTCTTTTCCCTCTCAGCCTAGGTTCCACCTCATGGGCATTGAAAGGCACACATTAACATGAAGGACTGAGTAACACAAGAGAAATCTTACAGGGATTGTTGACAAAACTAAAAATCAATGCAAGGAGAAATATTCAAAGATAACCTGAGGGTAAAGGGTAAGATGTAGCTCTGGCCCACCCATGCCAACACAGCTATAAAGTAAATTATCACTTCTCATGCCCAAAATAGCTTTTTTGCTCATTTCAACAGAACTAAGGCGTTCTTTGAGTATTTCATGGTTTTTATATCCTCCTGTGCCACTAAGCTCTAATTGGTGCCTATTTGCATCAGTCTAAATCTAAACCAAATCTCAGGCCCTTTATTAGCTCTGATTTTTCTTCCTTAACCCAGACCAGATACTATTTCTGCTTTAAATCATCTTCTAGGATATTGTGAAGCTATCACATTCTGAATTTGGAATATCAAGTAAGGCCTCAGTTCTCCAAGAAAACCATCCAATTTTCCCTTCTGAATACATCAGCAGGAGCTCACTGCTGATTCTGAAAACCCCAAGTCTCCTAAGCTCTAGTTGCTTCTGAAGTTTGTCACTTCTGTTGGGTTTCTTATGAGTTTGACACAATTTTCAAAACCAAATATTGCTTATTTTGATATAAAACCAGTTTGTAGGGAACTACATATTTAACATATCAGAGACGGTTTGCCTTATATACACAGGAATACAATGTATAAAGTTTGCCACATGTTGCATCTTTTGCTTTACTGTAGTTCAACAGAATCAATTAATTCAATGAGGAATGAAGTAACAATGTTAAATGTATAATTTGTCCTTGGCTGAAGAGCACATTCTAGGACTCCTCACAGAATTACATTCTTTTGGCTAGTATTGTGCCCCTGATTTCAGCTTTTCCTCACCCATTGTACTAATGGCTGCTGTTCTGGTGCATCATTGATGGTAAATGATACAAAGTGGTTCATCACAGGTTCTTAAGTGAAAACCCAGAGTTCATTTACCTGGTTTCTATTTTATTTTGCACCTTGTGCCTGCCTGTTATCTTGGGACCCATTAAACACATCTGTTAGAAACAAGAGTTACTATAATTCACATTAGAAAATCATTACATCTCGAATATTTACTTTAATGATTTGCTCTTGATGGTTGAACTAGAAACATAAAGAGTATATTAGTGCCACTGAAAAGAAACTAAACCTAATGCCCCAATTCCCACACCAATATGAGTTAATGCATACTGATCTAGGTACAGGTGCACGCACACTGAATATACCTGTACACCAATGCTTAAACAACCTGGCCATGCCCAGTACACCCACATTTAGTTGAACTGCAGCCATAAAACTGCAATTTTTCTATTCTCCAATATTATATCTGTGTTTCATGTGCTCAGCTAATGGCACCAACAGCTACTTGGGAAAACAAAGCAGAATCCAGCGTTACTGACTCCGTCTGCCTTTAACAAGGCTCTGGTGTGGATGAACACACATCCACTTTGGAGCAGGCTCCAAAGGCTTCATCCGCCCAATTTTTGAAGAGACAGTGAGCCATGAAAGGAAAAAATTATGTGCTCTATTCATCACATGTCAACAAACAGTACTTGAAAGCTTGGGTTTGTATCACTCCTGTCTAATATTTTGCCTTTCCCTGCACTGACAGAGTTACAGTAGATGATAAATAAAAGATTTCAATCTTCCAAAAGCAATTCCCTATGATCAAAAGGGTTCTAACAGAGTACAATCAAGAATTTTTGTTTCTGTAAGCAAGCAATTTGTGCCTTATAGTGACACACATCATCCAAACGAGGGCCAGAATAGTGTGAAAAACAAATAAGTCTGCTGAGTAAGTGACTAAACTTCATTATCGCAGCCACACACGCAGTTCTAACAGACAATTTGAGATCTTGTGATTGAAAACACACCTTCACATCATTCATCAGCTACTTAAGGCCTGCCACCCTGGGAAAGAACCAAATCACCTCTATAAAGTTGATAGAAGCACCAAAGGTCATCGGGAAGAGCACATCATCTGTAAAAAAGTCTGCATCAAATTCTGCTGTAATTCTGCATAATGAACAAATTAGAAATTGGGAGATTATGACCAACTGACAAAGCAAGTGCTTGGGCACTGTAGCCTCTCAGGATTGTTAAAACCAGCAGTTCCTATAAATTAAAGAGAGCCAAGGAAGGCACAGTGACAAAACTGAGCCGTTTATTTGCAGAGAAATCCAAGGAATGCTGTAAAACTTTCTTCAGCTGCCATTGCTAACTCATGACATGTGAGATGCACAATAATAGCGCACATCCTGTGGCTGCTAAACAAGAGGCAAAGTAACCAAGGTTTTAAGAACTTCATATTTTTATAAGAAACAAACACATAATAAAGAAATAATCAAATGAACATTAGTTTTGTAGATAAGATATTAGAAAATTCAGGGAAGCATGGAACAGAACAACACCTTTAACAAAAAAAAAAAAACAACACACAAACTTCTGAAAAAGGAGGAGCTTCACAAGTTCTCTGCAGTTCTCAGTAGCACCCAGCAGATGGGAGTCGCTCAAAAACTGCCCTCAGGGACACAAGCCCAAATTTAAACTGCACTGCAGACAGGAGTTACCCCTTCTCGGTCTGGTATCTCTGAAGACACTGATAATAATGAACAATACTCATATCTGGCATGCCTGGAAGCCATGAGCTGTGGAAAGGATCATGGCAGCATGAACATATCCACACAAAAAAAAAAAAAATCTGGTTTCTCTCAAAACACAATAATGCAATTTTAAAAAAAGCATAATTACATAAGAACCAAAACTAAGTGCTAGTAAGGTCCATTAAAGGAGCTCAGGTAAAATAGACAAACCAGCAGAAATCCCAAACATATATAAACCCACAGATTTACTGCCAGCAAGAAACACAAAAATTTACTAAATAATCTTTCATAAAGCCTATGGCTTTCTTTCCAAATTTTTAATGGCAAGAAAAGGGCCATGGCATTTATTAGAAATTTTATGCTCCATTATAACTGTAACATTTGATCATTACCAAACACATGATGCTACCGCATTCTCCTATGCACCCTACAGTGTCCCAGGAACTGAGAGAGAACTCTTGGCCACGACCACTCCCCCACCCACCCTTCACAAAGCCCCAGGACAGAGCCCAGGCAGGCAGGAGAGCTCAAGCAGCAGAGGATTCCACCCCGCAGGACATCCAGCCTCTTCCAGCTAGGAGCACCTTTTCCCATCTGCATTACTTCTTGCCAGCCCTGCTCTGTCACTGTTACAGTTCATTTATTTGGTCTTCATGGCCCCATGCAAAATTTGGCCCCAAGGCAGTGACAAGATGGAAAACAGGTCACAACCTCCACAAACCACTCCCTTCTCCAAGACCTCCTCTTAATACTGGATTTCCATCTTTCCTCTCTGACAGCATCTTCCCAACACCAACTGGGACAGAAATATATATAAAATTTCAATTACATGGAATGGAAAATTAATATCTTTCCTATTAGGTAATAGAAAAGGTCAGAAATAGATTCCAGTTTATTCCAACCTGCCTCGTTACCCTTCCTGAGAGTAACACCTTCTCCTACAACCAGCCTGAGCTGGGAAGTCCCATGGACTTCTTTAAGTGCTCATCAACAGAAAAAAAATTGCTGAACTGCTCCTTAGTCTGTACTACAGGAAATAAATAATTTTAAAAAAACAGGGAAGAGGAACCAACATGCCCATCTCATTGGAAGCAACTCCCTATTTTGTGGAATGCAGCACGAAACTTATTTTTTCCTACAAGACTTGTAGCTTCAGAACTCAATCCAGATGATCTTTTAGAACAACAGCAAGGCATTTAAGATACAAATGCCTACAAAGCAGTCATATGATAATGCAGTCCAACACTGATGAAGTGAAAGAGTACATGCAAATATTTCAGCCTGAGGTCACAGAGGCAGCCACTGACAACGCCCCACATCTCAGGACTTCATCAGGTCCACTACAATTCCCATCTGAATTTGCAATTCACACTTAGAATGAGTAAAAATAATGGGGGGGGAAAGAATTTGTGAGCTAAACAATAGCCAAACCCCCAAGATAAGTAAAAACACAACTATTAAGCCATGACACTCTAAAATAAAGGAATTTTGTATAATAAAATACTCAAAGAGGCTACCATTTTCCAGGCCAAATGAATATTAAGTGAAAGACCTCAGGTCCTACGTGAGAGTTCCAAAAGTCCTGCTGCATTCACAGTGACAAATGAAATTCTTTATTACTGCAGAGATGACTCATTTGTGGGGAGATATCAACACCACAGGGGAAGCAGCTGTCTGATTAAATGAGCATTTGTCTATTCTTATCCATTCTCCGTGAGCCTGCTCTAGCACCCACTGAAGTGAGCCTGGTCTTTTCCTGTGGATCACAGCAGGATCAGTGATCCCAGGCCAGCAGGTCCTGGCTCACTCGCTGCTCCAACTCCCTTCAGCACTCAAGGACTGTCAAGGACAAAAATCAAAGGAAATAAACCCCATGGCAGTTCTGTCAGCCAGATTCTCTACAAGCCACAGCCTCATTGATCAGCCACAGAATCATGGAGTCATTTAGGATGGACGAGATCCAAGTGTTCCCCCAGCACTGCCAAGCCACCACTGACCCATGTTCCCAAGTGCCACATCCACACATCTTTTAAATCCCTCCAGGGATGGCGACTCCACCACTGCCCTGGCAGCCTGCTCCAGTGTCTGACAACTCCTACATGGCAAAATTTGGACTCTTTCTTGCCTGATCGGCAGCCACCACCCAACTCTGCACTGTCTTTGCACAGCAGGAAAGCATCTATTTTTAATTTTTTAACATTTCACAAATATCCGAGACAAAGACACTGATGTCCTGAACAGCACTTGGGAAGGGAAGATTTTGTTCATTCTCTGACCTTGTTTTTCACTAACAGGGGTCTCCCACCTCTACCATCTCTGAGGGGATTAAAGTTCCACCAAGCTTCTGTATTAATAATCTCAAGGCATTACTCTTAGTTCCATCCATTAAGAGGTAATGGGGTATTACAGGATAAAACAAGCAGCAAAACATACTGCAGATAGTCCATACAGAACTGAAAGGATCACTGATGGGAAGAATCTCAACTGCTGCAAATCACTGTCAACAGTAAAAGCAGAGAAGATTATTTAGGACTTATGTTCAGATGAGCTAGAAGTGCACTAGATGCTTTGCAAGGAAGCGTGCTTGCTCTGCAAAAGGCACATGGGCATCTCGAGTCCCAGGTGTTGGGAAAAACCACCTTCGTTTTATCCCTCTGCCTTTGCAGATTTCTCTCGACTGCTTCTGTGATTTTCCAGTGCTTTCTGCTTCTCTATTTTAATCATTCTTTTTAGAAGGGTATTAAATTTATAAATAGTGCCAGAACACCAAGGTCCTCCTCATGCCAGCAACAGGGCGATTTGAACAGGAGGGATCACAGCACACAAGAATTACATAAAGAACATTTGGGACCTCAAGGTACATTTGTGTGATATTATTTCCCACCATACATAATCTGTCCTTCAATCACAGAGCTGTATTATGGAAAGTGCACACGTTTAAAATTACATTGGAAAATATAAATCACTAAGATGGTTATGTAATAGGAGGCAAATTATCTCCTGGCTAAAATCATCTGGAAAAAATCTAAATCTCCTGAGATCATTGGCAAATCTTTCAGGGTTAAGTTATTATATTAAGAGTTAAGGTTATTATATATAGTGTTATAAAACCGAGTGTTCCTTTATAACCTTTAATTACAGTTCCATATCTATAAATTATCCTTCTCCATCTCAAACACCTCTTCCAGAAGGAGGCTGCTTCCTCTCCAGCCTTCTGCTTTTGTATCATTAAGCTTGCACATTGAAGTTGGTTTAAAAAGGATAAAACACTCCTTCCTGCATTCACACTTCTGAGTTGATGATCATTATTACAACCATGCAGAGACTACAACATAATGATGGTTTATTGCCCAAAATAATGGAACGTGTGCTGCTAAATCCAGCCAGATGATGTTCGAAAATGGCTAAACTGCAATAAAGGGAAACGCAGTGTTAATTAACCTTTACAGCCACCTGCACATTCATCAGCTGTAGCGGGACTTTGGCTCCTCCTAAGCTGCCCTCAGACAATTTCCTCCACTCCTCTGTTTTAATGAATTCCCAGCACTGCTCAGAGCAAGCCCACTAAGGCTGGTGTCAGAGCTCCGTTCCACGGCGGCAGGGACAATCCCCCATGGAACAGGGAGGGACACGGAGCCCTGGCTGGCTCTGCAAGGAAACGCTTCCCTCTGCGCTCCCACCGGCACTGCAGTGCCACCGCCCCGGAGCGCCGGCAAGGCCTGAACCACGGCTCCGGGCTGGCCTTCCTTAGAAACCCGGGCAGCACAGCCGAGCACGTACTCCCTTAGCCTGGGAGAACTCGTGCTGCAATGCAGAGCTGGCTCTGGGCACGGCTATTCATTATTTCTGATTTTGCTTCTTTGGGAAGCCTTTTCCAGGGCCTCGTCACTCGCCAGGCTAACAGCCTGCTCCACTTGAGGGTGCACACAGCCCTGCTGAAGTACCCAGTGCTAATACCACCTACATCCCAGGAAAGGACAGGTTAGTAAATCAATTATTACCAAAAGAGTGCCTGAGTGGTTTGTCTACCCTTCAGACAGCACTGCAGGCTTTGTGCTGTCCTCACCAAGAAAACAAAAGGGAAAAAATACAACTTGGGGGATTTTTCATGATCCTAAAAATACCCCTGATGCAGTCAGTGGCCACTGGGTGCCATTTGCCAAGCCCAGTCAGGCTGTGGGGGCAGTGGGGGATGGCTGGATTCTCCCAAGAAAACACAGCAGCACGGAGAATATAGCACACATCCATCTAGTTGCTATGGAGTCTCCGTGCATTTCCTCAGGAAAATTTAACTGTGATACAGCAGTTGCACTGACCAGTCAAAATATTTCTTTTTTAATCTGTACCACTTTCTGTCTCCAGCAAATGTCAAATTTTGCAAAACAAATCCGTGCTCGTGAAAGCCACCCCGCTCTGCACACTGCAGCTTGCCTTGGCAATTTAAGGCTCACATCAGCATTTTAGATTTTATTCAATTCATCCTGCTAAGTCATACCACTGTAGCAAAACACTTTCAAAAGGTGTCTGTTCATAAGCTTTTTCCAAGAACAAGACAAAGAAAAATAGGCATCATTTGGAAAACAACTGGTTTTCCTTTTACTGTTACATGAAGCTTTGAGGTTTTAATGTATATAATTCAAGAGTGTTATTTCAATAACAAGGGACAACAGCTTCACACTGAATGAGGGCAGGGCCAAATAGAAAACCTGGCAGAAATTCTCTCCTGTGAGGGCAGGGAGGCCCTGGCACAGGTCACCCAGAGAAGCTGTGGGTGCTCCATCCCTGGAAGCGTGCAAGGCCAGGTTGGACGGGGCCCTGAGCACCCTGGTCCAGTGGAAGGTGTCCCTGCTCATGGCAGGGGGTGGAAGGAGATGGGCTTTAAGGACCCTTCCAACCCAAACCATTCTGTGATTCCATGACTCCCAACAGTAACTCAACAGAGCTGATATTAAACCCATAGATACCCTGCAGAGAGACTAAAACAGAGATAACTTGCACTGTTCCCTGACTTAACTAAGCAGAACTGAGTCCCCCTGGCCTAGAGATGTGAAGGGCAGCAAGGGTTCCTTTCCTTTGGGCAGCTCTGATGTCCAGCACCATGTTCATCAGCAAAGATAGAAAAGGTTTGCTGGGCTTCACCATTCTCCATTCACAAATGGGGGCCTTTTGGGAAATCTTAGTCACTGCCTCCTCTTGCTCCAGCAGTGAGACTCTAATCAACACAATGCACGTGATTTCTCTCCTCCCTGCTGCACTGGTGCCTTTTTAAAGACATGAAGCAGGGAAACAAGAAGGCTCCAGCAGGTCCAGGCAGTCCCCAGTAAATCATGGCCTGAGCAGCGAGGCACGAAGTGGCTTTTGTCTGCTCGAGTCTCCTGTTGCACTGTCAGCCTCACTGGTTTTGGGCAGTGACATGTCTCTGTTAGACATCCTGGCATAGCACAGGCCAGAAAGAGTAAATAATTTAAAACAAGCTTAAATTATTCAACTTAAAACAGCTTAGAAAGGCTTGTAATTATGGTTCTATCAGCTGAAATAATTTTCTACCAGCCTGGGGAAATAAGAGTGACACTCATTTTGGGTGAACACCACTTGCCAATGCTGCCTTATTTCACGTACAGGAATAAAGAGAAGGCAGACCTAAATTATCAGGCCAAGAGAAATCCACACCCCTCCTCGTGTCACGTACAAGAACAGCATCACACTAACATTTGCTAAATATGAAACACTGTGAGCTTTCCTGACCCAGAGAATCGGTCTCACTGGGCTGTTTCAGAGCACATGCAAACAGGGTAACTTTTTTAATCTTGTGTTACTTCCCTCCCCTTCCTCCTTCTGTTCATTCTTATCCTATGTTCATCAGAAAAGGATTCTGCTGGAGGAGAAAAAACTGACCTTAAACAGAAATGTGTACTCTGAAACCTACTTCGGCTCACCTCCCTAAAATGTCTCTTTTCCAAAGCCCGAAGGAGCTAATGAACCTGCTAGGTTTTGGGGAGGTTAACATGCCAAATCCTTCATTAGCATCAACAAATAGAAGGCAATTACAGACATTTTTTTAATTGCAGTCTTGTTTTCAGTCACTTATACAAGGGCAGCAAGCTATTAATCTGTATTGATCCGTACATGGAAGGTTTTAACATAGGAATGAGGGTCAACATGGTTTTGAAGAAAACTCTGAAAAACTGTGAGCAACACACTAAATATATTTACAATACATGGAACTTCCATAAATAATTCCCAAGTGAAAACCCTTGCCCAGCACCACCTCTCTGAACCACCTGAAATTCACTTAATTGCATTTCTCAGATTTCAGGAATTCCTATTATAGGCTCCAATACTAGAAATGACTGTGTAACAGTGGGGAATATCTAAACCTACCTGGACAACCTCATGCACTGAACGGGAAAAAAAAAAAAATTTTTGCTGTCTAGGGCTAAAAAGTCAGGGTGCCAAGAGGCACATTCTTCAAGACGTAGTTAAGTACGGAAGAGCTCATCAGACATTCAAACAAAACTACCAGTACCACGAGTGCACAAAAGGAGCTGCTTGAGACTGACCCAGAGAACAGGAATTCTTATTTACAACACCTGAAGTAGCCCCTACATTCCCAAAAGTAACCCAGAAGATGTTTTGTGAGCAGAGTCAGGTCAATAAAGCATGACCATGCATCTGACTGCCAGCTGTAGTACGTGGCACCGTCTCAGGGAATGAGGAGCCTGAGTGGCAGCACTCCTGCTCAGGGCCAGGCTCCCTGCTCCCACCCTCTGGATGCACCATAGATTGGCAAATACATCCAGCAGGCACGGCTCCAGCTTTCACCATTAAACTAGAAACTCAGAGCTCATATGCCGCTCTCACTTCAGGTGCCAAACTTTCCCCAGGAGTTCAGTGGAAAAGCCTGAGGGACTAAATTACAGAAGCCAGACTTCAAAAAGCTTGACACTTCACAGTTTAACATCTGACATCCTCATTAAACATTTTTTTAATTGCTTAACACAAAGCTGCCCAAACATCACATAATAATTCTTCCAGTGGCACAAGAAAAGTAATGAATTTAAAGGACACAAAATATTTCAGAAGGAGGTCAACAAATCCATCCCCAAAGCCAGAAAAGTTTATCAGGGATGATTTCCTACAACGTGCAAATGCTCTCCTAACTTTTTTAAATCATTCCTAAGTTAAATTTGCAGAGACAGGATAGGTGGACAGTCACCGTAGGCAGGGGGTGACATTTCTCCTCTCTCTAGGTTGCTCTTTTAAAAGCTCAGTAGAATTCTTGCTATTGCTGAAAACAAAGGGAGAGATGGGAGCTTGGGCATTTTGGACACTTTCATAACTTTATAGAAACAACCACATAATGAGTTAATGCAGCCGTAAAATCTAAAGTGTCTGCCATGACACTGGATTGCACTCAGCAAGCTTTACAATGCAAAGGGATTTAGCATTCCAGAAACAGGTTTTCCTCCTCCTGCATCCAGTGTCTCACACAATAAAGCCAACAGACCCTATCAATCTTTTCCCCAGTATTCCAAGTATGGATTAATTCAACTTAAACTTCTGAAGAGGCACAGTCATCCACAATACCAAAACCATCTTGAGATAAATTATCTGTGTTTTGAAATACTGTCTACATATGATTTATTAAGATTGAATAAATTTTGTGTTTCAAAAACTACCAAGGAAATTAACTGAAATACCACATATAAATCACAGAATGATTAGACAACAATATAAAGGTGAGCAAATTTACACTTGAAAAATGCTCCTATCCCATCAGAAGCAAGGGAATTGGAGATCATCAATCTTGCTTCACTTCAGAACACTGTATTTGTGCCCATGCACACCACACCCCTCAAACAGGACATGGAGAAAATGAAGCAAGTCCCATTCTATTCTGAAGTGCAACATCATCTGAAGAAGCTCCATTTCACAAGGAAGCAAACCAGCAAGGTATTATTTTCACGCCCAGAAATAGCTCCATAAGGAAAATATTAGCTTGAGATACAGAAGGAAAATGCTCAAAGGGCATCAGGAATAGGCACCTCCTACGCAAACACTCCATTACAAAACACCAAAAAGGGTTTTTTTCATGGCTGGAGAGGCATTTGAAACATCTAGAAACTCTAGTGAATCACAGAGACATTTGCCAAGGCAACGAACACAACACTGAACAGCCACGACGTATTCAGTGCTAAGGAAAGAACAGCAGGTTCAAGCTGCAATGAGCCTTGAAAGCTGCAGTATCCAGAGGTCAAGCAGTGAGAGACTCTTTCCCTGCCCTACCCTGATACGAACTCCACAGGGATCGCACAGCAGGTTCACACTAGGTGAGATAGAGGCTGGCATCCATGAACCAACAGAGCAGTGGCCAAGAGCAAAGAACTGGATCTCTGCATGACTTCCTCCTCCTCAGGATGCCTTTTCCTAGCACACCAAGCACCCCTTAGCCCTTCCACATCCTCCTTCCTCACTGAACTCTGGCCCTTTCCAAAGGGATGAAGTGTGGGGCTGCCAGCCTTGGTGCAGAGCCGTCGTACCCAATGGCAAACACCCACCCTCCCTGCCAAAGATGTGCTTGAAATTCAAGTGGGCCTGGGCTTAAGACAAATCTGACAACATTTTCTAGAATGTGAGAAGTCTCTCATTTTCTTCTTCTGTGAAAAAGGAGATGCTAACGTGAAACAATGTCTGCTGTTGAGGTAAAAACAAAGCAAACTCATTTTCTGTCTCCTGCAGCTTCGTAGTGGAAGGCACTTACTGCATGTTGACTCTTCCCCACACACTCTGGAATTCTGCTGACAGCTGAATCCCTCCATCCTTGTCTTTCTGCAGATAATGTCCAGTGTGAGCTTCATCTGTGTGAGCTTCATCTGTGCTTAGGGTGTCAAGGGAAGGACAAAATGCACCTGATGCTATTGGTCCTCAGTCTCTTTTAGCAAACAGTGATGAATATTCCAGATGCTGTGGAACATTTTATGCTAAGAATACTGAACTCATGAATCTGGCCTTCCAAAAGGTACAGAAGTTTTCTAAACCTTTTTCAAACACTACATAAAGACCCAACAACTGCTAGTAGAGACCAGATGTCAAACTCTGTCCTCATGACTGATGGCAAAATGGTAACAGCCATCAGCTTACCACATCTGTAACAATCAAAAACCAGTTTCATTTGGCAGCAGAATCCATTTTTATAACAGGTTTCTTCTTTGGGATTTTATGTGGATTTTTGAAAATCTTTTCAACACTTGTCACATGGAGAGAGAGGAAGCTGTGTCTGCTTTGAGAAGTACTTTAGACAGGGAGAAGCAAGCATGTGTTACATAGAGCCAGGGGCTAGGCAGCTGGATTCCCAGGCTGTAATTCCAGCTTGGCTGCTGACTCAGTGAGTGACCGTCAGGAATCACCCCGGTTCCCTCGCCTCACTCTGCAAAGGGTGAGCCACAGGCAGCTCTCTCTAAAGACACCGAGAGGCCAGTGGAGCTGGGCCTTACGTATGCTGAATTTAGGTAAAATGGAATTAAATTGACATTAAATCTATATATTTGAAGCTGCTCACCTGCTGTGTTAGTACCTGGTTTTTAATGCTCTTAATACATTTGGGTACCCACACAACTATTCAGAAGGTTGGGGAGCTGTTTACATACACATTTGCACCAGTATCCTTTTTTCCACACTGCAAGAAAAGGTCAGGCCTGCATAAAAGGGAAAATTTTCAGCTTGGATGCAAGATAAGCAGAGCTGTCTCTTGTCAATCGGTTTTTAAAATCAAAGGAGTCAATCTCGAAAAGAACACAAGAGAAAATATTCAGTGTACAAAGTCCTTTTCCCTGTTTTTGAGCATGGAATAATTCTGTTCATCCTTAAAGAACCACTAAGGATGGCCAAGCGAGGATGCGAGCAGCTCACTGCCCTTCTGGGCCTGCTCACAGCTCTGCTGCGGGGCCAGGGGACTGTAAGGGCTCGGGGCTACATCAGGCAGCAGCTGTGACAACAGCTCAGAACCTTCTGGTCCCAGCCCAGGAGCACAGGGCTGCAGCCAGTTTGTGGTGCTGCTGCCCAGACAGGTGATGGTCACATGCCACAACACTCCAGAGGCAGAGGCACAACAATCCCACGCCCTGCAGCATCCCTGGGAGCTTGCAGAAGGGTGGGATGGTACTACCAGATGCCCAGCAGTGGAAGAGCTAAGGCCATGGCCCTTCATTTATCTTCTTTTGCATAATCAGGGTGTTCCAGGGACACAGGAAAAGTTTCTATCACAAGGCCAAACGAACTCTTTGTGCATTCAGCACGTACTTGTGCATGGCATGTATCCAAACGAGGGCTGGGAAAGACAGCCCACAGCACCTGATACATTCCCCCACTCCAATGATCCTTCCACAAACAAAATGGATCTCCACTGTAGGGAAAATCCACTCACTGCAGTGTAAGGCCTTTCAAACAAATCACAAAGTTGGAACCAAACTCCCTCCATGCAGAAACACTGCAAGTGCTGAGAGCAATCAAAAATCTATTCATTTGCATTTTGCCTCTCATGGACCTGCGCACCTAATTAGTTCCTAGCCTCCATTTTCCAAGAAAGTCAACAAAAACTCGGAGGGCTCTTACTAGGAGATAATCCCATTTCACAGTAAAACCATTTATTGCTCTTCAGGAATTAAAGTGACAGATACATAAATATGTCACAGACACGTATCTCACTTAAACTGATGACTAAATGGAAAGACAATATGTAGCATATATTCTCTCTTTGGGTCGTTCTGTGTACATATGATGGGTGTGCATACATGCCCACATTTCTGAACTGCATGTGCAGATGCAGACATAAACAACTCATGGCTGTGCTGCTGTGTGCCTCCTGCAGCAGCAGCAGGATGGAAAAGCCCAGCCTGACCCACCCCCGACCATCTGACTGAAGGCAAGTTTAGGGTGCAGCCAGGCACTTGTTTATGTAACAGCAAGGTACAGCCGCAGTAGAAGGGAGCCAGGAGCAGGGGAGGAATATTAAAAGGGAGGAAACACACACAACACTGGAGCGCTCCCCGTATTTTCTAAGCAAAGCCCACTGGTGATCTCTGGATCCCAAAATCCGATGAGGAGCCTGCATCAGCACACAGGATTGCTCACAGGGATGCGGCCTGAGCCTGCCTGCTGGCAGCCAGGGAATGCCGCACTCTGGGAAAAGAGATAGCAGAAGGGCAGCATTAATTCCGTCCAGCTTTAATTAAAGCAGTCCAGCAGGCAGTGGAATCAAACATGCTGAGGAAATAGGACTTGTGACGATCGGGAAAAACAACGCACGCTGTAATTAAGTAACTGAGATGGGTGCTGGGCAGACAGGAAAAAAAGCCCTTCCATCAAGGACATCCACACATTAAGTATGATTTTTAAAAGGGCTGTTTTGCAGAGGATTCCACAATCAAAAATGTAATCACAAAAACTACTTTATGCTGCAGTGCCCCATTTAAGGGATTAGGAGAGTAATCACAATCTGCTCCCAGCAGCCCTGCCCAGCATCCAGACACCGCATGCATGAGAAATGACATTCCTGTTTCTGATAAAGACAATTTGGATGTGATTTAATGAACCCTGAAAAGTGAGCATTTGAAAAGTCATGGGGATCACACCCAGAGGTCCCAAAGGCATCAAACGGCCTCTGTCATTTTATTTAAGCCATGCAGTTCAGAATATAAAAAGACTGAATGCAAAACAAATTCATAACTGCCCAGGTATGCCAAAGGAGCAGATGGCTTCTGAATTCCAGAGATCTGCCAAAAGGATCTGTAAATTCAAACACTACATGGCTGAATTCTAGGCTTTTCTTTTCACAGATATCTGTGTTTACATGCAATGTAGCAGGAAGGGGAGAGGGGTGGGGGGGGTGGATTGCCTCTCGATTTTTCCCTTCCAGAGAAATTAAAGAATAGATAAAAACACAGTGTCATGGAATGAGTTAATGCACATCACAAGCTAGAGAACCCAGAGATGGGAGGAAAGAAGCAGCAATGAGAAGGCATTAACACAGGCACTCCCCATGTATCACAGTCCTAAACCTAAGATTAACAGAACCTTCATTTTAGTATTTTCTCCACTATCATATTTTTGTGTCCTTGGAAACTATAGAGTGATTTGGCAAACAAATCACCTCTATTGATTTTTTCATGTCAAGACAATGAGAGATATCATTCCCTCTAACACAGAAGGAAAACAATAAATAATTATAAATCACAAGAAACCTCCCCAAAATCAGAACCATCCAAAGAGATATGCCTTAAGAGAACTAGAAATTGCCATCAGTAACAGAGGCAAACCCGACAGATTGCAGACTTGTGTGCCAGGCCCTACCTAGACAAATATACCTGCAGTGTGCAGTGTAAATACACTGAATCACAGCGGCAAGCCCAGAATCCCTTTTGTGACACCCAAAAACTGCAACACAGCTCAGCTGATGCTCCCAGCACCCCAAGGCGGGTCCTACACACAGCGCTGAGCGCTGCTGAGGAGGTGGGAAGTGGAACTAAAAATGGGAAATGGGGGAGAAGTGCTGTTGTGAAGTAGAGAAATGCACCTTCACGCCGCAAAGCACAAGCACAGCCACCTCCCTGCCTTGACAACTTCTCCAGATCAGCCAGGGGCTTGGAGCACTGGGAATGATGGCAGGGAGCTCCAGGCCCTATGGGATGAAGGGAAAGTGGAGATACCAGCGTGCCATCTTTACGTGCATGTTCCCTGCATGGCTGTGGTCTACCATGGCTGGCAGCACTTGAATCTCACTGCAGATGAGCTAAAACCACAGCAGGGCTCAGAGGGGATGGGAAGGGACACAAAAGGGAAATGTGATGGGAAAGGTCTGGAAAACGAAGGGGAGAGCATTGCACATGGCAGCGAGCACCTGTGAGGTGCTGCACAGACAGAGGAAGGGTGGGGGAAAGGGAAAAGGAGGCTGGTTTCCCCCCCATACCTTGCGTTTCCGATCTGCCCTAGAGATTTTCCGCTGCCTTTTCCTTTCCTTCTCAAGGTTTCTCTCCCTCTCTTCGATCTCGGACTCGCGAACTTTTTTAATGGAAGCGGCCGCGTGAGCCATTTTGGCGAGGAAAACACCAGCTCCAAGGAAGCTGCTCCCGGCACACGCGGATATCCAGGTGATTTATTTTTTTTTTCCGCAAGGGCACTGGCTGCGAGCCAGAAGTTCACGGCGTAATCCACTCTTGCTCCTCCGGCAGCCCAGGAAAGGTCAGGGCTCGGCCGCAGCCCCTGCAGCAGCCATGGCTGGGGAGCAGCAGAGCCGCGTGCCGAAGTGCCCGCAGCCGCGCACGCCAGCCGGGAGCAGGCAGAAAACCCCTCCTAGCAGGCTGCGAGCCCTTCAGCTTGGCCGTGCCTGCAAGGGAAGGCGGGCTTCAGACTCAGCTGGGAAGGAGAGGAAAAAAAAAAAAAAGCCGGGGCGAAGGAAGAGAAAAATCGGCCTTTAAACACACATCACCAAATTGGGAAGGTCTTTTGGGATTCCTCCGGAGAGGCTGCGTCTTCTGGCTGGGAGGAGGGCTCCACTTCAGCATCCCCAGCGAGAGGGGGAGGGGGCAGCTCCCGTCAGCTTCTCACATCGCCTTCACACAGGGCGAGAAGAAAATGGTGCAGTCTGACTTACTGACTTGCTGCCGCTTGCACACGCCTTGCTGCTCCTCTCCTCCTCCTCACTGCCGAGGCGGTCCGCAGGGAGCCGGGAGGAAAATGTGCGGGGCTGGGAGAGCCCCGGCGCAGCCTGCTCACCTGCGGGCAGCAGGAGGGACGCCTGGAAAGGGCCGGCAATGCTCAAGTGCTCATTGTGGCTCTCTGCAGCCACGTGAGGCTGCATCAGGAGAGCTGCATTCGGCAGCGAACCCAGCGCAGCGAGCAGGGGCAGCGCAGAGCGCGCAGCGTAATCCGGGCTCAGCCTGCCCCGCTCGGCTCAACCCCACCTAAGTAAAAATCATACCACCAGGGGTGCTGCTGGTTATTTTTCAGCCCCAAAAGCTGCTCTCAGGCACTTCCTAAAACAACTTCTGAAGGCCTGCCCTGAAGATGGACAGTGCTTGCAGGTGCAGAGCAGCAGCGACCAAAAGAAAGTGACAATATGTCGCTAATTCATCGCCCCCACTCCCCAAAATATCATTCGGGTTTGGGACACTAATTACTAGCACTAATATCCAAGACAGATGGGTCTGTCATTTCCTCACTGCTTAACCCCCTGCTAAATCAAAGTTCTGCTCCCGCCTGCTTGGGTAACTCCTATCAGTATCAAGCTTTTATTAATCAAAACAGGGCACGGGTAGATCAAAAGAGACCTTGCATTGGTTGCTAGCAGACAAATGATGCCATTCCAGCTCCCTCCAACAGCGTGCTCCAGCCTCTCCAGGCAGGTGCTGAGGGGGAGGCAGGATGCGACTCCCCAGTGCAGCAAAGCCGTCTGCATCCCTGGCTTAGTCACCACCCCAGAGTCACGGGGACATGGCAGCTCACCGGCACCAGCACTAAAACCCACCAAACACAAGAAACAATTCCCCGAGCCGAGCTTCCCCCTGCAATACATTCCCTGCCTTCAGGGAATTGTACTGAGCGCTGGCCAGAGCCGAGCACCAGGAATTTCTCTCTAGCACAGCCCCACCACAGGAGTGACAGCTGTCCTGAGAGCTCTTCACGTGACAGCAGCTCATAGACCAGCCTGAATTCCCCCCTCACCTTGCTTTGCTACCCACAGAACTTGGTGGTCTCCAGCTCATGTGAAGCAGGACCATTGATTGTCACCATGGAACTAATTCTCATTGATGACTTCTGTTGTTACCATAAGGTTTCACTTTGAGAATACCATGGACCAAATTTTTACAATGGATTATATATGAAAACTACATAGCATTTTAAAAGCACCTTTAAAACAGGGATCTATTTTGTATTTGAGCCAGTGATCCGTGCATTCAATCCAAAACACATTTCCCTAGTGGAAGGAGGCATGGGAAGCAGCAGGGCAGGAAGTGTCAGCCAAGCTTTTTCTGGCTCCTCTCAGTACAGGCTGACTTTCTCCCAGTTGTTCCCATTTGTGGAAAACTAGGCTACACAAAGCCATGGCTAAAACACAAGTGGCTGCAGCAGCAGCCACCAGAACAGGGAGACAAGTGGAGGCAGCCATGGGAATAAAATAAGGGAGAAGATTGGAATCCCTGAGAGGACTCTGGCATGCCTTGTCTTCTTCACATTGTATGAACCTCACAGGTACCACCACTTGTAAACCAGAAACAAACAGCTGCTAGTCTAGAACTGAACTTTTCTGATACCTTCCCAACCTTTTCATGGGATCTTAAACAACAAGTTTGAAAATAAGACCAAATCATAAGCCATCACATTGAAAAATCCCAGTCTTAGGATTTCTCTAGGTCATGGTTCAGGGTGTCTAAGCCACTAAATGTTTAAATCTGGCATTGGGGTCCACACAGTAGGGTTTGACACACAGGAGGGTTTATGGCAGTCATTATTATCAATCAATTTGTCATCTTTTGATGATTTGTACATGCAGACTCATCACCTCAGTATCAAATGATTCTTCTTTCAGAAAACTCACTTATAAGTTAACCAAGGACTTGATATACTTTCGAACCCAGGCCACACAAGAGAAAAACCTCCAACACTGGAACTGAATAACTGGTGCCAAGTAAAATGAAATTAAATAGCAAATATTCTTTATAGGATTACTGGTAAAGAAGACCTTCAGGCCAGTTCTAGGGGTTCAATACTATGTTCCACAAACATTTTCTCCCTAACCTCAAAGAGACATAAAAATACGGAAGGAAAAAAAGTTTCTTTTGATAGATTATTTTGGAAAGAACATATATTGTCTGGGAGAAGAACATAAAGTATCAATATTTGACACAGTTTATGTCCTTACAGGAAAGAAGCACTCTGTTTTAAGACAGATTTTCCTAAAAACAAAACAAACAAACAAAAAAATCAAACCAAAAAGAAAGGTAGGAACAGGCTTGTCATCACATTGTATATAGAGATCCTAACAAAAACAAATTCTTCTGCAGACATCAGTCTAAAGATTATATTTTCAAGTAAAAATGGAGACTGAGCAATTTCCCCCTAAACATAGAAAATGTATTGTGGAGGTGCTACATCAGAAAAGCAGAACATACAGCGATGCTGTCACAAACCATGTGTGGGAGGGGAGTGGGAGAGTGGGCAGATGCACAATAACAGAAGAACACAGTTCCAGAAAAAGGGAGGGCTTTCTCTGAAATGCATGTGTCATCCTCAGCTCAGAATGTAGAAACACAGAACTCGTGAGATCCAACAAAATCCCATTTGGGATAACAAAGCTTATGAGGCTTCAAGCTGTCCAGAGCTCTGAGTGATCTGTGAGCAGACTCCAGGTCATGAACTCACCGCGAGATACCAAGATGGGGATGCTTCACCGGGGTTCCAGTTCCTGTCTGCATGTTCCCAAGCTGGCATTAGGCATCAGCTTCCTGAGCTGATGTGCCCATTTCAGAGTCTCCAGGTTCTGTTCTCTGGCTGCCCCACCAGCTGAGGCACTCAGCACCAGCACTGCAGCACTGCAATGGCCACAGCTACGACCAGCACCAGGCTTCACCTGCCAGCTTTCAGGCAGACAGACTTGATTTGCTGAGCAAATCAGCATTTGCAGTCTATAAAAACCTAGTGGGTGAAACCCAGCAGTAATTGAGTACAAAAAGAGAGGATGTACGCGAGTGATCCTCTTCCCTGAAGCATATCCACTATCAGAGGTCCAGCTCACAAAAATGAGCTTCTCTCCGCATAAATCATGTGGGCAGTGCAAAAACAAAGTTAAAACCAAGCCTAGAAGCCTTGGGAGGAAGTGTGACTCAAATTTGTTCCCAAAAATGCAGAAAAAAAAGGGAGGCATTGATGGAGAGGGAAAAGCCTGTCCTGCTTCATAGCCAGAATGGAGACTGTTGTTTCCAGTTCTAAGCTCTAGTACATTCAGGAAACTGCCTGGAAATCAAAACCAGCTTCAAACAGCTAAAAATGGCAAAGGGCTGTCTTAGGCAATAGTTGGCCAGGATGAAAACTGGACAACTCAATGTTTAGTCTACTGTCATGGAAAACCATCCTGAGCAAGGCAGGTTGCAACTCCATAAAGGAATTAGGCTCCCTCCAAAGCGATGCCCTGCGTAACTCGTACACGATAACGCACGGAGTATTTTGTAAAATCTGCAACAACCACCATCTCTGTCCCTACAAATTGTGCACTGATTTAAACTTCTGCTCCTTGCTGAGAGGCAGGCCGGGCTTGGAGGTGGGCACTCAGATGGGAGTGGCCTGGAAACCAGAGAGCCCTGGCTCACTGAATTAGCTCGCCTCCAGCCACAAGCATGGGGAAAGACTTTCCCTCTGCTGCTATTCCAGCCAGGCTAAATGGCAGAAGTGGGCAGCCTTCCCCTTCTTCTCAGGAAGCTCTTCTCTCAACACCACCTCTTGAGGGATGCAGATGGAGGTGATGGAACTGTTTTAATAGGCACAAAACCACTTGGAAATTCCAAGGCAGAGCAGCAATGTAGTTAATTCAACTATTTAAGGGTATTCCGAGGGATTGTGTGTATTAGCATACCCAGCCCTTTCAGTGCCTACAGGACTATGTATTCCAAGAAAAGCAGCAAAGCAGTCCTTGCAGAAAGTAAAAGTACAAAGCTAACTAAGGAAGCACAGACTATAGTTATAAAGTGCCTCCTGTATCACTCATTGTTTTACCCACACCCTTATTTACTGGTTACATCCTAGTTATTCTACAGATATGTAATTCTAAAGGTACAATAACTCTGGAAATAAGTTAACAATCACATAGGCATGCTGTATAGGTTTCATTTTATATTTCCTGAGAGAAAATATATTAAGGTTACAAAAAAGCTCTACATTCTCTCATACTTGTTTTACTGAATATGCAAAGGCAATGTGGTCTTCTCAAAGCTCTGTGCTGGAAATGAGTGCCACTGAACTGGAACAAAGAAGATTATATATAAAACTATGTCCCCCCTTTTCCAGTACCTTGAGTATATATATTTTATTAACTGAAAAGCAAGCAATACCAAAGGAATGAAAAGAGGCAAGTTAAGGTAGGAATGGACCTAAATCAGACCACTTCTAACATCTTTCCCTTATTTTCTGTCAGACCATCAGAGTACAAATCACATCACTGCCACCTTTAGTGGTCATCACCAAGAGTATATCACAGACGATGCAGTAACATTTCAAATACCACCCACACACAGAGCAGGTTTCTGTCTTGAAGGTGCTCAGTTCAACACTGACAAACATGAATGAGATGCTGCTTAGCTACCTTCATCTTCAGAGAGTTACTGAAAATAGTAGTCTGCTCTTATAAAACTATTTCTCCTGTATTATGGACAAAGAAAATAAGATAATGTGTTCCTGGCAAAATAAGAGCAGCCGCTCTGGGATGAGACCAAAGTCTTCTTTGACCAACAGTGGTTAAAATTTGGTACCTAACAAAGAGTAGAAAAGGACAAACATGGATGATAATTTCAAGTAGTCCTGCAGGTTCTGTTTGTTTCAGACTGCTGGGCATCTGTGCCAGGCATTTCCAGTTACACAGCCATCCTCACCAGCTGTTTTCCAGGAACTTGTGCAGCCTCTCTCTGAACCTTTCTGAATTTCCAGCATCCACAACATATGAAGGCCAAGTTCTGCTGCTCAACTACACATCCAGAGTACCACTGCCACAGGTGAGTGCTTACAGACCAGCAAGGAGCCAAGATAAGATAATTGCCATTATAGAATAATGAAAATCCTTACAGTCAGCCTTTGTTGTTGCTGCCCAAGCTGTGCCATGGCAAAGAAAGGATTTGCATACACCAACAACTTCCCAAACGCCAAGAAAAGGACATAGAAAGGCCCTTCAGAGACTGATGTCTGGTTTAAAGAAATACCCCAATTATGAGGTCGAGGTATCCCAGCTGCATCCAAGTTGGCAATTCAAGAAGCATATTTGTTTCATCAGAACCCTAAATAAACTACAGATGGGTATTTCTAGCAAGCACAGCCATCCTGTGGTTTTCCAATGGTCTCCAAGTTGCATTAACTCCAACTATTGCTCCACTTGTGTTTGTTTTCATATTGATTAAAATTATTGATGTCACATTCTATTTTAACTAAGTCAAACAGGGCCTCCTGCACTGGCTCACTAAGGGCAACAGCACACATTTTATTGATTTTAATGGGATGGGAACAGTACCTTGACCATTTAATCTAACATTGCCAAGTGCCTTCCCATCCTCCTCCCTGCCCTACCTGCTTTCACCTTTGCTTACTGTGTTTGTTTCTGGTCCTGTGAGGGCAGAAGCTAACACAAAGAAGAATCCCCTTCTTTGGGACCATTGTGAAGGTCAGACTTCAGACCTGCTGGGTCTGATTCCCAAAGGGCACCCTGTGCTCCCCAGGCTCACTCCTGGCATTCCCTCATCCCTGCAGTTACATGGCTGGATCTGCTGCCAAGGTCAGGCCCCCACGGGCTGCAGGTGCAGCTTCCCAGCCTGGCTCCTGCTCCACTCACAGCACCAGGAATGGCACCGCAGCCAGGAGCAGGGAGCTTGCTGGGCTCTGCTTCCAGCCTGCCACCCACTGCCACCTGATGCCACAGACAAGTGCTGTGCCAGCCTGAGGGAATGCTCCTCTAACCCTGCATCCTGATCCAGGACACGGCTCAAGCCTAAGGGTAATTATCTGGGAAAGAGTCACAAAAAGCCAGTTTCACACTGAAAGATACCTGCATATATCTCACTTGTGCCCCTGACAGATCAATCCTACCACTTGTAATTTACAAGTTCTATGACCTTGTTTTCCCAACACCAGGGGGAATATTGCCAATGACCAGCCCGAGGAGTGAAAAGGAGGGCTCTCCATTCCAACCCCACTGACCTACCTGATGTAGTATCTTAGTTCATTCACAACTTCTCCCGTTACAATAATGTGGCTGAACTACGGTTCTGGATGTTTCTGTTAACCTGTTTATACTACATCTGTTGACCTGCAAACAGAATTCTGTTCTCTCAAAGCCAAGAGGGTAATGTAAATAAATATAATTTTACCAACTATAATTAGATGAAAAGCAATTACACCAGGGCAGCAAGAGCTTATAACAGGAAAACTGACTTGTTTGCCACTGGAAGCCTTAAACCAGTGTGACCCACATCTCATCCACTTTAAATCCTTTCAGTTGCAACCTCGCTGCTGCACATAATCAGCTCTGCTTAAGCAACCGTGCTGTTATGTGTACAAGTGTGCCTGCACCTCAGTGTTGGACCAGGCGACACATGTTCATGTTTGAATGGGCTCTACCTATCTCGAATTCAAAGGTTACCTGCCCACAGCAACCAAATCAAAGCTTGACTGATTGTTACTTACACAATTATTATTTAATATGTGCATATATGGATTTTACCACTGCTTCTAAAAAAGAGAAGACCTGTTTGCTACTCGCTTATAAAACCAGAGGATAACATTTTGCACTAAGGATTCTCAAAAGCTCACAAACACTATCTAAAACACACCCCCCAAATAACAACCGCAGTAAACACAGTAACAAGTAAAACATTTTTTCTGAGCTAGACGGTTTCCACCTTTGCCTCACCAAGGAAAGAGGGTGAGATTCCTTTACTTCTGGAATATCTTCCCCCCCACACCAAATAACTTCCAGCGTGTGACCAGACCACTACAGACACAGCATTATTGCCCATGGAATACTGAATTCCATATACACAGCCAAACGGTGCCTTTAGCGGGCGTTTCTTTGGAAAGGACAGCGAAAGAACGGACGGAATTTGCTGCAGGGTGAACCCCGAGGCCGAGCCCTGGGGCAGCACCCTGGAGAGCGCCCGGCACCCTGGAGAGCGGCCGGCACCCTGGAGAGCGCCCGGGCGGGACGCACCGGGAGCGGAGGGAAACAGCGGGAACGCAAACCGAGCGGTCGGGAGCCGCCAGGGACACGTCCTGGTCCCCTCTGCAGCCACTGAGAAGCCAAGTTTGAAAATCTAAGCAAGGCAGGTGTGTTTCCTGCGGCACAGGCTGGATTCTGCTGGAAACCTGGAGGCACGGGAAGCACAGTGAGTGTTGTACTTCCCATCTGGAGCGCCTGGGGAATGCATGGCAAAGGATCCCCCTCTCCTGGCCAAGCAATGCTAAAGCAGCCCTGGATTCACATTCCATACTGTCACAGAACGATTTGTGTCGGAGGCACCTTAAAGCTCATCCATCTCACCCCTGCCACGGGCAGGGACACCTCCCACTAGCCCCGTCCCTTCCACCAGCCCGGCCAACCTGGCCTTGGTACTTCCAGGGATGGGGCAGCCACAGCTTCTGTGTGCAACCTGTGCCAGGGCCTCGCCACCCTCAGAAGGAAGAATTTCTCCTGGATACCCACTCCCAAACCACCCTTTTCTCAGTTATTGTAGCCCTGCACGCCCCTGTCCAGCTCTCCCGTAGCCCCTTTGGGCTGAACAGCCCCAAGTCTCCCAGCCTGGCTCCAGAGCAGTGCTGCTCCATCACTGAGCGCCTTCATGGCCACCCCTGTGCCTGCTCCAACAGGTCCCTGTTTCCTGTGCCGGGCCACTCAGGGCAGGGACGCCAGCTGGGGTCTCACAAGAGGGGAGCAGAGGGGAACAGCCACCTGCCTTGACCTGCTGGCCACGCTTCTGGCACAGCCTGTGACAGCTATTTCAGCATCAAAGCAGCCCGAGCACAAAGTTCTGGGATGGCTGATACAGTCTTGGTTTAGGGTGAGACAGAACAAGACACTCCCTGTAGCACAAACGTTGAAATCCTTGGTATCTTTGTCAAGCCCAAAGACACAGACTACAGGGGAATTTCTAGAGGAAGCACCTGAGAAGATCCAAACACCCAAGGCAGCAGAAATGAAGACATCTTTCCCCCCACGACAGATAAAAGCCAGATCTCAACACCAAACCCAGCAAGACTCCACGGGCCTCTGACCAGGGCACAGGGCTCTGCTGAAGGGCCCTGCCTCCCTCCTGAGCTTCTGCTGGTCTTGGAGCCATCATTTACATTCTTCAGTAAGCACCTGCCAGGTGACCTTTTCAAAGCATTTCATAACCTATTACAAATAACTTTCCTAAGTAGTACAAATTTTAAAAGTAATTTTTGAGTCAGCTAAATACACAGATTCCTCAGAAATCACAGAGGATGTAGCTTGTTATCCCATGACTTAAAACTGTAATGCAAATCTCACTTTCAAATACTAGCTTTTTCCTTGTCCTTCCTAAAAGTAATACTGCAGTATAATTTTTAGGTTTTAGCTTTCAGGCCTGTGTTTATGGCATCATATACTGAAAAACTCCTCAAAGACACACGCACAAAAATATCTATTTGATGCACAGTATTTTCTTTCATTATGAACTCATCAGGTTAAAGACCTTGTCCATGCCAGTACACGTTCAGTTGTGTGAAACAAAGCACTACCCAGGATCAGCAGACACATGTCACACAAAGTACATGCTATCATGAACCTGTTCCCAAAGTGCCTTCCATTTCCATTCATTCCTGGGCAAGATGAGGATGAAAAATATGTCTTTTAAAACAACTAACAGTTGTTTAAAACAACTAACAGGTTGTTATCTGGAATGGATAGCTCCCAACTCACAGAACAGAGGCAGTGCTCTGTCAAGATCAATCACCTTCACTTTTGAAAAGCAGTATCTTTCTAACAAGAATAATTTCTGAAAAACACTTAGTGACTTCTCAGGAAACTTGGGAATAAAGGCCTTACCGAAAAGGAGCTGTCTGAACCACTTTCCCAAACAACCTCTTACTACTATGAAGACATGAAAATGCACTGCAGAGAACATTACCAAAAACACCTCCTTGCAAAAGCACGCTGTAATCTGACGGGCCTGATGTAACTGGGAGCCTTGATTGTATTCATCACTTCACTATTCCTACAACACTTAGCGACTTAACATTTCACCAAGACAATAGCACTAAAAATGATGAATAAAGACTATGGCAATTTACCCATTTCCTTGTCCTTACTCTGCAAGTCACAAAAGGGATGCTCTCCCTTGGAAATCAGACATCTACCTGACTGGGGCTAAACTGACTTTGTACTGAGGTGGGCATGGAGTGGAAATACTTCTGCACAAATCTAAGCAAAGCTGGCCCTCAGCTGCCAGGGGTTCAGTTCTGAGCTGGACATTCATTTGTACATATGTGCCAAAAGGGCAGATGATTCATTCACACAGGCAACGGTTGAGCTCTGCATTGGGAAGGGATAAAGGCAGCAAGTAGAGATTTAATATGACAAAGATAGACAAAAAGAACTGTAAACATCTCTGTCTAGACCAAAGATACACTTCATCCTAGGCTCTCCTTCAGTTTATCACCCTCAAGCTCTTGCAAAGAGCAAAACAAGCCTCTATCTCCACAGCAGCCAGCACCGGATTACTGCAGCATTTTAACTCCCCTCTGCCCTCTTCAGGCACCCGTGAGCAGTTTGTAACAGAGGTGATCCTCCCTCCTGGCTCGCAGAGCTGGCAGTCTGGGAACTTCTTTCAAGACAGATTTTTTTTCAAGACAAGCTGATGGCACAATTACACACTATGAATTTCACCATAGGAGTTAACTGGCCTGTATGGAAAAGGCAGAAGCTGGACTTTCCAGTGAGAGAAAAAAGACAAACACTAACCAACATTTAACATGTTGCCAGGGATGTGAGAAACCTAGATTTAAAATCCCAGGTGTCCTATCACCTCAATGAATTAATGGCCCAATTAAAAACCCTTAATTAGGTAAAGTAGAACAGCTCCCAAAAAAGAAGGAACAGACTAGTCAGGCACTAATATATTCATTTGGGACCTCAGAAACCCCTCTGTATCCAAAATCTCCAAGTAAAGCCTCAACCACCAGTCTTTTGACAGACATTTAACACCGTGCAATGGAGCAGGCTGTCAGAGTATACCAAGTCAGCCAACACATGCACATGGCAGAGCACACTGGTCAGGTGTAGAAGCTGCATAGGCACCTCAGCACTTTGTGTCCCACCTTTCAGATGGGTTCATTTGTAGCCTTGTGCTCTCATGCTTACCTGCTCTTTGTTGGTGCTGGCTTGAAGGTCACTGCATTGTCCACCACTCCACAATGCAGAGATATCCTGAGACATTATGTTTTCCATACTGAAGGGAAACATTTGCAAACTTGAAAATCCTAAGCAGAGCAACACAATCCCTCTGATTCACCGCTCTGTAACTGCAACCAGCCAGCAGACAGGATTAACAAGTCCCTTCCCCTCCTTTAGGCATCCTCTCTCCTCCTTGAGGACACAAAGATACACGGCAGAGGGCTTCCTAAATAACAACCAGGCTTTAACTCAACATGTGAGGAGAGGGAAGGTGTGGCAGAGAGGAACCTCTGCACGCTGTAACAGCTCAGCATCCCCTGCACTGCTGCAGGAGTGCAGAGGAGCCAGGAGCGAGGGAACCAAGCTGAGCCTGGCAAGGGGAAAGAAATATTTGCTTAATACTTGGGGTTTGGGTTTTTTTTTTCCAACTAATAAATGTTTTCCCGTAGTGTATTGGCAGCGCTGGTGCTGAGCACCACACGGTGGCACTCCAGCCCTGTCTGTCCCCAGCCTCTGCCCGGCCTAAGGAAAAGCAGGTGCCTGATCTGCGGGTGCCAGCACTTCACTCTGCCTTGAGCTGTGTTCTCAGGCTTTGACACCGTTAATACTGTTTTATACTTTAACGCAGCTGAGAGGAATAAAAAGGTCTCCACTGGGCTACTGGTTTTTACTGCTTGAAATAAAAAATAAACTACTTTCCCACTAATTTTAAACTTCTCTTGGGAAAGGTGCCCTCCATGTTGACTGTTCCAGAGCAGTGAAATGGCAATTCTGCTGTCCTGAAACACTGCTACAACCACTGATTCCATTCTTATCTTACCATAACCCTGGCAGACAGGTGCCAACAGTTCATGTTCCGCCACTTTGGAGCTAGCAGGGGGAGGAAAACAGAACAGCACCCCATGCTGAATTCCTCCTTACAGAAAGCCTCTTGTACACCTGATGATGAGCCTGATGTAGTTGACCATTTCCCTGCTCATGTCAGGCGGCTTGAACTAAGAGGCCTTTAGTAGTCCCTTCCAAACCAAAACTATTCCATAAACTCAACCCCAGGGTATTTTAGCACACTTTAAGGAAATTTTAACGAAAATCTGACCCCCTGATAGAGGGGTGGTGCTGTTCTTCCTGCCTACATCCCAGAGCTCTCTCTGGCTGGCAGCAGCCACCCAGGGCTCCCCAGATGCTTTTCTTGTCTAAACTCTTCCCACTGCAACAAGCCCAACTCAGGAGTGCTGCAGGGCACAGCCATCCCTCACGCTGACCCTTAAGTGTTCATTGCAGTGTAAGAGGTGCTCACAGACATTAACACGCCATATGACCCTGACACAGTGATTTCACATCGCATTTAAGATGAACCTCTCTGCTTCCACCGCTCTCTGCAATACCTAGGACAGTGCACAGTGTGTCCTGCTTTTTGCACCGTGATACCTTCCTAATTTCTCCAGACTTGCTGCTTTGATGTGATTCAACGCATGGAGGGGGTTACATCATATAACCTATCACCATATGATGTAACCATAGCTGCACACAGTACACAGAATTTTCCCTATGGGAGAGAACAACACAGGATTTCTCACCAACCATCAGCAGAAATGCCTTTGGGATTTAGTGATCCCTTTCCACACACAGGAAGGACAAATCTTTCAAATGCAAAACAAGTTGGTTTTTGCCATAAACACAGGTGCCTTGGAGATCAGTGTTTTCCACAACCTCATCATCCCCCAGAGGCAGAGAGAAAACTGTACCCAGCGAGGACAGAGCAGTAACCTTTGCAAAGTCTCCTGCTGGCTTTTGCTCTGTATGATCTCAGAGTAGCTGTTGCTGTGCAGTCATGTGTAAGGGGACTGCTGCTGAATTAATCACACACCAAACTGCATGTGTGTGCAGGAATGGTCACTTCAGCTGCCAGTCTGTACAGGAGGGTACAATAAATGGGATTATTGCTATTTTGTCCTGTCATTTCTTCTCCCAGATTCATTTCCTCTTGCTGTTTTAAACTGTTCCTATGCTGGGAAAAGGAATTTCTGCAAGAAAAATGTGGCTGGCAGGATTCTACATGTGGTCTCACCTCGCACAACATCTTAAACAGTGAGATACGTACTTAACCTTGCACCACACAGAAATGCACCCAAGGTGAGACGTGTGGGGGAAGATGCAGCTGGTAGCCTAGGAGAAGAGTGAGGGGGCTGTGCAAGAAGATGGTATCAGATGGGAAACAACATGAAATCCTTGTCCTTTTGAGGAGCACAAAGAGGCAGGCCTACCACCATTTCTCTTCTCTGATATCTTCATCAGTACAGGCTCAAAAAGGAAATTAACCCCTATGAACTGGGAGCTGAACACTGAGTGCTCACTGTGCAAAATGATGCCATGAGGAGCCACGAGGCTCCACATGAGACCCCTCAAGTTGCTCTTTGCTGTTCCTTCTTGGGAGATTTTCAGCAAGTGCAGGGAGTCAACTGCACCACAAAAAGTCCTGGTGAATATCAGATCCAGAGTCCACATGCACCTCTCCACTGCAAAGGGCATTGCTAGAACACCTTGTTATTAATAACAATTTCTTATGGACTAATACAGGAGCTAGGATAACTCACACTTTTAGCGTCACACCATGCATACATGTGCATAAAACAGTGCACCGTGTAAGAACACTTAGGTTGCAAAAACAAGCACTCAAAACCTAAAAAATTCCTAATTAAGACCATAAACTTAATTCAGCCCCATTACACACGTGTCCTGTGAGATAGTCTGTAATTAAGGATCACTCACTATATATTCATGTGACCTCTGCCCCCTCCAGTGAGCAGGCCCAGGCAGCACACACTTTAAAAACAGCTTTGAGCACTTATTTTCTCCCTGAAGCTCAATGGGGGGCAGAAAGGCTTTCATTCTTCATGATAAACCTGATTTCTGAAGATTAAATTATTAATCCCCTTATAGGTCTTTCTGTAGTTCTCCCTGTTATATATACACATGTATCTGTAATAACTACTAATGCATTTATTTTCAAGCCCAGCTTTGGGACATGAAAGGCACTTCATTTTCAATTTACAAGGGCAAATGCACCCTCTAGTTTTGTCTGCACCAACCAGAAACACTTTGAACCTCATTTTTCCCAATGCACTCGTTACATGTAGCATTTGTACTGCATAAGTGACATTTCTATGGACTTCATTTGCCACAATGGATGCTCAGGATTTGTCCAGGTAGACCATGAATCACAAGCCAAGCTGGGATTCATTGGAGGGAACACATAACTACTGTCTGTCCTTGAGAAGACAAGTTTTTGATGTGAGCAGCATCACAGGACCTCTAAGGAAAAAAAGTCAGAATACACAACTCCAGGGCAGTGCTCAGTTCCCTAAATGTCCAGTTTTGCTCTGTTCCTCATGATCCCCCATCTTGGACATCCCATTTTCAAGCCAGCCCAACAAGTACATCACCCTTCCCTGATGATTAAACTCATGTGTATGTCAGGTCTAGCTGTGCCCTGTAAAAGTCATATTTATCACGGAAAAATAGAGCACAGCATCACCACCAGAGGTCTGCATCCGAGAACACACCCCTTATGTCTGGCACTTCATCTTTATGCACAATTGTCTTCAGACTTCCTCCTGGGAATGTCTGGATGCTCAGAAATGCTGTTGCACTGGCACACTGCGTCACCAGCCAGCAGCAGCGGTGTCACCATTTGTACCTGCACCAGGCTGCGCCCAGGAACTGGTGCAATACAGAATGCGCCTCAGAAAAGACAGCTTAAAAAACAGAGGAAGGGAGTAACCTCCCATCAGCAAGAAGTGCATGTAATGCCAGCCTGGCACCTGCCTTCCAGATCAGCTGCTGGGCTCCAGGGTCACCTACTGACATCTCCCCGTGCCTTTTGGCAGCAGTGTCACCATCCCTCTTCCCCAGTGCCCGTCGCCCTCCTCCCAGCCCTATTCCACCCAGGACGTCCCCATTCCACCCTTCCCACTGGGTTTTGGACAGATGTCTCCAGGCAGGGCTGGGTGTTGTGCAGACCATCAGAAAGCTCGGCTGTGAGCCTGCTTGAGCTCATCCTTCCTGAATTCTGCCACCCTCCCTCTCCCCGGCAGCGGCGCAGCACAGGCGGGTCCCGGTGAGGGCACCTGGGGCCGGCAGCTGCCACAAAGCCAAGGCAGCACCAAGGGCAGGAGCCTGCGAGGCGGGGGATGGCCGGGCCGGCAGGGAGGGTGGCGGGGCTCATTCCCTGCCCATTCCCTGCCCATTCCCTGCCCGCGGTCGCACGGCATCCTTAGGGCGGATCGTCACTGCGGAGAGCCCCGGTCCCCATGGCAACAGAGCCTGCGATGCTGCGGGACTGACATGGGCTGTGCCAGAGAGGCTCGCAGGATTCCCAAACTCCAAGGACCTGCTCTACAAACGCTTTCCCACGTCGGTGTGCCACACTCCTAGAAATTTTGCAGACCTGCCTCTCGCAGCAAACACCAGTGTAGGGTGAGGAATAAACACAGCAGGGAGGGACTGTAGGCCAGAAGACAAGAGGGAGCAGACTCTTGCAGGGTATTTCTGCCTCATCTGCTGATTTTCTATTTTTCTTCAAGCAAAACATATTGAAATTCTGCAAAAATGTGTAGAGTGCTACATTCTCTGTGGTTTTGCCAAGCACTCTGATAACTTGAGCAGGTAAAAATGCCTATGAAAGTAAGAAACCTCTGACACCAGACATGTTACTGTATTAATGCACACAGATAAAAATAGAAAACCAAAGTTCCACACATCTACCACCATGCAGATTATTTTTTTAGCAGTAACCTCCACTTCCCACCACCCTTTTTCCCCCCCTTGTCTCCAGAGTGGGGGAAGAAAGTGGGTTTCCCTTCCATCCACACATTCCAAGGCATTACAGTATCTACCGAAAGATCTACACAGTATAATAAACTGGCTACATTTCTTCTCTCCCTTTGCTTTGCCCACTTTCTCACCAGCAGCCTGAGCTACCATGAAATCACACTATTGAAACACCATAAAATGAATTGCTACACTGATATTGAGTAATAACACCACCTTTTATTTCCCCCCTAACAAAAGGCATGCATTTCCTGGAAACCCTCCTGGATAATAAATACTGATTGAGACTCCTGTTGTAGTCTGGATTCTCTTGTCTTAAATATTAGGTAAATTGTTTTGTTTCTTTACTTGTAGAAGCCCCTTTCTGTTTGTTTATACACAGATAGACATTAGTGTATATAGTGACTTAAAGCCTCTGTTAAATTAATCACTGATCAGAGTGGAAAAAACCCAGTGGTGAGATGTAGAAATTTCTAAAGGATGTTGCCTGCCCTGTACTTAGCAGGGAGCTTGCTTGTCCTGTCATGGACCCACCTCAAGATTGAAATACCCAGTTCTGCAACAGCTGGGATGGATGAAGATCCATCAAAGAGTGGCATCTTGAAAGAGTCTAAAGAACAAGACAGTTGGTGTACAGGCCTGTTGTAAAGTACAATAGATGAGTAGGCTTATTTCTAATTGACACAGGGCTCAGTGCAGAAGAAAAAGAGTTCTTGCAGCCTTACCAGCCTTATTAAACTCTATTCCTACAGAAGCCTCCTGTAACAAGAGTCTTAAAATGCATTAGTAAATTATAATTAGGGCTTTCTTATCTCTTTTACATGCTTACAAATTAAAATCCAACTAAGTCAAAGAAAGGCTTCCATTGACCTAAAAGTCTTTGGAGAATCTCCCTATAATTTTCACTGATGGTAGCAGGAATTATGTTGGTAAAGGAAAAATAAGAAGCTAATATTTTGCCAAGTGAAAACCACAAAGTGTTTCTTCCCCATAAGTGGAGACTTCTTGCTGAGCACCACTTTGTAAACCAGAAGAGCGTGGGGAAGAAAGACAGTTTTTTCTCACAGCAAAAAGCAAGAAGAAAACCCTATTTCACCATAATTAGTGACATGGGAGCTCAGAGAGCTCAGTTCAAGCCAGTCCCAAAGCAGGCAGGTCAAGCACTGGCTGTGCACTGCTGTATCACTCACCTGGAACAAACAACCTGCCCAGAATAGCTGGCTTATGGTAAATGTTTCCTCACACACACGTTACCTAAGCCTATTTACCTAAACCACAAATGGCAGGACACCCACACACACTCCAGTGACCTCAGCATGGCTTGGTTCTTCAGGAGAGAAAGAGCAAGCCTTACATTTTGCAAAGGAAATTAAATTAATCATTTTTACCAGGATAACCATTATTTCTAAGTGTGATACACTGCATGGCCCAGTAGTGGAACTGCTCTACCAACAGTGTCAGAGCTCAGTCTCTGCAGGATTTCTGTGCATTTCTGTGGTGTGACTGGGCACGAGTTAGTTTAGTTTTGTTTTAAGGCCAATAATTTTTTTTTTTTTAAATTCTCAGAAACATGCATACAGTACTGAAAAGTAAAATTAAAACCTAAATGCCTGCATCTTCTGGCTCTTCTTACACTTTTTGAAGGATTCACCCAGAGCTATTTTTGAAACTTTGACATCTCTTTTACTCTCTTTAAATAACAGTATTCCACATGGATTTTCTATTGTATCTGTAGCTAGATGTGGTATTACTTGGTTAATTTGTCTGGTTAACGAATAAAACTCTGTAATTTACAGGAATGTTTGGCAGCAGCCAGCATCAGGATCCTGAGCTATCAGTCCCATGGAGGTGGAAAAGAGACCATGTGATGCTCAAAATATGTGTCCCTATCTAGGGCCACAGTTCACTGCTGAGTCCTGGGTTCTTCCCTTGGGAGTCAACAGCTCTAGAAACTCCTAAAAAATCACAGGAGCATAGAACAGTTTGGGTTGGAAGGGACTTTAAAGGTCACCTGGTCCAACTCCCCTGCAATTAATGTAATTTAATGGAAAGTCAGATAACTAAAGACCCTGCCTGCTTTGAATCTGAATTGCACTCCAATTATTTATTCCATCTAGCAAAAATTAAACACACCGATTCACCAATATCAAGAGTAAATCTTTATAAAAACAGCGAGTAATTCATTACAGTAAACGACCTCTTGCTGCCTGGTCAAGGCTCCAGCAGCACAACAAACTGACAGCACTTCCAAAGCCGAGAGAAAGAGGCACTTCTCAGAACGGAACCCCAGGTAATTGGTTTCCTACCCCTGCCTCCAGTCTGACACTCCCAGCTAAGCCAGAACACCAAGCTGAGTGTGAGGCTTTTGGTGCCTGAGAAGGAAATTGTGGGTGCTTGGGATGGGGACTTGCACCTTGTGTAGCATCAGATCAAAGAACTCCCCACAGAAACTCAGCAGAGTTTTTGGTAACTTGCAGTGAAAACATCGGTCTGTGGTTACAAAAAGTTTCCAAGTGAAACTTTTTCAGGTGCATAATGGTGTCAGTACAATACTCTTAACGAGGCATCTTAGCAGATCATAAAAAAAAAACAAACTAGTTTCCATTGCAAAAGTTGCCTTTGCTTGTTATAGATGGGGAGAAAAGAAAAAAGAAAGAGAGAAAAGTACAAGAAATAACTTCCACCCTGCTGTAACATTTCTGCAGAGGAAACTCTCATTTTAAACAACAACAATCACTGTCACTCAGAACTCAAAATTAATGAGGAACCTAGGGATGGGGGAAAAAAATCCCCAAGCTGAAAGTATTTGTGCATGCTAAGCACCACGCAGCACTCAGGAGAGCAGTCTGCACTGGGGTGTAAACAGCCACACAACCTGGGGGTCAGTTTGCCTGCAGGCTGATTAACCTGCTCTAGATTACCTGTTTTGATGTTTTACCTTGATTTGCCTCAGGACATCTCTATAAATAAATCTAAAAACTCTTTCCACACTTTTCCTCTGAACTACCATGCCAGAAACTCGCATCATGGACAATGATGCCTCTGGCTGCAGTAAACATGCTGAGACATCATGAGATCTAGTGCAAAACCCAGCTATTTTGCGTATTTATCACACAATTAACATATTTACAAATACATGTATACGATTTACATAAATATACATGACATTCCAAATTAAATTCCAAGGTGAAGATGCATCTCTAGGTAGCTCCAGAGCAGGAACTCATTTGCAAACGTTACAGCCTGAGCGGCTGGCACTGCTCTGACGTATTTTTGCTTTATTTAAAAATCACACTGCACCAAAGGTCAGCCCTCTGTTATCACCTGATGTCTATCTGATGGAAAAGCCAAAGGAATCGTGCTGATCAGAGCTTGGTGAGGACCTGTCCTTGGCAATGGTCCTACAGAAGAAGCAATGTGGTAATTAGGCCAGCTCCTTTCCATAGCACTTCCATCCTCTGTCAGACCCATCTGATCACCTACAACACAGCATCTTAGCAATTTTCTTCCACCCCAGGGTGGTAACATCACCGATCCAAAAGCTGGCCATGCTGTTCCAGGAGGCTCAATAGCTGTCTCTGATAGACTGGGCTAATTACTATAATCCCCTGCACTGTCACTGAGGTGGCAAAATCTCAAGAGACTGGAACTGGTGATGATGGAGCAACAATAGGCTTAGGGACAAAGTTTCTATATTGAAAAACTGGCTGTGCTCAGTGCCAGCAGCTGCAAATAATATTGATTGCCTTTGTTTTCCTTTCTTTTTCTTATATTCAGAAGGTATGAGTAACAATAGCAGTCAAAGAGGTTGCTAACCAAGCTGTGGAAAACAGTTAAAATTCAAAAACAGCAAAATACAGCAGAGGTTGGATTTTGTGATTTCTACCAAAGCTCAGGAAAAAAGGAAAAGGAGAGGGGAGAAAAAAGAAAAGTTAAGCTGTGGAACAGGCTGCCCAGGGAAATGGGGGAGAATTCTTGAAGAGATTTAAAAGATGTACAGATGTGGCTCTTGGGAAACATGGTTTAGTGGTGGGCTTGACAGTGCTGTGAGAACAGATGAACTCAATGATATTAGAGGGTTTTTCCACCCTAAATGACTCCATGATTCTATGCAGAAGACAGCTGAGAAGTAAGTTCCTGGCTGATCCACCAAAATTTTGATACCCAGAAAAAGACTTTAAAAAAAAAAAAAATCTATTAGACCACTGAAAGCATAAGGGTTTTGAGCAAGGCCCTGCTGCCCTGGCCAGGAGAATTTCTGCCCTTTGAGATGCCAAGCACACGGTGACTCTCACGGTGGTCACTGGGCCACCCAGGCAGCTGCAGAGCTGCCCCGGTGCCACCTGCATGGCTCAGCAGGGCCAGGGCTGCACACGGCAGAGAAAACGGGATAACCTTCCCAGAGCTACACCCAGCACTTCCAGAACAATGCAGCAGCCCTGACATAAAGGGAATAATGATCACAAGGAGCAGACAAAGCCAATTTGTTAAGGACCTCATCATGTCAAATAGATTACAATTTCTGGGGTGGTTTTTTTTAAAATAAGGTCTTTCAAATGGACCTGCACAAGCAAACTGGTATGGAATAGATGGAGATAAAATCACAAAAATAAGGCTATTCTTTGCTATGCACCTCTGAACTGTGAGTGCTGGAGATGAGATACTGGAATTGCAGAAATTTCAGTGGCTTGGAAGGTAAAACACATGGGGGAAGCACCCTCAAAAAGAAGAGGAGGAGACAGACTCTGATTTTCTCTACTCATCACACTGCTCAAAACCTGGTTTAAATTTCAAAAAATCAGAGCTGGGCAAAATTAGACAAAAGAGTTTAAAACATATCAGTCAACAATTCTACCCATCTGAGTGAAGTTTTCCTGGTTTTCTGCCAGTGCAGATGACACAAAAATACAGCTCTGCACTCACACATTTCATACTTTCTTCAGCTCTAATTGCTAGTGTTCATGCAGTCATCTGCTAATTGCATTACTTGTTATTTCCAACACAAACACAAAACAGAGATATCTCCTTACTCCATTTGTCTCTTCAAAAGCATTGCCTGATTGTGAAAAAAAAAAACCTTCAGAGAAAAATAATCAGAGGAAAAAATTCCAAGCCTGCTGCAGATAACACTAATTCCAATGTACAGCTTAGTCATGAAGATTTGCTTTGATTTGGACCCTTGTTTCAAGAAAATTAGCATACAAACCAGAAATTGTCATAGATAAGACAAAGGATGAAATTAATTTTAAAATTTCTGACTTTTGGGTTTTTTCCTACTTTATTTTAGTAAAAATGGGGACTGGTGCCTTTCACACATGAATTTGTCAGGTGAGTTTTAGTACAATCTCAAGTGATCTGGCTCATCCAGCATAGAAATCAACCATCCCTTTGTTAAAATACTCCCACTCCTTCATTGACACCCAGAGGATGTAACAAAGTCATAGAATTATAGAATGGTTTGGGTTGGAAGGGACCTTAAAGATCAAAGTCAGCAGCAGAGGTTCATTAATTTGCAACTAGTTATGCTTTTAAAAGCCAAGTGAGAAAGTAGGTCTTCCTAGTCTGAAACGTGAGGGTAAAATAATGCTTGGATCAAATGATATAAGATTATTTCCTGCTAATTCTGTGCATATTATTAAAATTACTAAAATTTATCTCAGTAAACCATAGAGCTAACAGTCTTAAAGCTCATTAAAGAACTGCACAGAGAAAAAGGCTTATTTAAAGCTGAAATGCCCCAGCACGAGATGCACACGTGCACCTACAGGAAAAAAGCAGACACACCCCATCCCTACTAAACACCTTCTTTAGAAAAGCTGTTGATTATGTCTCAACATTTCTCAGCCTCTGTCATTTGTAACTTCCATTACAGCAATCTGAAGTCAACCCCTCCACCTCTTGTCTGCAAATAACCCCAACATCCTTCACTCTCAAAGTCATTAACGAAGAACACAGTTTATCTCCAAGATCCACTTTAATAGCAGCACTCCTCGTGCTAAAATGGCACAGTAAAAGCACTGAAATGCCTTTACCAAAGGGAATTATAAGATTACAGCCTGGGATTTAACAAAGTCTCAGTGACATAATATTCTTCCAAACTGGCTGTGATTAGCAGGTTACCCTGAACATTCTCAGCACCTTCAGCTCAACATTTCTGGGGTGACATAGGCTCATACTGACCTAGGAATGTTTAAATAAATGCAGCCAAACTGACACAACTCCTTCTGAAAACACTCTTGCAGGCTTTTAAATATTAATTACTTTTTTAAAATGTAAACTACAAGAAATAAATATGTATAGGGTTTCAAATTAATACACAAATGCAAATACAGAGTAGATGACATGAAGCTGAAGTGTCATGCCCAAGTTACTCTGAACAATAACACCTTGAGAGCTCCAACACAGAAACACAAAAAACACTAGTGAACCTGAGAGAGAATTAGATATACTTCAAACTATCTACTCATTAAGTACCAAAAGAACTAAAATATCATGCCGCTTTAGAGGCTTCCACTTTTTTAAAGCCACAGTCTAAATTAATTACAATGCTATTTTCCCTCTTTGGCATCCTCAAATAAAGCACCACCTGGCTTAATTAAGAATGATTCAAAATATATCACTTATTGTGGGGGAGCTGAAACTCCTGTCACCAGTGCCAGGAGGACATGAGAGTCTGGACCTCCTAGACTGAAAGTTTTCCAAAAATGTACTGCACAAATTATTGTGGGTTCATTTCTTTATAATCGAAACCAAAATGAGATCTTTTTTCAAGGAGACAAGGTATGGGAATGCACCCGTTCTGCTGAAGACAGCAAAGGTGATGGGGAGGGAAGCTGCTCTCATTAATCTTGGCCGTGCCCAGGCTGCCACTCCCTGCTGTCACACTCCCTCTCGGGGAGCCCAGCACCTGCACAGGGGTGACAATGCCAGGGGCATAAGGACAGGAGCTTGAATAAACCCTGAACAAAACGCTCGGCTGGCAGCCAAGGCCAGTGAGACAGAGGTTTTAAACATATTCTGTAAAAATATCAGGAGAAGAAATGAAGGAAAAGGGTGATAAACAACATTTTCAAAATTATATCTACACAATAGAGAGATGCTGGTAAAACCCCTGTATTTATTAGAATCAACACAATTCTTTTTCCAAAAGTTATTCCTTTTTGGCTTTCCAATTACTTTCCTTAAAACCTTTCCATAATTTTCTGTGCGTCTCCATTTTATTTCATTGCAACTATACTAAGTGTCAGCAATCCAGTTGTGAAATCCCTGCAGTTAATAAGTTCCCAGAAGCTACCAAAACATTTCTTGATTTAGGACAGCTGAAGAAATAGTTCTTTATTTAAGGAGACAGATACATGGAAGGCATTTAACGACCTAAGAAAAAAATCCACTGGGCACTGCGTGAAGTGACAGTGGCTGGAGTGGACAAAGGGCTTCAGCAACCATTTGAACCTTTAATGCCAATCTTAAAGATTCAGATCAACTTTAATAGAGATTGAATGAGACCAAGGTAAAGAAAGCCTATTTCTTTCACCTCTCTCCTGAAATACCTTGTAATACAAAAAGTAATGAAATAATAAACCCCTAATAATCCCTGCTGTTATTTGCGGGGGTTTTCTGCACCTGGAATTTGGTTTGCAGTTCTCCTGTACCAGCAGCTCACTGTGCATGTGCAGCTCTGGAGCTCCTCTTCTCCACACTCCTTTCGTGCTAATGACTGCCTGCCCCACTGCTCTCAGCCACAGCCAACAGGAGATTGAAATTCTGGACACCAAAAACATGTGACAATAAGTAAATCTTAACTACATTCTCTGTCAGCACATGCGTCCAATGACATCATCCTCACCCTCGACATGACTCCTGCACTCAGAAATATGTCACAAGCGCCACTGTTCCCAGCCATGGCACAATTAATGTACTCTCCGTGCTGTCCTTGGAGCACGGCGTGGATGTGCCACCTCTGAGATCACCCTCAAGGCTGCACTGCCTGCACAGCAAAACCGAGCAAGGCTTCCAACAGTGCAGAACAGTGCAACAGCCTGGGTGAAATCACCCTCCAAACCTGCCACAGCCTGGGGGCTTTTTCTGATCTAACAGGGCAGTGCCAGAGCCTTCAGATTCAAGCTCAATAAAGAAGAACTTCACTTTGTGTTTTGGAAACAACGACACAAACTGATTGCCAAAAAATCATTCCGATTTCCAACAGTACTGGGAGGCTTGTACGAAACCAGAGAAACAGAACTCTGAAGGTTAGAAAAAAAAATTTAAAAATCAGTGAAAATAACTCTCTCCAAAAGAAACTGCTGTAATGCCACCTGGAATAATCCACCTATACATTTCACCACCTGAAGGCAGTATGTGACAGACTTACCCAATCCTTACTGCTGAGATGCAGTAGGTCAGAGCTGAGAACTGCCTTTAGAATTTAAAAGTGAATTGAAATGTTTCAGAATGAGAAGAAGCTGCCCGTTTCCACGGGTATCTGCTGGATTTTATGGCACACACTGGGACACAGACTGATAGCATAACATGTTTTCCACAACACCAATATAGAATAATGGCTGTCATTACTACAACAATAAATCCAGGCAGCAATTTTATTAGGTAATAAGGAAAAAATTTCCAGAGAAGGATTAAACACCTGGACTCAGAATTTATCAATCTAATCTCTAAGTATTGAAAACCAGTCCTAATTCAACTATTTGTGTAGCCATAAACGTCAAAAGTAAACAAGAAAATGTTCAACTTGTTCCTGCTGTTATGAATTTCAAAGCCATTAAAAAGCAGTCAAAATTACTGAAGTTCATAGAATCCTTCCATAAAGTTCAGCAAGGTTTGACTGAGGCTCTAAAAATTAGCTGTGGGTTTCATTTGAACATCGCTAAGGAAAGGGTCCACTTTCCATGGCACATCCAACCTGACTGAGCACCTGAATACTTGGAGTAACCTCTGAGAAAAATCTTTGGGCTCAGGAGGTCTTTGGGTGAAAAGTAAAGGGCAGGAAGGGGACAGAAAAGAGCTAGTGTTTTAAAAGGAAGGGATGTGAGGCATAAAGGCCCCTGGATAAGGTCTCCAACAGTAGGAGAGATGCAGAAGAGCTGAGGATCAAGGCTGGATCCTCAGCCTTGTTTTGGCACTTGCACCTGAGGCTGGCCCAGGCAAACCACTGCAAAGCAACTGCCTGCAGTGACACCAATTTTCTCCTGTAAAGCACATTAGCTGCAATAATGAAAAATGCTGTTTGAGAAAATGAGTTCATATTAATATCACCACCATCAGAACAGCAGCCCAATCTCACCAAGCACTACAGCAATGTAAATCACTCTCTCATTTCATGTTCCTGCAAATTACATTTCAGACATTTTCAGGGAAAAAACCCACTAAATAATTACCTGCTTTTCAAGCTGCACCAATAAAGGGGTTTGATAAGTACATAATAGTGAACAAAACCTCTCCCTGATGATCTAGTCAAGCACTGAAACCCTCACAAAAAAAATCAGCCTCACCTTCTCTAAGCTCCCAGCTGCTCATTTCCATCCCTTCCCACCCTGTATCCTGTATAGGGCAGAAGAGGGGAGCTCAAACCCAGATGAATTTCTTACTCTGTTTCCCAGGAAGAACATTCACGTGGTGGCAGCGTTGCCTCACACCATTTGTCTAACTGTGGCCCCAGGCTTGGAACACCGAGACCCAAACCCATAACCTGATCACCTCCAGAAAGTATTTCTAAATGCAATCACAAATGCCACAGCTGCATTATGCTTCTTAACGACATCTTTGGAGACCGTAAGACTTTGGAGGATTTTAAGACTAGAATCTGAGGCATTCAATCTCCTTTGTATTAACTAGAGCTTTTATTTTGGGGAGATCAGCCATATCTATTTTCTCAGAAAGTTTCAGTAAAAGCTTAACTGGTTGTTCCCCCCTTTGGGAAAAACAATATAAAATAAAATTCATCATCACATTAATCCTTCCAAGAGGACAGGTGGGGGAAAGGGGGAAATGGGGGAAAGAAAAGGAAAAGGAAAGAAAAGAAGTGCCCAGCTCAAATGTGCCTTCCCATGTGAATCATCCCTTAACTTTGGGCTCCAGCATCAACATCCAACACATGCAGCTTCCCTTACCAGTTTGTAACCATATCTTCATCACTTGGATTATATCAAAAAGGTGAATTACTTTAACTCTATCTACCACTTACATTCAGTAATTGTTTGGTTTGGGTTTTTTAAATGCATCTGGTTTCCATTTAGATGAAACTACAATGTGCAGAAGAGATTTCCAGCTGGACTTTTTTCCTCAATCACAGAAAGAAGTTGGGATACCATATACAGAAGTGCTGTATAAGTGCAATCCATACTATTTCTGTTCAGAGGCATAACCTGGTCTTTACAATGATTTCTAGGAAAGGCATGCTGTGCATCACTACCCTAATTGCTGTCAACCACATTTGGAATGGGCCACACTCGTAAGCTCCTTCTGCAAAAGAGCAATCTTGAACCTTAAATTGTACATTAGTGCATAATGAGCTCCTGGCAGCTGTTTTCCAACTGAAAGCCATCGCCTGCTGCTTCTGTTGGGGATGTGGCTGTGCAAACAGCAGTTCTGCTGATGAGCAGTGGGGAGAGAGGCGCTTAGGAACACACAGCACCACATACAATGAACCAGAAGCCCACACACACTTACACCTCCAAACACAACTGCAGTGGCTGCAAGCTCTGCAAGGGCCATGGCTTCCTTGAGAAACACCTCCTGCACTATTACAAGAGATTAATTCCGAATGAACACAACAGCAAAAGCCTGGCCTGTCTTTCAGGTGGGGAGCACAAAGTACAGGAAGGAACAGTCACACCTTCCCCCCACCTCCAAAGGCAATCCCTACCTGCTGCAGCACAAGTCGCAGTTGAGACAGCCCCGATACAGGGAATATCACCACACAATTTCAGAAAGCTTCAGGCATCTGCCCATGCACAGCAACACCACACCACTTCAGAAAGCTGCAAGCATCTGCTGGCTCTTGCTCTTTAGCCCAACCTTTTATACCCTCGTGTTGATGCACTGCACCTGCGTGCCCTCTGCTCCCTCGGGGATTGGTCAGTGCCCCTGGGCACCCCATGGCTGTCACCTTTAATGTTAGTCACCTGTGCTGCACAGCCGTGGCCCATTGGGGACGGGCTCAGCCACAGCCCCGCCCCAAACTACCACAAACTGTGCACCTACAGTTACCAACAAAATTACCCTACACTTGACCCATTTGACTTGTATTTCACACCAAATTAGAGGCCAACAGTAGATCCAAGGGCTGAGTGGGAGGCTGTGATCTCTAACCAGGGCAGTGACCTTTAGACAAGGCACAGAACACGTTTCCATCTTTCTCTTCCCGTTGTTTTCACGAATGCTGCAGTCGTAGTTCTGTCTTCAGCCTGGGCAAAGCAGTCAAAGCACAAATGGAAATGCCAGCTCATAAAGCGCCTTTCTTCAGTGTTTCAAAGCTAATGAGCATGAATCACAGATTGATTGGAAAATCTGTGCCCATTCCAGAGCTTCTGTTTCTGATCTTCACCCCTCTCTGCTCTGTCAGAGGTGCACAGCAACAAGAGCACAGCTCCCCAGCTGAGGCAGCTGGCAGGGCTCAAACCCACGCTGACCTCCAGCACAGACTGGAGCCCGCTGTGCTCCGTTGCCATGCCCGGGGAAAAAACACAAACAGGCCGGGACACAGCAGCACACCACACACCCAAGGGTGCACACACACACATCCCAGGGCCTCCTTCTCCTGGTGTTTATGCCCATTCATTCTCTTTCTGATTAGATCATACCAATGTCCCCACCAGCACAGGCAGATGAGGTTTCCAGTGGCTCATGCCATGAATAAGTGCCACTGTTTCTTGACATTTGTATGTTGACATCTGCTCTCTGATGCTGAACGCTGCCAGATGTATTAGACTCCTAAAATGTTTTAAAAAGGAGGACTAGCAGAGGCTTTTGATGACAGGGAAGCAGCACAATTTTTAATACAGGAAGAGACAAGGTTTAGAATTGTTATCCTATAGAAAGGTGTAAATTGTTTATAAACACCAGTTCCCACTTTCATCTGCGTACTTCAAAACCACCACCAATGCTCTTTGCTGCCTCCACTATGCTGACACACACTTCAAACCCTGCCTTATAATGGAACCCTAGGAGTGGAGTAATTAGCAGATTTAATTGATCATGAAGCTGTACTGTTGCAGGAATCTGTGCATTCCTGGTGCCAGTTGAAATCCATACGCTCTGCTTGCTGAGATCCAGTACTACAGAGTAATATAAGTGCACGGCAGCCAAGGCTGAAGGAAACAAACAAAAGCAACCAATCCCTTCCCAACCACTCAGCTTGTGGCAGAAACCTATACACTGTTTAACCTAGAAAATCACTTCCAAGTGCAATTACTGCCATTTACTCTATCCTTTCCTTGGGAGCTGATCCTACTCCCCAGAGAGCACTTCATTCATGGGCTAAATTGGTGTGTGTGTGAGTGAGAGCTAAACCCAGAGAAAAGAGAAGTAGGTTACAAATTGTGTACCTGCTTGTAACCCAAGTGCAGCCAGCTGGAAGGAGCACAGAAGAGGTGAGATAACGTGGGTTGGTGTCTACATTTGCTCTCCCTAAACTGCTGCATGCCCAAGGAACATTTTCATTTCAAGAAGGCTGGAAGAAGAGAAATCAATTCCCACACTGACTCGCAATGCCCGAAAGGACACGCTGCCTTTTTTGTGTAAAAGGTAAAGATGTAATACTACATTTTCCAACTTCCAAATTTGTATTTAAAATAGAGAAAGATTAATTTGACAATCAATTAATGTCCTTTAATCTATGATTTTTTTTATCAAAACTGACCTGAAGTAATTCATCATCTCTCTCACGCAATTTTACAAACTGGTCTGAGGGAGCCTTAAACATTGGTCCATCTGCATCTACTTTTTTAATATTTTTCCCTCCTGTATTTGGTGCCAGAGAACAGTTAAATGAATTAGAAATAAATGAGAAAATTAAAACTGCTAGGATCCCACTGAATCAATAACAGTACTGCAAATTTCTACTGAAAACAGAAATACTGTATTATTCCTACACAGTGGAGGCATAATGACAGGAAGTTCAAATTTTCAGCTCAGCAATTTCTGTCACCAAGACAAAAGAAGCCGACTTAATCAGCTAGAAAAGATTCTGAAATAATTAATTCCTGAAAATAAATGAGAATGGAAAAGCCTCTGGCCATCTTAGTATTTTTTGGCCTCCCTCTGTTCCTTGCATTTCAAAGCTCCAGGGCTCCCAGTGTCTAACCTAAATATCTACGTGCTGCATATGTCAGTCTCAATTTGTAGAGTGAAAAAATGTCCCTAGCCAGACATGTCATCAAAAGCACCAACACAGCATGGCCAGTGCAGACAGGGACACAGCACCGTGAAAGCACAGCGGCTCCAACAGGACAGGCAGGTAAGAGAGGGAGGCAGAGGGAGCATGTGGCTGCCTCCAGTGTGGCCCCAGTGTCCCCAGAGAGGCAGGACAGGTGGCTTTAAGCCCAGCCCAGCCCCTGTCACCGCAGGAACGGTGACAAGGCTGCGAGATGCGCGAGCATGATACAATATGTGCAGTACTTGAGAGCCCCAGGCACCCCACGGGGAGAAAGGGAAGCTGGCTGGGGAAGAAGGGACTTGGCTTCTCTGACTCACTTGATGTTTGCCAAACATTGGTGAAAATGAGCAAGAGCTGAGCAGGATAAATCGGGATGCAGGCTCAACAAGGCACACCATTCCCTGTAAGAGTCACCACTGATCCAAATCATTTCCTCCTTGTTATCTTCAGATTTAATCTTGAAACGCAGCACTGGCACAAATCTGCTGATACACCACAACTCCATCCCTTTGCATATCCCTATTAGTCTGTTATAAAAACAAGAACACTTTTAAAACAATATATGTATTTTACCTTTAAAGGCCACAATTAACAAATTCAACCTTCCAAGTGGTTGTGTTAGGCCTAGGACTTGTTCATTGCATCAATCCTGTAGAGCAGAGCAACGGCTGAGGTGAACCTGTTAACACTGGAACACAGAGACCTAGAAAAGCCAGGCTCAGCCATGGGGCCCAGACTATGTGCACTCTCTGTCCTACACACTTTATGATGCCTAAAAACAACCACAAAGCCACAAAATGCTCTAGAGTTCAGATGTCCAGCTCTAGCACACAGCATTATTTTCCCTGTTTTGTTGCTCTAAGTAAAAAAATGGAAATTATTTCTCCAGAGTGTCACTCACCATGGAGCTGTTGTGATGGGAGCACGGAGTGTTAGCTGATGCAACCAAGGACACAGAGGTGGGACAATCTATCCCATAGTGGGAGAAGTACACATCATTTTTGGGTTGTTACCACCAAACATAGCAACTAGAGCTAAATACAGCAAAGCACTTGCAGCTACAATCTTAGTTTTACACCTGGCACAAAATGTGCTGGAAGACTCGTGATAGGAATAAAAGGCAAAGGGAACAAGCAAATCCTGATTTCAATAATGCAAGAATAGCAGTGGAGTTGCATCAGATTCATGCTAGTGCAAACCATGTTAAAGCACAGGGCGGACATTTAGCAACACAAATGGTTTGGCCATTAGCATTCTTAGCAAACCTGTCTGTGACTTAAAAACAAGTTTATTTTTTTCTCTATGTATTCTCTTCTTTACAGAGCAAATTCTAGAACCATGTATCTGCCTGTTTACTTTAATGTAAATTGGATTATAGCTTTTTTGAAAGCAAAGCAGTTTCAGTTCTCTCCCACAGCTGAAAGAAGAATAAGACCTTCCAGCCTTACAGCAGCTGTGTTACCAGTAAAATTAGCAATATTGAACACCAGTGAGTTGGTTTAGCTTGAAACTACCACTTGTCCTTTGTGATAAAGTCTTTTAGCTATCTACTGCTGAAAGAAAGAAAAGCCCGTGGTTTCTCTCATTAGCTCTTTTCTGCCTGTTCAATTTACTGCTTATTGACTGCAGAAAACCTTCTTTCCTCTAAAGCTGGAGGATGTGATCTCTCTCAGGGGGCACTCTGGTCTCTTTCTGGTTGGATCACCCCACAGCATAGCCAAGAGCAGGGTGGCCACAGCTATTTCTCTGTCACCAGTAATCACAGCAGAGTGGGGCAAAGAGCAGCAACTAGAGAAGGCACAGGGGGACTTTGCAAGCATGGAATGAGGGCAATTCAGGCAAACACCGCCCAGAGGGGACGGGAACTGCTGTCCTACCAGTCCCCACACCAATTTCAGGAGAGATGGTCACTGGTTCAAGCCCTTCTTTTGACAGTATTCAATTTTCTACAAAAATTGGTAGTTGCAAGAGTGAAATTACTAGGTAAACAAGCACTTTAAAATACTTAAGTAGCCACATTTACCACCAATTAGAGTGCTGTGTAATATTATTATGACACTGTAAATGACACAGAGGAAAGCACAGAAATACGGGAGCAAGAGGGACCTCCTCGAAGGAGCTGAATCCAATCCAGTGGTACGTTAGAGAAATCATTTCTCATACATAATTAAGTTTCTCTTGGCTTTTTATCTGATTAAACCTATTAGCAGGCTGCAGAGGAGCCTCATTTCCTTTTCCCCTCAGGTTGCCTTTGCCTGAGCACACTAAAGCCAAGTTCCTCTGGATTCTTCATAGGACAGGTTCACTCTTCTGGCAATCCCTCTCTGCATGTTTTGTTTACATTGGGATCCTTGTTCTTGAACAGAAGGGACCAACATGACACTCGTATTCCAAAATGGGTCTCAATTACCTTATGCATGGAATAAAAAGCCTTAAGTAATTGAAATTAATTAAAAGGATTAGCTTGTACACTGTAACTATTCCATTAGCAAGCATAGAGCTTCCACTGGAAGTACTTCACATAATGCAACCAATTTTATTTAAAAGACGAGCTTATGATTAGGTTAGAAAAGGAAGTGTTATTTTTGTTCCTTTAAATCAACATTATGACTTCCTCCAAGTCTTTTCCACTATGGGTCTGATTCCAAGATTTTAATTTTCCTTAAAGAATCAGCAATATAAGTAACAAGACTGGAATTCCGCAATAAGCCACAATGGATTATTTCTGCATTGATCCATCAACAGTGTGATTTATGAACAACCTGTAAGTTCAGGAAGAGCTTCTGACTCCTAGAAGCCCCTTTGCCATCAGTGCTTCCAATACCAGATATAGGAACATGCATCCTTTTTCACATGATAACCAACAGTAGTTGGTTTTCACCCGAAACAATCTAGAAGGAAAAAACATCCTTTATAGGAATGCTAGGAATTTTGCACTTGAGCCCTTTGCAACAGAATTGGCAAAAGGCAGAAGGAAAGCACTAATATATTACAAATTCCAGATCACTCACTGCATTACCCCTTCAACACCAGTCTCCATGAAGTTACAGCAACCAGAGAACGAGCTCTGTCCACGACTGCATCCTCTGCTCTCCAATACTAGAACTGAGTGAACACGGACTTTCTTTCCAAGAACACAAATTTGATCATATCCCAGGTTATCACAGGGGCAAAACACCACAGAAAAATTGGACACAACCCTACCATTGGATTAACAAACATATTGATGCAGCCCACTTTTGCAAGAACACACAAAGCCACAACCATCACCACGAAGATTAAATTTGGCTCTGCATAGGTAGCAATTTTCCCCATTCTAAGAAAATTTTGATTTTTCCCATCCTGCTTGAGGACAAAACTGAAGCCTTCTTATTTTAAAGCGTACACACACTTAAAAAGAAAAAAAAAAGTAAAAAAAAAGAGGATACAGCTGAAAATTAGAGAAAGTCATACTTGGCTTCCTGGCTAGGACACCCTCCTGGAATACAGAAGATCCAGCTGAATGCTGTATCCGAGAAGAGCCGCTCTCGGTCTCTCCCAATACATAGATCAAACTCATCGAGCTCAATTAATATTTCATTATCCACACAAAAGGGATCAACTTCCGCAGAACAGATAGAGGGCATATTGGCTGGTGCAATGCAGCTTTGTTCAGCAAAAGTAGTTCAGGACCTGAAAACAGGCTACATTACTTGGGATTTTGGAGCTCTTGCACAGGGCACTTTTGTCTCCCTTCCCAAAATAAATTGTGCCTACCTCGTCAAAACACAGAGGAATTCAACCTGGAATTCTTGTACTCTTGGCTATTCCAGGGTCTATCTCCCTCATCAAGAAAGTTACCAGTTTTGATGTTTTCAGAAAATAATTTGCAGAATTTTAAAAGAAATACCAAAGGCAGCTGTATTTCCTCAAGAAGTCACTAAGGGTGAAGATTGGTGAGAGCTTATCTAAAACCAGACCTGAGCCACAAACACCTAGTGCATGCAAACTCAGTGATTAACAATATTTTTTTGCTTAATATTTGTCAACTGAAAATGCCCCACTAATATTTTCTAGTTGTAAAGACTGATAGATGTAAAAGAAGATACTCAAGCATTTATTACACTTTTGAAAAATGAAGATGAATCATAGCTGTTGGAAGACTGTGAATATGGAAACTCAATGCAAGAGATGCTTTCCAAGCATTCATTTGGCCGTTGTAGCAACCTTGAAAGGCTGTGGGCTACTTTACTTGGAAAACAATGGGTGGGAAAAGAAAGCACAAACACAGATATTGAAAAAGAAGCGATCCAAACAACCACTTTGACTCCTCAGAACTTAAAACCTCTCTCCTAATATATTATATTGTTTCCAGATAACCCAACAGTCCAATTAAAATGTTGGCTATACATTTAATCTTTTGATTCTTGCTTCCTTATATGGATTTCCCTTAAATAAACCTTTCAAATCCAGAGCTGAGACAAAGCAGGTATCCTCTTTCCTACTAGATTCTGCTCAAATATAAGGCCAAGATATAAAATCTCCCACTGTGTGGGGATCCAGGTGATATTCCAAGCACAGTGGGGTGGGATGAGGATGTTTTTGTTCAAATTCTCGTTTAGACTGGATTCCCCCATTCCCTTGTGGTTGCAGGTACAGAACCTTCCCTCTGTGATAAAAAGGGACCAACAATGTCACCTATTGCACAGGAGCTTTTCTTCACCGGGTCCAACCCCATGCAGAAGTCCCCGAACACATGTCTGCATGTTATTACAATCTGTAACAATTTGTCTTGCTCATGAACAGCGTTGGTTAAAATGGAAATTCTATGCAAAATGAGGGACTGAAGAATTCATCCGTGTACGCTGTGTATGGATTAAAGAATTCCTCTTCATCCTGTAAGCAGTCCCCCACATTTCAGTGTGGTAACTCAGGTTATAGCAACTGACATAAAAGAAGGGGAGGGGAGCATAAGGGTAAACCCGTTTATGTCATAATTATGCAGCACTACAGGCATCTCTCCTCCTAAAGGGGAGAGAAAGCCCAAACAGAAATAAATAGCTGCCTGCAATTAAAGCCATTAAAAAGAGATTACCTCAAGCGTGGGGTTGAAGCAGCAGGCACGGCAAGCTATACCTTGAAAATCAGCCGTTTGTGACAGAGAGATTGGACACACAGAGAAAGTGCCCTGGCAATTGGGTGTGGCTGGACAAAAATCACATTTGCACCCAGGTTTTTGTCATTAGCATCACCAAATTATCACGGATGGTACAATAGCCAGCAATGGATATCTCTATGGCTGTTTACAATATGACCTTAAGAAACATCTCCAGAAAAATAAGCCAAAGGTTTGTAAGCCTCCACCTTCTCCAGCTCGAAGGAAAAGGGATGTGTGGCAGCACACGAGCCAATACCACCTTCTGTCAAAACAAACCACCCGCTCTCTTAAAGGGCAGCCGAGGGAAACCTGCGCTGCCGAGCAGCATCCACTGCCGAGCCACACCAACAAACAGAACAAAAACCACAGAAAACCGCCTGGGCTATGGCCACGCCACCGATCCCGCACGGAAAGAGGCAGGGAGAGCCCCCCGCCCGCGGAGGCAGGGCAGCGGCATCCCCGCGGCTGCGGGACCCCGGCGCCGCTCCCGCCCGGCTCGCTCGCACCTTCTTGGGTCTCTTCCTGCGCTGGCTGCCCCCGTTGCACTTCTCGCCGCCGTCGCTCCTCTGGGCCGCCTCCTCGTTCATGCTGGCGGGCGGCAGGGCCGTGCCGTGCCGTGCCGTGCCATGCAGGCTCCGCGCCCAGCCGGCGCAGGGTGGCACCGCCGGGGCAGGGCCGGGGGCGGGCGCAGCGGCGGCGGCGGGGCGGGGACGGGGGATGCTCCGGCGGAGAAAAGCGGCTGGAATCGCGGAGTGGCTGGGGCTGGGAAAGGCTCCCAAAGCTCACCTCCTAGTTCCAGCTCCCTGCCATGGGCAGAGACACCCTGCGCTAGGTTAGGACAACCTGCCCCGGCTGGCCTCGGACGCTTCCAGGCACTTCCCTGCGGCAGGAGACGCTGCTCGCGCACCTTCCTTGTCGCCAAACCCATCGGTGAGCGAGGATTTGGCCACAAGTGTGACACCCAAGAGACGATTCACTGTCACTACCAAAGCAGCATGATTGGCACAGGCACGCAAGCAGTTCGTTCATATCGCTAAAATAAATCACCTCTTCCTTGGGCTGGAAGAACAACACAGCAACATTCACACGTAAATGTATTCTTCTATTTCTTCTGATGAACGCTTTAAAAAGAAAAAAAAAAAAACTACACTATTCCACTTCCAACTGAAAAAAAACAGCCCAAGTAACTCGCCCTCCTTCTCAAACAAAAGAAAAACACTCCCTTTAACTGCTTACTCAGCAGAGGAGAGGCTGGAGAAAGTGGAAAGGATGCAGTGAGGCATGAATTCACTCTCCCACAATCGCGCTGTCTGCAAACACAACGAACATCTGCAGCACAACAACAATGCCAGCAGTGTAGCAACCTCAAAACCTCTTTTTCTTTTCCTTACTTTGAGCGCGACTTCTTTGTTACTGCGAGCAGTAGTAAATCCTGGACTAAAATGAGAAAACTCATGTAGAAGTAAGGGGAGCTACAGATCTCGAAGAAGGCGGGTGCTATACAACACTGCATCTGTTATGCCATAATTAGAGCTGCAATCACAGTCACAGCAAGGATTTTGGGGAAGATGTACAACAGTCATTTGTTATCAGTGTCAGACATCCACGGAATTCATCTGGGGAACCTGTGGAGATGCAGCTATTCTTTTAACTCACAAACACAGCTGCTGGTTTTAAAGAGAGAGGTCATCTCCCATTTCTCATTTTAGTCAAATTTTGCACAAATTCATCCCCCTGCCCAGCCCTTTCTCGTACCAAACTAAGCCATTCACACTCTTTGCCTGACATTTGTTTAATTATTTCCCAATAAGTGATTCTTGGGTTAAGCACATTGCTGAGGTATGCGTCGATTATGTATTGTGTCTTTTCTTCTTACAATGTTTCTTGCACTATTAAAAAAATTAAACCACTGATATTTCTGAGTGTAAAGACAAAGTAAACTTCAACGATACACGATGGTTCTCGTCACTAACAATCATGCATGGTGGCTCTGAAAACCAAGAGATCAGGTGATATTGCAGTGACGTAAAGGGGATGAAAAATAAACTACCTGACTCTGCCAAATCCATCACTGGTCCCTCTGTCCCTAGAGATGGGCTTTCTTATTATATTTTTATTTCTATATTTACTTTTAGTCTTCAGGCTGAAAAAAACCAAGGAAACAGGATTGCTGGAGACTTCCATGATAGCCAGAAAATTAGCAGATTTTCCCAAGAGACTTAAATGATGGAAGGCTTGATGCCTGGTGAAAGGAAGGATTCTCTGGGAGTCACTGTGAGGAGCAAAAGGGCAGCACTCCAGGGAGGCAGGCAGTGCTAAGTGCAGGCTGGAAGGTGTGAGGGAGGAGTGAGACAGACACAGCTTGGGGATTTCCAATTTCCATCCACCTTTCTCACCTGACCTTTCCATCTTTTCTATCAGGGCTCCCTGGTGAATGAAGGGTGCAGTGTGACAGTCTCCACAAACAGAATGCTGGAAAAGCCTGTTGTGACAAGTATTCCAGCTAGAAATCCACCCCAAATTCACACGTACAAGTTTGCTGAAGGATGACAGCCTCATTAACCTGAACTGCTCTTAGCTCCTCTCCCCTAATCCTGGGCATTCACCTTTGGCAGTGCAGCTTTAGGTGCAGACAAAGAAAACCAATGCTCTTGCTCAGCAACAACACAGCAGTACTCTTCATTTCCCACAGTCCCAGAAATCCAGCATGAAATCAAAACAACCTCACCTAACCAGCCAGGGAGACACAGCAGGTGTCAACTGACAACAGGTCTAACAACAGCACAAAATCAGCCCTAAGAACCACACAAACTGCCTCAGAAATGCCCGAAGAGCCAAGCAAGTCCTAAATATTCAGAAATGCTGAAGGCATTAATACTAAAATTGATAGCAGGGAAAAAAAAAAATTATAGCATGCATATTCCATTTCCTTCACAAAATTTATTAGCTGGGAAAAAAAATAGGTGGACATAAACTTACAACCCAGGGAATTACACAGAAAATAATTTTTAACTCACTTGACACAGGGCTGCAGACACATACCTGATCAGCTTATAAAGGAGATATCAGATCTCCAAACTGTATCTGTGAACCCACAGAACCAGGAGCAAGGGCTGGTGTTTTATCATGGGGCAGCCCCCATGGATGAGGATTTAGGTGAGCAGGTGGATTAGTGTGTGGAGACTTCCCACAGATCTATCCCATCAGTTTTGTTGTTCCCAGGATGTATTCATTACCCCTAAACCCAGCTGCTTAGCTCACCTCAATCCCCCCCACATCTGAACCCCAGCCTAGTGTAACATGTTAACAACACACAATTACCTCCCTAAAGACAGTTTCCATGAGGGGGGTTTCCACACAGATTAAATTTACTTTACAAAGCTGCAAAGAAATGCTGCAGAGGTGTGAAGCAGCTCCCTGCAGGTCCTTGAGCAGCGTGCTGGCCATTCTCTCTGAAGCACTGGCAGAAGCTTCCTGCAGTACACCAGCACTGAGCAGTGGTACCACAGGAATGCCTTTAACTCGCTGGGTGTGCTCAGTCAGAGGGGCTTCCTTGCCCAGTTTTGCTTGGGTACTTCCCAGACCCTCGCTCCCAAACTTATTCCTCGGGTTGTCATGTAAACCCGAGGCAAAGGGGAGTTAAATTAAAAATTTAATCCTACTAGACCAGCTCCATTCCTGCTGAATTTAACAGCAGCAGATCCATTAAGATATTTGTTGTAATGGTCAGAATTTACACAATGAAAATTAGAACTTTATATTCTGGTTGAACCACATAGTCTTTCTACATCCAGACCCTACTTCATATTCTGCACCTGTACTAGCTATATATTTTTAAAAATTGAAACAGTGTTGTCAGCAAGTTAGGACACTCCCATATTCACATTCTGGAAACTGAAGACCAGGGGTATCTTATCAGTGTGTCAAATACAAATGGGAGAGAGAAAAGACCAAGACAGGCTCTTCTCAGTGGTAGCCAGCAACAAGTACAAATTGAAATGCAAGTAAAGAAACACTTTAAAAGTAAAGAAACGTATCACCTAGCTAGACTAGGAATTCTTATCCTTGGAGATACTCAACACTTTAAGAGGCAGGGTCCCAAGCAACACGCCCTGGCTGACCCTGATCCAAGACAAGGATTGGACTGTGATCTCCAGAGACCCATCTCCACTTGGCCTGTCCTAAAAGCAAACCCTCTGCATTTGTCACCAGCTGAGTAATTGCAGATACTGTCACTGTTTAAAACGGTGACACCTACGTCCTCTCAGTCACTCCAATGTTTATAATAAAGCCCCCTCTAAATACCACGTGTGGTAAGTGCTCTGTGTCTACTCAGCAGTGCACCACAGATAATCATGTGGGATTTTATCGACCACCACTGCAGGAGCTTCTGCTGGTTACCTTGAGCTGAACCTCAGCTGCCATCTGGCCCACCCTGATAAGAGAGCAACAACAGAGCAAAGCACAGGAGGGTGAAAAAGCTGCCCATGGCTTACCACTGAGTCATTAAACTGAGCTGCAACAGCAGAGAGGTAAACTGTGCATCTATTTAATTACATTTTAAAATCTGAACAATTACCTTTCTGATGATGAAGTAAAGTAACATTCATCACCCAAAGAAGCATTCTTACACACTGCTCCCTATTTATTTCCCCCTATATATATATAAAGGACAAATATAAATTACTAATAAGTAGATTCCTCCATAAAAATCACAGATTTCTTACAGACCATCTTGTTCCAATCCCCCTGTCTTGGGCAGAGACACTTTCCACTAGCCCAGGTTGCTTCAAGCCCCATCCAGCCTGGCCTTGGACGTTTCCAAAGATGGGGCAACCACAGCTTCTCTGGGCAATCTCCTGAGCCAGAGCCTCACCACTCTCGGAATAATTTCCTACTAATACTCAATGTAACCCCGCACTCTGTCAGTTTAAAGCTGTTCCCCCTCATCCTTGTCCTTGTAGAAAAAGTATTTAAGTAGTACTGGAATGCTATAGAGTTTGAATCTAAAACACAAAACAAGGTGATGTTTATTTAATCTGGATTTCTATTACACAGCCATGATTTACTTGGTATTTAATCATTTCAGGACAGCAGGATGGCCAAAAAACAGGCAGCCAACTTCTAGGAAATACATCTGATATGTCCTTCCATTGTTTTAACAAACCATGTTTGAAAAGCAAAGCCAGTAGGAATACAATAAACTGGGAATCCCAGCTCCTATTTTACTCCTTATTTCTGAGGAAAACAGCTCCTCAGAACTCTTCAGTTCAGGACCTGTGCCTTGGACAGCAGGAGGAGCTGAGCCCCTCTTCCTGTGCCCGGCTGGAGGGGGTCCCAGGCGATGGAGCCCCGACACCTGCACAGCACCAACACCTGATGTCACTGGTTCCCACACAGCTCAAGGAGAGCAAATATTTCTGTGCCACACACACTTGGGTGACTCATGTCCTCGCAGGAGTATCTGTTGCCGGTAGCAACCTCCAAACAAAGAGGATGTCTCTGCGTCCTTGTGTAAAGGACAATAGGCAGTAGTACCCTGTCATCATCAGTCACATCTGACACAGCTGGCAATGTACAGTCATACTGAAAGTGTGGGGTACAGAAAAGGTTCTTCTTTCAAAGGTAAATAATTCCAAATCAATGAAAATTTAACAACTGAGTTTGATACTGTTAACTACTTGTATATGTTTTTAAAATATATATATTTAATAACTTAGCTCTATTTCTTGTTGTTGCTGTCCTCTAGAAAAGCATCATTCCATGAAAGCAGCAAGGAACTATCAATATTTAACATGTTTTAGTGGAATTCTCAACAGCCTTTAAACAGTGATGAAAGTCAAGTCAGCAGTACCATGCACTGGAAGGAATCAGAGGCTACCTATCCAAATACCCAGCAGAAAGTTAAGTCATGCAGAATGCAAATTTTGCATTCTTTTCTTTCTCGAAAGAGTGTCCTCTATTTTTTCCCCATTACTGAGCCCAAGCCACTACACTCACTGGACACAGGGAGCAAATATGAAAATAAAAAATTGGCTTTAAAACGATGGGTTATTTTAATGAAACACTACATCACTTTGTCCTTTGATATTAACACCTCAGAGTTGCTGGGATTCTACTGTACTTCCACATTAAAATTGTCAGCCAAGTTCTGCAGAGGTGGGGCTGCCTGCCTAGCTCCAAGTGCTCCACAAAACACGACAGCCACCAGTGCTCCACAAACCAGTAGTCAAAAGGTAGATTTAAAACACGCTGGACAAGGGAGAAGAAATCCCTGCCCTCAGCTCGGGTGTGCTGTAGATCAAACAAATTAAAATCCATGAAGTGAACGCGCCATTTTCTGCCCGGTGGGAGCTGCGAATTGATCGCTTGCGTTATCCATCCATCTGGGAGCCAGGATTGTGGGGATGTGACCTCACGGAACACCTCTGCTGAGAGGACATCAAGCTTGGGCGAGAGAAAAGGCTCTCAAGGCCCCTGCAATTCTCATGCTGGTCATGTGCTCCGCGGCGATTGCCATAGTAACCAGACACTTGCCAGGGAGACTTTCTAGCTCAAAGCATTCTTCTCTTACGCCTTCAATTATTTTCCTTCTGATAACTGTTAATTTATATTTTATTTTGGAGTGAAGGAATTGACACTTTTTCTTGTGTTCATCTGGCACAGAAAAGACTACCAGAAAAGAAATCTGAAAACAGTTGTAATAGAAAGGAAAGCTAGAAAAGAGCTTTGTGTCATGGGTTGATAAAATACAGCATTTGTATTATTTAGCATAGACAAATTGCAAAAGAAATGCATCACATTTTCAGCAGAATGTAACAAAATTAATAGCTTTTTTTTTGCCAAGCACTCAAACAAGCCTCTAAGGTTGCCATTACTATAGCTGTGGCTGTTTGTTATGATTCCTACATAGAACCTTCCCTCGCTAGGACCCGTGTTCCTTCTCCTGTTAAATATTCTGATCTAATTTCCATCTCTTGAATTTAAGGTTTTTGATACTGTCTCAAGATGAATTTGAAATGCTCCCCTGAAAGACTTTAGCTATTAAAGGTTTTATATCCACGTATTTTGGATCAAAAACACAAAGAGGGTAACAGGATTGCCAACACTGCTGGCAAGAACAGGACTGAATCTGGGAATGGTCCTAGTGGCACAGGAGGGGCAGAGAAATTACCCTCAAGGTTGAAAAAGGGGAGATGGACAGAAGAGTCAGTGCTTCCTAAACCTAACATTCTCCAAAACCAGGGAGGAAAAGGTCAACAGATAGTTGTCTACTGTTCCAGAAGCAAGGAAAACTAACAAGCACAGGCACCCGTGTAACTTTAGTTGTACCTGTATTGATGTTTTATATACTCTCACCCTATAGTTTTGCATCTGTTACTTCACCAGAGGCAGCTGGCTCTCAGGGCTGAGATGGCCACACCACGGAACCCACAGAGGATTCAGAGCAAGGGCATCTGCTGCCTGATTTGCAGATAGATTCAGAGAGATTGGCATACATGGTGTAGGACAAGGAATGGGACATTGTCTTCACAGCCAGAGCAACCCATCAGCACAGCAGATAACAGCGCCCATGCTGCTCCATCTGTCCCCTCCTCATGCTTCATACAAGACAGGTGCTCAAAAACAAGCTGCTCACACAAAGTTTCTCATTTTGTGGATGCTTCTCATCCATCTGTGGATGCTTCTCATCCATCTTTTCCTCCAAGGGTTAAAAAGGCTCAGGGATAATCATAGTCGAAAGGACAGTTTTGACCTGGGATCAATGAGATGAAACACACTAACTTGAAAAAAAAAAAAGATCCCTGTTTTCTTCAACTAGGGGTCAAAACACTCAAAGCTTTTGAGTATTTTTCTCCCTGTCTTTCAGCATTCCATCCACTGAACAGGAATAACTGTGTCTCTTCACCTAACAGAAACATAATGAAAATGAATTAATTATTTTCCACACACTGGATAGGACTCTGATGAGCACAATAGATGAGCCCCAAGGGACTAATAATTCTGTCTTCAAAGAGATGTTTAAACAACATGTTCTAAATAAGGCCTGGAGCCACAAATCGAGCAACGAGTGGGAAACAAGCTGTGGAGTAGCTGTTCATTAAATGTGTATCATTAGTTTGTCCATCAAATGCAGCAGGACCTTTGGAAAAAGTATTAGGGGCATGTGCAATTGAAGCCTGTATGGTGATGCTGGGACACGACTGGGTCAAACAGAGGCTGCAAAAGCCTCTCCTAACTCTGCACTCTCCACTAACTCCTTCCAGTGTAGTTCTGAAGTGTCTGTGTACAGGTATATATGTACAATGAGTAAGGACTCAAATATGAGATGGGATCAGAGAGTCACATCTCCTGATTTGACAGCCCCTGCCATTTCAGTGATCTCATCTCTTGGGTAGCAAATGTCAAACCCATCATTAGGAAGTTGTTCAAAACAGGAAAGGGCTTGCAAGAATTACTTTAGAAGCGAAAGAAAAGGTTAATTAACTGAAAATATATATTCCACAGGCAAGACAAACCACAAGCTCTTCTGACTTAACCCAGCACTGACACCAGATCCTTTGGCTGTTGGCAAGCACCACCAGAGCCAACCCCTGGCACTCCAGGAGCAGCTCTGAAGCTGTCCTGTCCACATGCCCCATACACCAATGCCGCAGAGCCATAGCCAAGCGTATCTCACCACAAACTGATTTTGTGAAGGCCAGAGAGGAGGATGAGCACAGAACAGAGCAGCAGTTTGAGTCCACCCACAAGACAAGGAAATGATTCATGCAGTGGTCACTGGGAGCACAGAGCTCTGCCCAGCCGTGGGGACATTCTGCTAAGTCATCATCTCTTAGAAGATTTTACTGCTCTTCACAAGGTTTTATTTTCAATTATTATTATTTTTATTACTGTTACATGACAGATTCCTTCAAGCTGTCCCACAGTCCTGTTTCTTCAGGCCCAAGGAGGAATCACAAAGCACTGCGACCTTGAACAATCCTTGCCCCCTAAACAGCTTCAAATTCTATGCCTCACTATACTGCCATCTCCGTGCACCCCATTTTTTCCTGCCACAATGTTCCATTTTGAAGTGTCATAGTTAAATATCTGGGACAGTTTCTTGCCTTGAGTGATAAAACACTTCCTCCAACTTCCAGAGAACAACTGCATGTCTATATATTTAGCAACAAAAACTGGAGTAACATTTAACAAAGAATTTGTTCTTCCCTTACTGTAAAAAAATACCTTGGTTTGTCAAGCTGACATTTTTCTACTGAAAACCCATCCTGTTAGAAAAATATTCTCTTTGGAACTGTACCAATATGTACTTAATGAAATACACATTTAAAAAATAGGAGGCGCTTGCTTTTTTCACCCACAGGTATTGCAGTTTGTAAAAACATATTTTTAAAATAACCACTTCCACAACACTAGAAAAAAATGAGGAGTTATAAGATGCTCTCTTTGTGAGACACTAAGAAGACACTCTGCACAGAGCTGTTCAGGTCCTCAGTGCTAGACTGAAGACAAGCTCAGGCCCAGGCTGTGCTGGGATTTTCTGTGGATGTGCCTTGGTCATCCAAGGTCAACAAGAGATCCTTCCCAGTCCTGAGGCTGCTCTGAGCTGTTCTGGCAAATGACACAGGAGAAATTGAGTTTCAGATGACCCTTTTGCTCTGTCCTCAGCCAAGCACCACATTCAGTGATCTTTCAATTCAGCAAAGCATTTAATCACATTTAAGTGCTTTTACGTACCATGATGATCTTAAAATGCATGCTGGAGTGGGTAATCATAAAATAACCTCCCACAGCAGCCTGGAAGTTTATCTGTCCTGCAAATTACAGTGTAAAACAATGGCATGTCATTTCTCTGTAGTTTTTTACCTTGATTGAATAATCTTTAAACCATAAATGATTTTAGGCCAGAATTCTTAAACAGCATGAAACAAATGTTGTTCCTGCTTTCCAAGTTACACTGGACGGTCAGAACTTACTCGAGATCTTTAACAATTTACAAGTAAATTATACTTAATAATCAAACCAATGATGAGTCCTAAACAAAAAAATGAGCTTAACATCAGAACGTGCTGCTCAATAGTGAGCTCCATTTTGGAAACACACTGCAAGAGACCATATTTTATAGCTGACACTTCCTTCAACAAAAATTACTGCACGTACCAGCCTGACTCTCTCACATTCACCTGAAGAAGGTGACATTGCTCTTACTACGTGGCAATTAACACTCCCACAGTGAGTAGCAGGATGAATCATTCTAACAAAAGCAGAAACCCCCAAATTATTCAAGGGAAATGGCTACACTGTCTCTTCTGCTTTCAAACAGGTCCTTCCTTCACACATCGTACTGCGAACAGCCGTAGCATATTTGATCTTAGAGTCACTTGTAATCTAAGCCAAAGCAATGAGTGCCTTCATTTTTAATTAACTCCCTGTCTCAATAGGCAACTCTGAGAGTGAAGAGCAAGAGCGGTCTCTGGATCACTGTTTATTCCAGAGCCAAGCCTGGGGGTGGTACAGCACCCCTGGCTTTGGGACACAGTGGTGTCCGGAGCCACCGCCCACAGCAACCAGAGATGATTTTTACATCATCTTCCCCAATGAATGCTCTCCCCAAAAGCTGTGGTGGTGTCATTGCTGCCTGCACAGGTGCTTGAGACGACCTAACTTACACTACCTGATCATTTCAGCTAATGGGAGAAATCTTGTTGTTGTGTAAAATAGGAAGGGGGATCAGAGGGAAGAGAGACACCTCTGCTGTGCATCAGGAGCTCACTTCAGTTTAGAAAATAGTAATAATTTTAAAAAGAACACAATTACAGTGATGGAGAAATGTCCATCTGCCAAGCTCTGGAAGATGAAGGTCATGTAGAAAATGTGTACATGATGTAGATAAATTTGCCCATAAAGAACAAGTTCACAATTGCTGTGCTTTGAGACACTGCTCTGGAGGAACAGAGCACAAACCTGAGCTGATTCTCAGACAGTAGGATTGAAAAGCTTTCCTGGAGTTATTGGTTGTGTGATGAAAACCCTTTCACTCCACAGTGTCAGCAACAAAAAAGACTTGGGGGACAAAATGCTATCCAGATGTTCTTCCAAACACACCTTGGGTTTGCTGAGCCCACCCTTCACCCAAAAATAGTTCATCTGCCCACAAAAGCATTTTTCTGCTGACACCTACATTAGCTCAAGAGCAGGGAAAGTGACCTCCCCTCTCCTATTTTTGTTCATCATTTTCCAAATTTTTTCTTTGCTTCCAAATCATTTCCTGAACTTATTGCATTATAAATACCTTTCAAATAAAAAAAATTCACATTTTTGGGTAACATATACTATCTATCACCAAAAATATTTTGGTAAATGGTCCACATCTTCGTCAATTAAAAAAACCAAACTCTAGAACATCTCTGTCTTGTGAAGTATTGTCAACTTTTCTTTAAACACGACTTTGGGATAGTAACTGTCTTGCTGCATTTCTGGTAGTATTAGAGTGGAGTGAAAAATCCAAACTTGAAAAGTCTCTAGAAATAAAATCTGGGAAGGAACAAAGCCACCTGAAGAGCCTTGTGGCACAGGGACATTTCTGCTGCAGCCACAAGAGCCTCTGCTACACTTGACCTTGAGAAGATTCTCAAGAAGATTCTCTTGAGAAGATTCTTGGAAGATTCCAGGCTCAGTAAAAGCACAACAGGAATTTTTCTACTGGTGAAAGAAACAAAGAAAATAGAGAGGAAAGCAAATAAACCCAAAGACAGCTCTACTCTCATTCATAATTGATAAGCCACCATGAAACTGGTGAAATAAATGAACTGAACCCAACTTCAGAGTGGATCCAGAAAACTCTGTACAAAGATCTTTTATCTATAAACTGTGGCTTATAAACACACTGTTTCCAGATCAGCAATTAACATATGCAATTATCTGGGACAAAGCCTGAAATGTCCAAGTCCAACAACAGGAGGACACAACAGGTACCGAACAAATTTGGATTATAATACTGCAGATTACCTCTCACTGAAATAGGCAGTATATATTTAGTATTGTTTTGCTGCATTTTTGTAACAGACATGTATTAATAATGGCTTCTTTCCCTTCTGCACTCAAGTCAGGATTCTTAATCAGCACAGACATAATATAGAGTGGCTTTAGCATCTCTCTCCCAGAAAAGCAGCTACAACAGCACAGAATTTTGAAATCCAATTTGATTTTTAAACAGCAGATCTAATAGAACATTTAAGAAACTGGATATTTTTAACTCTCTGTAACCGCAATTGCGAATTTTCATTCTGGAAGCGCCAGCAAGATTTCCACATGCAGAATAATAAGAAAAGATAAACAAAACATTTTATGTAAATTAAATGGATGCCTTATCCTGCAAAGACTTGAAAATATTTCCTGTTGCCAGCAAAAATACTCATAAAATTTGGAATGTGCAACAACAGCTGGGAAGAGTTAGCTGCAGTAGAACCAGTCTGGTTTGCAGTCATTTCAGAAATCAACGCACAGAGTGGCAACCATAGCTTTTCATTTCCTTTTTGATAAGCCTTTCAGAGGGAGAAAATTCAGCACTATTTCTCCCTGCCATACTTTGAAACCTACTATGAATTTCATAAGCTCGTACTTGAAGGGTCTAAAGCAGACTTGAAAGCACAATAGTCAAAACAACTTGGAAACCACTGTGCCAGGGATGAAAAGGATCCCTAGTCACGAGGGAGCACAAAAACAACCAGGGAGCACCAGGCTGAGCCCACAGTCCCAGCACTCACTCCAGGCATCCTTTTACTGACTGGATTCTTGATTCCAGCAGAGTCAGAACCAGTTTGTTCATCTGTCAGATGAATTTCTTCCTGCAGCAGTTGTACATCTTGTCTCACATGGCTTTTTCACTCTTTGTTTCCACAAACACATCCTTGCTTTTTACTGCACAGGATGGGAATCAAAACGTGGTACGAGAAAAGGACTTTTAATTCCAGAAAAACAGTACACAGCAAATAAACCTCATCGGTTGTCAAAAGACAGGTTTGCTTCCTACTAGAGAAGACGAACATTATTCAGGTGTGCATGCCCACAACTGTTTTCAGATTCTCAGCACAGAGAATTTCTTCATATTTCAAATTGTATTTGAAATATGAAGAAATTAAAAAGGCTAATGTCAAATATGCAGACTTTGTTCCAGCAGAAAAGCTTTCATTAATTTCTCACTTGAGAATGAGTTTTTGTTCCTTCCCCGCAGTATTTGTAACATTAGAAAAACACACTGTGTTTTGATAACATTTGAGAAACACAAAAAGTCAATTTTGTAACTCTTTCGAGTTCTCAGTTTTAATGGAAATATTTGCACTGCTGACATTGGCATGAAATCTAGGTAACGTGTCTGAATGGAATAAAGGCTATGGTGAAAAATTGTGAAAAGTAACTGGTGAACACCATTGCTCAGTATAGAATTTGGCTTATTTTACTTTTAAAACATAAAGCCAGTTTGTGTTTTAGCACATACAGCTGCATTACTCCAGCTGGACATTACCATCAACAAAAAAGCCCAATAATTTGACATAGGGCTTCTAATACAGAAGTAAAAGTGCTCATTTTAAAAAGCATATATCAGGTTCAACAAAACTAAACAATGCCTTGATGAAGGCTTTTATTTCCTCTTTTTTAGCAATCCCTACAGTTTAGTGTAGTCTGTTGAATCAACTATAGGTGAAGGCAAACTCTGCACTTTTATATTGCTGTCTATGATTTCACAAGTTATATGACTTACTAAAAGTGAAGTCAAGGACTGCAGTTCAACACAAGAGGAAAATTAAACTTCAAGTCCTTTCATTAAGGAGAAGCATCCTAAATACAGATAAAAATATTACCATTACATATTTTTATCTCATGTTAATACACAGAGTTTAACCACATCAAAGACTGGGATATAAACTGCTGTTATTAGAGGCCTGCAATGAGCTCACACAAAAGCCACTCTCAGGTCAGTTCTCCCATGTCCAGCTCTGTACTCCAACAGGAGCTCTTCCCTCCAGAGCTGCTTTCTGCTGCTGCTCTCTCCAATCAATAGCGCTTCAGAACACAAAGCAGATCTGTGTCCCTGCCCACCGCTGCAAAGGTCAAGCTCATCATAAGATCGGTGTTTTAAGGAAGAAAGGATCCAGGGATTTTGACATTTGGAAAAAGGAGGTGCTCCTGGAAGAAAATCCACTTGCAGCAGGCCTGGCTCCACTGAAGGCAGAGGGAAGCCCGGGGTGTGCTGGGGCTCTGGACAGACAAGGTTCACACTGACATGCAGAGACTCAGAAGGGCCAGCCTAGAACTGGTGCTCTTCTCCAGCACATTTCCACGAGCACCACACATTTTGGAAACATGGGCTCCAGAAGAGTGTGGGAAGCTCAAGCCAAATAAATTCTTTCAGGGAAAGGTCCATAGAGGTCTGGACTTGTCTGCAGGGACAAAAGAGAAAGTTTAATTCTCTCAAGAAGATGGAAAACTGCCTTGATATTTCCTTCCCACCTTATAGTACCCTGTTTCTATATGGTTGTAGAGTTGTCTGCTGCAATTCCTCCATTGGCTCGTAATTTCAAGGGTTTTAACTCTTATCTAGCTCCTCCTGTCCTACATACATTTTTTTCTGCCCTATTTTTCCCCTACAAATCCTTCCCTTCTTTCCCTCATTCCATTCTCTTGTGTTTTCTGTTCACAACTCCCTTTTTAGCTAAATTGCACCCAAATACACATGTGTGTGGGTATATATATGTGTGTCTGTTTATTAATAATAACACACTGTGAGTGTTTACCAAGCCTCCTGCAATTTGTTTGTTCTGGGCCTTCTGTTGTCTTGTGTATGAATCATCCATTTAGGCAGGAAATTCTTCAGGCAAAGGAGTGCTTGTTGTTCTAAATCCATACAGTGCCTAGCACATACAGCCCCATTCTTATTTATTATAATGACTGCATAAGTGCTTTGGGTTTTCTCACTTCTAGAACGCTGGATGCTTGCTTTGTGTGCCTTCACTTCCCTAACAAACCCTTAAGAGAAAAACTACAGCACAAAGAGCATGTGTGACCCAGCAAAGCTTTGTGTTTCACATGGAAACTCTGACAGGAGCACAGCGGTGGCCAGAACAGGTCCTGCACAGAGCACCATCCACAGCTCCCAGCAGAGCTTCTTCTGCCAGGTGAAGTGCACAGCTCCTGTGAACATCCACCCCAGTTCCACACACACTGTCAGGAAAATCGAGCCCTTTCCCCACAAGCATGGCCTACTGAAAGGCAGGCCTGGCAGAAGGGCAGCAGTAAGAGCAAGGAATGGCATGTTCCCGCTCCCAGAGACTGTAGGACACTCTGAGCACTGCCTTCCCTAACAAAAGCTTCTTTTCATTAAAGAGTGGAAAAAATTCCCTTTTATTCTCTAGCCTTTGAAGGGCTTACATCATCGCTTCTTCAATTTCAGGATTTCAGTGAAAACAAGCTTTCTGCAGGGCTGGTCAGATGACAGTTAACTAAGAATTCCTGGGAGTGTTTAATCTACACTCTCTATTAATTTATCATTAGGGTACCTTCTAATAATGACTCATCTAATGCAGAAACAAAACCACAGCAGAAACCCTCCCTGCTCCTATAGTACTAGTTACAATGAACTGGGCACCTCTCCACCAAAGCAGTCACCAAACCCCTTTTTTTTTATCATCCCCCAATTAGCCCCAAGGCTTCCAAGGGAAAAATGCCATCAGCTTTACATATGGCAAAGAAAATATTTTAACACTGGCCTTTCATCACATACACAAAATTTCATCGTCAAGGCTCTGTCCAACAGTTGCCTTCAATGTGATGACAGGAATTATTTGTGAATAGGAATAAATAGGAATAGCCTTGAATGGTTTTTCCCCTCACATTTAAATTTTAAAAAGCCTTTTTTTTTTTAACCAAAGATCTTTCCATACATGGGTCTGTGATTCACTCATTTTTGAGAAATTCCCATGTAACCCAAAGTAATACAGCTTTGAGAACATGAGCACACATTTACCCTTCAACAGGGAAATCCTGTACTGAAGATTTAGGGAAGCTCCAAATTAAGGAAAATTTGTGTTTTATTAGGAACAAATAAGTAGTGCTAGTGATTTTCAACAGAAGGCTGTAAATGTGATTCCTCCCACGAGCCCTTCCACCTCTGCTTTACTATTTCCACAGCACAGGCTGCTTCAAAGACCTAAGTGTATCAACAGCACCAAGCCAAGGCAAAGGCACCTACTTTCCCTGTCACCAGGAGGAGAAAATCCACTTGGATTTAAAAGCTATTTTTTATACCTCAAACAACACAGGGCCTTTAGAGAACTAATAACATTCATTTTAAATTTCAAGCTAGATGCTGTGCTTTTAGTTATGGCCATCCTGAAACCCCAAGAGGGAATTGCACCAATCGCTACCCAAGCCTGGGCAGCAGTTTCCATCTGTCACCTGTAAATAAGCTAACTTCATGAAAGGCTCTGCTTCCATGAGCTGTTTGCCTGCAGTCAGTCTTTGTCCTGACCCGTGCATTCATCAAAACCGCCTGCGAGCCATTCCCGACCAGAGGTTGCAATGCACTCAACTTTAATTTGCTATTAGAGCATCCAACAGGACCCACCATAAATCCTGGGCCACTTCTTTAGACTAAACAAGTGTCAGTTCTTTGGGTGACACAAGAGGCTGGCTCAGAGCAAAGCCAGAGAGCTGGCACAGAAGGCGCCCACCACAAGGCACTGGGCTGCTCACAGTTGTTCTCTTCTGCTCAGCTCAGAACTCCAGCACCACACAGACTTGACCAACCAGATCTTGACAGATGAGACAGACGTGTCTGGGAAAGGTGGCCATCCCCAACAGACAAAAAGAGCCACAGAAAGAAAAACTGTGTCTAAAAAGGCTAAGAGATGCATCTGCATCCTCTGTTTTGAGAATATATACAGTGTAAACAATGAAAGAATGTCACTGGCGTAAGACAGCAGAGTGCATTGATCACAAGATGTGAAATACTTGACCAGTTAGGTAATCACTTAATCTATGGCAAGTCATTCATATTGGCTATGATTAACGTTAGCCTACAGAGTCAGATAATATTTTAAAAAAAAGGCAAGTTAACTTTCACACAGATTTAGACATTCTCCATATTCATCACAGATTTAAGCATTCACATTTTGTCTCTGAAATTAAATTGCAGTATGAATAGTTATCTGAGATGAAGCAACATGGTTTCTTACAGTTTGTGTGCTTATTGTCACACCCTACTCACAATCCAAATCTCAGTGCTAAAGTAAGGGAGACTGAACATAAAATGTACCCCAAGCAATCTGCAGCTGGAAACAATCCTTGGCCCAAAACCAAGAGGGATCTACTTCATCTTATCACCTGGAATGAAAAACTTATACATCCAGCCAAGGAGTAACACAAATGCAACCTGATTATTCATATGCTTGTCTCTGCACATGTGTCTCTGACCTGGGCCCTCAAGCATTCCCTGACTTCACACAGATGCTTTCTTTCCCCTCCGGACCAGACTACTTAGCACATAGAGAACATGAATCCTGAAGGATTTAATAAAAGATACCCTTTGGATGAGAAAATTGAGGCTGACTTCCCAGTGCGTCACAGGTAGACCCTGGTACTTATGAATTCAGACTGATTGCAGGCAAAGTTTTTCATCCTGGCAACACTGTTGCCATGGCGACCTGGGCTGATCCTATATTCTTAGCAACCACTCCTAACTCTCCATCCCCAGCATTCCCTGCTTTCCTCCGAGGCTGAGCTGTGTCACCTCATTTCCAAAACGCCCTGACCACCAGCAGAACCACCACAGCAGCACGAGCTCACAAGCTGGAGTGCCTTCCCCACAGGTACTCCTGATGCGTACCTGACACACCAGCACAACGTGTTGTGCTCATAACGGGGTGTGGGAAGCACACCCGGCCTCAGGACCCTGAGCAGGGGACAGAGTCATGCTGGACCTCTCCTGCTAACACTTTCAGATCCTGGGGACACAAACAGGTGAGCAGTGGGGGTCTGTGATGCTCCAAGACCACAAAAATCCACCTTATTTCACACACATACCTAGTTCACTATCCTTCCTCCAGGCTAAAATTGATATTGTATTTGATAAAGTCAATCTGACGTTGTGTAATTGAAGCCACAAGAGGACACGTATAAGACATCACCTGAGGTTTTACAGCACAGAGCAATGGAGCAGTTAGTTATTACACTATTAACAAGTACTTTTCTTGCACAAAACCAGGCACCCTGTACCCCAACAGGCTTCTGAGCCAGCTGAAGATAAATCAGGGGGCTGGCAAACCACACCACCTGCGTTACTGCAGCTCCACAGGCTGTGCTTGGCAAACGCCCTCACTTCCTGACAGAGGCTGTGTGCTGCCACTGCTGCCTGTGGCTGGGCTTCCCTCCACCCCACCCAAAATAAAGCCTGACTTCTCACACTGATTCCATGCAGCACTGAGTGACTGACAGCTCCTCGTGCCAGTAAAGCTTTACAGATTTCACCTGGGAGTGCAAAAAGGAATAGTAGAAGCTACTCCTCAGTTGGAGGTGGAGGGGGAAGTGCAATGCATGGAGCAGCTGCTGACTGAACACAGGTTTGGGCCTGCAAGCCAGCACCAAGCCCAGATGTGCTACCAACAGAAGCACTCAGTAGTGCCAAGAGCAATGAATTTGACGTGACTGGCGGCTGCACCACAAAGCCTGATGATCCAGCTGCTCTGCTCTGGACTGCTCCTCACTAAAAATATCACCCCTAAGATCTGCAACAAAAAATAAAATAAAAAAAACTGCTGGAAACAAATAATCCACTACAAAACATTAACCATGCACCCAAGAAATGAGAGAAAAGATTTTTCAAGTTTTAATACATGTGTTAATGTTCAGGTTCTGATCTTAAAGGTCTTTTCCAACCTAAGTGATTCTATGGAAGTAGAGCTCCAGGGAGGTCTCCAAAGGGAAATTTTAAAGCAGCAGGCGAACAAACAGAAAATACTATGTAATGGCACATTCTGAAGTAAGACCACCAAATTCCAAAGAAACATCATTTAGAAGGTCTTTTTTGACTCTATTCCAAAAGCCAAAGAACAGCAATTTCCAGATATATTCTAGTGTCAGATTACATTTTTTCTATTGCTGTGGTAAATTACAAGTTTCAACTAAGATTAAGGCCTCAAACACATTCACACCACAAATGTGGAATCAAAGACTGTGGCTAAATGAGGTTATTCAGCATTCCTAGACTAGAAAGCTCCTGATAAATTTTTGGCTCCCTTCCTGAACAGAATTCTCTGTGTTCCCTGCTGTAATAATGAAGCATCCCTCGTTTGACACATGAAATCTACAATTTGTGAGAAACATTGCAGGAGGACAACAGCTGCTCGGCAAACCTCCTGCTCTTGACCCCATACCAACATGTACCAAGGACAATTTTCCAGAACCACACTGGCTTGCCCTCAATGTACCTGGATAAAATGGAGATTAGCCTGGATATTTCAGTTGTGCTATTTTTTTATCAAGTGCAAGAAAAACAGAATTCTGCCAGATGCTTTGCTAACACACAGACAATTAGATACATTTCCGTTTATGTTTAATTTCCCAGTTTCCTGAGTATTTCTTCTCAGAGGGATCCTGGGAAGAGGCAAGACACGGCATTGCAAAGTGCCCAACAATGTTGTATTTACTTGACAGATTTTGCAGCCTCTTTCAAGTGTGCTATATATAGCTGGTTATTTTGCTTTCTAGTCTAGAAAAGGAAAATCACAGCTGACACAGATTTCTCCTCAGCAGTCGCCTGCCAGCCCTGGCTGCAGATCTCCTCCCACAGCACAGAACAAGCAGCAGAGTCCTGCAGTTGCAGGTGCTCTGAGCACACACTGGACATCCACTTGTTTTGTTTTCTGCCCCAGAATTAAGCTCAGATAACAAAAGGGAAATGTTAGAAATATCAGTGCTTCAGGTCAGTTACCTATTCACTGTATTTGCAATTTAATCCTGCCATCAAACAGAGTCCACAGAGAATATCATATTAGCCACTGGGCTTAATGTATTCTGGAATCAAAGATAAGGCTGCATATATTGAAGTATCCAATTTATACACACAAGCTTTTCTTTTTCCTTTTTTTTTTTTTCCTTAAGACCAAAGAAATGCCAACTGACAGCTTTTCACAGTTATGTCACTTTGATGGTGCTGAGCCAGAACCCCCATGTGAGGAACCCTTACATAATTTATTCCGGTCATTTTCATTTTGGATAGGTGAAAATAAATGCTTTAAAGATTCTACCTTGAAGACCGCAAATTCCCCTTTTTTAACCTTTTAAAAGTGCTTTTAGTATGTAAAAAGAAGGCTGATTATACCACAGTCTACCCAATACAATGTATCCTCTTAACTTTCAATAACCTCCTTGTAAAACTCTGTTTTTCAAGGTGAGAAAATATTAGGAGCTCTCCATCAGTAGCATATGGTGCATTAAACAAATTTGCTCCTGTCACACTGAAAGAAACAGTGCTAAAAGAACACCATGACTGCAATTCCATAAACTCATGCAGTAGGAAAGGCAGAATTACACAGTTTAAATCTGCCCTTTTGTATATATCAATGTTATTTATCACAATACTATAGAACAGTCTTTTTTCCATAAGTTCCAATAGTAATTAGGGGATGCCTCATCCAATCACCACTCCCTCACTCTATTTTTGGCCCTGTTCTTTCTTTGTATCTGTTGTTTTCTGTCGGGTTTTTTCCCTAACAAAGTGCCTTTGTCCAGAGTCAGAGTTGTTATTGCTCCTCACCCAGCCCATGTGTTCCTGCTCGCTCCTCATCCCCTGCTGGCTCAGAACGCCCTGGCCACTGTCCCTCTCCCAGCTCCACCCACCAAAGGATGGCAAAATCAGGGGGTTTTAAGCATATTTCATTCATGCAAAATAGAAGAACTAGGAAGGGGAGATTCTCAAACCTTTAGCAATTCATGTGTGACACAGTGAGGCAATGCTGCTCCTATCAAAGGTTATTTGGAATTTTTTGAATGCGAATCCAGTACGCCCAGCTCCTTCTGTAGCTTAACGTTGAATACACGCATCACAAATACAAACAGCGTCAGAAAAAAAAATCTGGTGGGAAATAGGCTAACAGCAAAGGTCTCCAGGAGGTGAAGCAACGTGGCAAGAGAGACAGGCAGCTACTGTGCCCATTTGTGCGACATCACACAGCCACCACACACACCACAGCAGAGCTAATGTCACAGAATTCCAGAAGGTTTGGGGTTGGAAAGGACCTTAAGGATCGTCTTTTCACACGTGAAAGTCAGTGCCTGAGTATAGGACCATGTTCAGATCCTGCAAACCTGCAGAGCTTCCTGCTTTGCCTTGGAAGACACAAGGGCTTCCAAATGTAGCTCCATCTGTTATTAGTTAGCAAAGAAACAGCCTCAAGTTGCTAAGTTTTATCCCTACCATCACAAACCTTAAGCTGTAATAAAGTAAGAGGTATAGAGCTCATAAGAATTTTTCCATAGATTTATAACTTGGAATAAATATTTAAAACTAGAAGGAAGCCTGCGATTTATTCCCTGGACATTCCATGTTTGCAAAAGACAGTAAATGACCTATTTACAGGATTTTGTGGAAGAAACTGGGGATGGTGAGTCTGGAGTGCTAGAGTTAAAAGAAAGGGAACCAAATGAAAATCCTGTCCTGTAGCACCTGATTAACACTTATTTTCAGGCTATACTTCCCAGAGAACTAAAGGGAGAAGACAGGGTTATCCCCAGGCTTTTACATGGGTTTTTTTTCTGTGCATTTTAATTTTCAATATGTCTGTTTTTCAGGAGCTGTTAAGCCTTGAGCTCTAACCCAAAGTCAATAAATAAATACACAAATACAGGAAGGTTTCTAGGAAAACCCTTTTGGGATATGCCCTACATAGCTGAGAGAGGCCAATATTTTACACATATTGAGCTGAGTTACTCTAAAATCAACTTGTAGCAGAGATGCAATGCTGGCCTGGGCACTGGGGAGGCTCATGGCCGTGGCACAGGAGTCGGGATGCAGCAGGCAGATTCCAAGGAGTAACCAAAGCATCGAGGCCATGACAGAAGGAGTGGGAAGCAAAGAGGAAAGAAACGGAAACACTTGCTAGAAGGGCAAAGAAAATCAGACAATAACAATAATTCTGTGGAACAACTAGATGTTTACAAAGCAAAAGAAGTAGAAAGACTAACCCTGAAGAGAGAAGTTACAAAATGAATTCTCAGGACACCGGCTCTACGCTTATTAAACCATGTATAAACATTTGAATGACAACTCAGCACTTCTGCAATATTTTTAAATCTTCAAACTATTAATAAAATACATTAAAGGGAACAAAAGTGGATTGCCTTTCGTTTTCTTTATATGGCAAATCCCACCAGGCAAGCAAAAGCCATATAACTACTGTTCCATAAAATACTTGGTAATGAGAATATTCATTAGTTCTATTATTAATGTCAACAAGCTATAACTCATATGGCCTAAAAACCTAACAGCAATTCAGTCCTCATGATGGATTTGTTGTTTCCTCATACTAAGCCACTGTTTCTGATTATTTTAATTGGTTACTACTGGCAATACTGTATTTCGTAAAATTAGGTAATAAATTATACAGCTAATCATGTGGTCACAGGAATCATATAAGCATCATATTACTGTGTCTAGGAAGCTGCCTGCTGCTCTGCTTGGAGCTTAAGTAGAAAATGAAGAAAATCTGTCACCAGGCCAATGAATGTTGGTATCATTTTACCACTGATGCCTCACTTAGCTGGATGCCCCACGGGCACTGCCTGCTGAGACACCAGCTCGTGGCAGGGGCAGCTCAGACACAGAGACAGCAGAGCCCACGCTGCAATCCAGGTCACCAAACACCCCACTGCTGCATTCCCGGAACAGTGAGGAAGGAGCTGGGACCTCTTGTCCCAGCACTTCCAACCTGTTTCCCTCCTAGACCCATACTAAGCCAGAGTCTCACCAAATCTCCCTCTGCTTTCCAGGGCTTATTGACTCTCATAACTCAATGCATTAAGTCAGCAAAGGTGAAAATACTTTATTTGTGGGTATTAATTGTGATAACCAGCACCACATCTCTGCCATAGGGCAGAACTCCCTTCACATCCTGCCCTAAGATGGAGCTCTTCTAAGGAACTGTGCAGGAAAAAAAAAAAGAAATTCATCAAGTGTGTTGGGCCCTCTTCTCCCTTCCCCCAGCTTCCTCTTAGCACTCTAATTCTTTCAAGACATTGAAAAGGCTTGTTGGAAAAACAGCTGAGTGGGTGATATAGTATATTCAGGCTTGGTTCACATGAGATTTGACTGGGTCAAAAGATTCCTTTGGTAAAATTTCATTTCCCTTGGAGTGAGATGTACATACTAATGGGGAACTCCTGGTGGTTTTAAGATGAGAGAGATTCACATTAATATTATTTCTTTTATTTTTGATGTATTCTTTCCACTGAGTTGCAGCAGGGAACTCAGGGAAGAAAATGCTGTCTAAAACCAGGAAATTTTTGCTATCACAGAAACACAGAGTAACTCCTGAGAAAAAAGCAGGAATTTTCCAGTACTCCCCTCACTGCAGACTGAATTGATCCTGAGCCATGTCAGTTGTCAGAGGATTTCTCCTTTAGTTATACATAAATACCTGAAAGCTGATCAGGCTGTACTTTAATTATTTCCAGCTAAAACTTCAACAGCAAAGTTTGCCAGCATGTTCCATGATGTGTAACTCATATTTGCATTTCTCCACAGAACTAGGTCAAGGATGCAATTTACTTGTTTCTAATTAGTCTATTAAATTGATAAACAATCTTCCTGCAAAACTTTTTACTTGAAATATGTCTATGAGGCAACATTATTTTAGCCATTCTAGTCTGGTGCGAGCTCAAGTTAACTGAACTTTGGAATTCCCATCCAAGTCCAAAGCCAAGATGCTTGGAAAACAGAAACCTGAGGTGAGATCATGAGAACAACCACTGCCAGAACGATCCCTCATGTAAGCAGAGAGCACCTCTAATTCCTGGGTTTGCTATCCACCAACGGCACGTGCCATAATCCATAGCTACACATTCACCTTCTGGTGATAGAATCCTACAACCGTTTAGGAAGGACAAGACCTTTAACAACAAACTTTCACTGAGCACTGCCCAGGCTACTGCTAAATCATGTTCCCAAGTGTCACATCCACAAGCCTTTTGAACAGGTCATTAATTCCGCCAAAAGGAGTAACCAGCTAAAATTAATTCCACTTCTAAACATTAAAGCATTGTCCAAAGTGGTTACACTGTGGAACACTCCAAACATGGCTCTTCACTCATTAAGGAGAGGGCTGTGTGAAAGCTAATTTTAATTCATGTTAAAAACAGCACTAAGATATGGCAAATTCCAATCACTTATTCCTCAAATTCAGCAAGTCTCATTCTGATGTTTCTTTGGCCACTGACATGACAGTGAGAGATACAGAACACTTTCTATATTCATTTGTAATTGATTAATTCATTACTAATTAAATACTTATATTAACAAACCACATCTTTACAATTTTTACAGTTTTTACATTATTGGAAGTTTATGAATTTATGAGTATTAATTTCAGAGTTACATATAAAGTATATCTACATGAAAACAACAATGTAACTATTCTGCAAACATCAAGAGACACCTCTCTTCTCTTCTGCTATCCTTACTTTGAGAAGTTCACAACCCTAAGAATTCTCACAAGGAAAAAATATTGAAGTGATGAACATCACTATAAAGTGTGTACGGTCACGTTACAAATAAAAATCCAGAACAACAAAAGCCTATGACATATTAATAATGCACAGCTAATACCAAAATTCAAAGGCTTGTCAGAAGCCAGGCAATCCTCTGTTAATTTTGCAGAGATAATAAAAAGAGAACAACAGCAGGCTTGTTTGTAGTGACAATAAACCCATAAAATAGCAACACACAAAATAAAAAGATGCAGCATAGGAAAACGTAAGTAGATTAACAACATGTCAAATTGCAAATAAAGAAGAGTTTTTATACGATGCCACTACATAGTATCTAATACTGCTGAGTGGGAGCATCAACAAAGCAGAGCAAAGGATACAGGGCAGAGAAAAGGCTATGGTGGGAAGTGGGTAAATCATCCTATTCCTCCTGACAGCCGCACCCCTGTGCCTTCCACAGGTTCCATGTGTTAGAGTGAGCCAAAGAGACCAACTCAATCTCCTCCTCTGAGCTCTGGTAAAACCTGAGGAGCAAAACTTACAAGGCATTGCTTTTCCATGCAGAAACAAGTTGTACTACGTGTGAGAAGATGGTTATTCAGCTAGGTTAAGGCTGGAGGCCTGGACTCATCTCCCAATCTAAGACAAAAAAACTTGACAGGCTAAGCTTTCTCAAGCCCCACTGGAATGATCTTGTACTGAACTAGAGCTGTATTATTCTTCTTTCCCATTTTTATAAAAGTTTTAAATTGCTGGGTTGAGGCAGCCAGTACACACAGAGTTAATACACAGATATCTGTCCTCATAATGTGCTTTTTCTTTAATCTTTAATTAATGCTAATAATACTGAATCATGTGATCCAAACAATACACCACAATGGGAATTCAAGGATACCTGTATTACTCATAGGCAGTCTTAATACTGGGTCTACTCCACCTTTCAGACCTAATCTTTAGGTGGTGCATTGTTATAAATCCCTCAGGGTGGATGCTCTCAGCTCCAAAATCATTAGAAACTGCTGGGCTGTAATTCAATGCCTTGTCTCTCTACTCGCTGGGTATGTGCCAGTGCACAAACTGTATTGACAGGTGAAATGAATGGCAGTCAGGAGCTTAAATAAACTCAAAAACCCAACTCAAGCAGCACAGCGAGATGCTTTATCATACACTGAGATTGGGAGCTCTAATAGAAAGGCACATTTAATAAAATTGTCTTCTCAAATTCTTCATTTATCTAACAGAAATGTAAAGACCATACAGCAAAAAGCAATTTTATATTGGTTTTACACATTGTATTGGAGCATGTACTACAACATCATATCATCATGAACACAAATAATGGTCAGCACAGCACGTTGTGGTGTAGTCAGAGTTGATATTCTTCAATCTAGTTATTCCACGTTGCTTTTAACACATCTGTTTCTCTCAGCTCTCAAACTTGGTCTCAATTTTGGCCTGTGCTACTGTTCCAAATTAAAACAAATTATCAGCTCCCTGACCTGGTATTTGCTTTTCTCCAGTCAGCTCATGGCACAGCCCAGTGTAGAGTGGAAACTACGTGGATTAACATCCAGTGAAAACCATCAAAGCTAAGTGCACTATGCTAAATTAATTTTTCCCAGGGTGGACAAACTGCTTAACATATCAGTTTTTTTTTTTTTCTACTGGCATTTAAAAGTATAATATTGCTTTGTTCTTCAGGCACCTGAAAAGCCCACAAGGTGGGCAGCAAAAGGTAAGTCAATGTTCTAAGCAGACTCTCCAAAACACACAATTGTTTGGTCTGTATTTCCATTTCAATACATGCATTTAATGGATACACCAGTTTTTAAAAAAACACAACTCTGCTAAAGTGATAACACGGAGTTCAATCCAATGCCATCTTCAATTAACTTGTGTTTTAAGTCACTCCTTGGTAATTCAGCACAAATCTACACCACATTTAAAGTTTGCTTCCAGTCTGCTCACCAAACTGTTGGAAAATGGTGATACACAATGAATTAGTCACTCAAAGTTATTTCTACTCATTTGTTTGCTACACAAACCAAACCCAGAAAGAACATTTTAAATGAACATTTGTAAATAATGAATTTTTAAAGAACATTTTAAGTAATTTCTATTTCTATTTTAATAATTTCTCTGAGTGGAAGCATGATACTGAATATAATACAGTTTTCTTTATTCGACTAAAAAGTTTGAAATAAATGCTACTTCCTCAAAATACCACAGATCTAAAAATAGTTTAGAAGCCCTCCTTCTGAGCCGCTTCTTTTCCACAGTAATCTGCAGTAATGATGAAATGAGACAAAAACGTAAGAGGAAACTCATATCATAAAACACCAAAGCAAAATGGTAGTTAAAAGGTCATAAAGTGACAGTATTATCTCACACAGAGAACAAAAATGAAAACAGAATCAGACCAAACTGAAATAGAAACCCTTTCAAATCTTCTATCAAACATTCAAGTGATAAAATGCTCAGGGTAGGTCTCTGAAATGGGTTTTTCATCACTTGTTTATTCTATTCCTCCTCTAATGGTATAATTATTCTCCACATCATGAGTGAAAAAGCAGAGACCTGTCAGAGCCCTGCTCATAAGCAGTCTTGCAGTACCAGATATGAACACAAAAGAGCCCTGGAACACAGCAAGTGTCAAGAGGACACAAGCTGGGGGCTGATTAGCTGTTTTCATTCTCTATCGAGAGGATCTGATCCATTAGCACGAGGAGATTGGAAATCACACGGCTACAGCTGTGGTTCTATTGCCCCCATTTTTTTTAATTATTCTTTTTAAACTTCAGGTTAAGTTCTAGCTGATCCCCGAGTCCTCAGCTGCAAGTGAAGAGGCAAAGCAATAAAAAGAGAATTGCTCTAACAACACAGGGACACGTGGAGGAACCACACAGAGTTAACAGACCCCTTGGTCCACTCACAAATTCAGGAAACCAACAAAGCCAACCCAAACAACAATGCTCAGGAGTTATTGCATTTAGGTTTCAGCATCAGGAGAAATATTATTTATGTAAAATTAATACGAAATCTGGTCTCTCTGTGAAATGCTACAAGGGAATTTCTTTTGTGCTGCTGATGTAATGGAATATTTATGAGCACTGGGAATCAGGGCAGTCAGAATTATGACAAAGAGAGGTCACAGAGGGTAGGATTGCAAGGTTACATCAGTTGGGTTTTTCTTTGTGTTTGTTTTTTACTGAATTTGTGCAACATGCCTCTTCACAGATACTTTTATTGTCCTGAATAAAAAAAAAAAAAAAGCGTTGTTGTGAATTTGTCTGTATATAACCTGGATATATGCACTGCAATAGCCATTTTTATTTCTTTTTAATAACTACCTCCATTTGCCCCAGTTTTCCAACACACACATCAAGACACCACTGCTCCAATGCATGTTGGTTTTAACCACTTAACTGCTTGAAGCTAAAAATCAGAATGAAAGAACAACAAAGGGATCACACTGAGCTAGGCATGTTGGAAATGTAGAAAGGGTGGATGGACACAACAGTACTCACCATAGAAGGAAAGTTTTAATGCTCTTTTTGATTCTATATACAGATACCAAAAACTTTAAAAGAGCAACCCAAGCAAGAAATTTCCTCTCAGATCCAACTTGCAGAGCATAAAATTATATACTTGCATAGAACACAAAAATGCCTTGACCTTGAGCAATGTTTTGTTGACAAACTGGGACAGAATCCTTTTGCTACTTAATTGGTGAGAAGACACAGAGTTTACAGTACTACTGGAACATACACCCATCTTCTGTTGTTTTCCTTTGTGTCCACACAAACGACCCAGTTTAGCAGGGCACTGAGGGAATCTCTCCAGATGGGCAAAGTCCATGAAAATATTCATAGGAGGAAGGGTATGCCATTATCCCCGGGCTCTGCTGACTGGATTGTAATTATAAAGATCCCTCTTTTTTAGCAGATGGGTCTCCTGGCGTCTTTCCAGTCTACACTTCATGTTGCCTATTGTGGCAAACGAAACTGTGAAGGAAAGAACTAAAATAAAAGCATTTCCTTGTCTACTGTTGGACAGAACCCACTCTCCTATGTGAATAGGATATTTTAATCCATTTTAAAGAAGAGGCACAAAGGCTCAGTAAATTGCTAGCTGGCTATAGGATTACCCAGACAAGGGAAGCTGGATCACAGCTCGTTGAGCACTGCAGGGACAGGGTTGTTACTCCATGACAAGCTGGTGATCTCTAATTCCTCCAAGACAAAGAGCTGCCACAAGAAGCACGTGTACAAACACAGCCTTTGTCAGCAGCCCTAGCAGGAAGACCAGACAAGAGCTGAAGGGCCTCTTCACTTCTGTAACAGATTTGCCAAGTCAAAGCCAGCCTGGAAGGTTGTACCAGAGCTATCTGATGTCCCAGTAAACAGAAAATTCCAGGCTGTTCAGCTGACCCTAATCACAGGCATTTTCTCCCAGCCCCACCAAACAAACTGAACAGAAAAGACACTGGCTCCATTTGGGCTGGAAAGTAGCAAAGCAGTGAAAGAGAACCACAGTGCCTGTGGAGAGATGGCTAAGAGGAAAGGACACCATACCAATATCCATGAAGCACAGAACATCTTTAGGAACACAACAGCAGGCTCAGTAGAAGTGCATGACAAAGCTTTGTGTGCTGTTTGAGCAGCATTTCCCCAGGGGGCTCTGACAAGAGCCAAGCCCTGCGTGGAACCGCGGCTCAGAGTCCGGAGCGGTGCTCAGCTGGGTCTGTGGGGGAGCAGGGCTTGTCAATTAACGTGAGCTGTGGAGGTGATCTGAGACACGGGGATCCGGCTGCTGCGGCTCCCCGGAGCCCACCAGGCTCATCTTACACTGCCTATTAGGACAGCTATTAGACGGTGTCGGTTTTCCCTCACTGTTACAGCTGAACAAATAATGGGAAAAATTACATGTAAACATCCCCACCATGACTTCTGTATGACTGCTCCAACTGCGTTCCCACCCTTGCTGTTTGCTTATCACGGACTCCACATTTTGAGGAGTTTGCTCTCGGCATCCTCTCAGGACCACAAGGTAAATCTCACTATCAACAGCAATTTTCATGGGAGGAGGGAGGATTATTATGCACAAAATTATGATAAATAACAAACAAGTTTCTTAAAATTGCAATCTGTTTGCAGACAATCTGCAATCAAGAAAGGAGGCTCATTCATCAAGCAAATTGTTACTGAAAATTGTCTTCCTCAGCTATAATCACTCACATACCCAGGGCACTTGCAAACAAAGGTATGAGAGTCCTAGCACCAATTCCTGCTTTTATCTGCTTGTCCCAAAATGCACATTTAATTTCAGAACTTTGTATGTGGAATGAGTACCACAAAACATGCAATCTCAAGTAATGAACTGCAGTGCTAACACAGCACACACCCACTAAAGGTTCAGGCCTGTCATTCTTATTTGGGTTCTTCCAGAGCTTCCACTAACACAGCCACTACCTATGAGACTCCTACTCCCCCTTGGAAGCTGGAAAAAAGCTTCTGGAATGATTTTGGAGGGAGATCAGTCATTTTGGCACAATCGCTTCTGTCTGGCATATAATTAGTTTACTTGGGGAAAATCATTTGCTCCCTATTCGCCCACAAGCTCTTGTGTGTGCACGGAGCATCCTGAGAGGAAAGCTAGCTGGAGGTTAAAATTAGCCAGGAGCGCAGATGCCATTGTCTCCTCTCATTACCTCCTCCCACAAAGCACGTCTCGCATTCAAACCGAGAGGGGCTGGAAAACACAAATTTAAAGCAGAAAGAAAAATAGAAGAACGTAACAAAAATAGCCCCTCTTCAATACAACAGATATATCAGACTCCTCTGGTCAGCGACAACTCTGCAGACAATTTTCCAAGCAGTAACGACAGTATGGCTTCATTAGCATCTTAGGGTTGTACTTGCCATATAGCCTCACGTCAGGATTAGATTCCATTATCTCAAGACAAGAAAATCAGGAGAACACGACAATTAACACTTCAAATGACTTGAAAGAAAACAAGGAATCTTCTGAATAGTCTGTTTCTAGGATGACACGCTGTAAACAAGAACGTCAGCACTGACTTCAGCTCAGCTGCCACAGGAAAAAAAGCATCTGTTTTTCTTCTTGGCAAATACTGATCACCACTGAAACATTCTCATAAATTTGAGATACACTTACACCTTTCAAAAATATAATTAAGGCAAAAGAATCATTCCCATGGCCACATGTTCACCATTTTCAGAGATCTATGTCAAGCCTGACAAAACAGTGAATGAGACCAATGAATTCCAGCACCTTGAAAAATATTTCTCCTCAGAGGGTCCCCTCTGGGCATCCAGAAAGCAAATAATATCTGGGTTTAGGACATTGCTCTTGCCTGTGTGCAAATCTTACCCATGTAAAACATGACCAATGAAACCCTTCTGAAAGCAAACAAAACTATTCACTGATCCATAATTTGCAGTCATGTCAGGTCATGTGTTATTGAGAAAATGGAAAAGATGCACACTCAAATTTTAGGTTTGTGTGAGTGTGTAGTGAGAAAAGGACTGGCACTACTGCTGTGGTGAAACCAACTCTAACACATTAAAGTTCCTGTATTTTCACCCAATATGCTAATTATATACAGACCTGCTAACTGGACTGGCTGGCAGGCAGCTTTCAACAAGACCAAGACAATGTTTCTAAAATGTGTCAGAAGCCTTAATAGTGCAAAATATTATGAGTAAATTAATCCTTCTATCAAATGGCTGACAGCAACATAAAGGGTCAGGGTTTACACACACTAAAGGACTCCTCTTGAAAAATGATTCCGCCATCTCCTGCTCCCAACCAGCAACCAAGAAAAATGAGGTCTGCATTGCCCTCAAATAAGCAGGTCCTTGCTTACCCAGAAAGACTTGAGACACTATCAAAGGGGGGAGAAGAAAAATCCTTATTAGAGGAAAATTACTTAAATAAAGATATGAAAGCAGGCAAGCAAGCTCCTGATCACAAGGTTTACCCAGAAATTCATAAGCCTCCAATAACACAAACCCTATTAAAAAATTATAAAGCTGTGGTTTGTTAATATAAGTATTTCATTAATAATGAATTAATTACAAATTAACGTACATAAAATGTTCTGCATTTCTGTACGCCTCCGGTATCTTCAATGAAATAAATGCATGAAGATTTCCTTTCAAATCCAACAGTACTGCCTATTTATAACTAAAAAAGCAAGGGAAAGATGCTGTTCTTGGATGGCATCACTTTGTACCACAAAGTTGTTTAACACAGCGTCACTGGTCATATACGTGCAGGGAACATCACTGGCTCTTGGGTTATCACAGATTTACTACCAGCTTAAACAGACTGGGACCAAACCCCATATTTTTGTGGGAAAGGCTCCAAAGAACAAGGAAAGCCATCATCTCACCAGATTCCTTACGGCTATTTGAGTCATGGTGCAGAGAGAAAGGAACAGGAAGCCAACATCTTCCCAGAAAACAATGTTCCTGGCTTACACAACTGAAGTTATCATGTAAAGAACAATTACAGAATCATTAAAAATTCACTTACTGGAATTAAAAGTCCAGCATTTTTCAATTCCAAAAGCTGACAATTAAGAAGAAGCAGCAGTGGGTTTAGACAGGAAAGAAAGAGCAATAATACAATTAAGGATAAAACATTTCCTTTTCAATTAAAGACTAGAACTGAACAGAAATTGAAAAGCAGAGATATGTTGGGATTATGACCCCTGAAACTACGTACAGCTTAATGCCAGGTTCTGAATGGAGCTACTGCAGCCTCAAAGGGGCATTCCTCAACTGGCTGGGGTTCAATGCAGCAAAGGGATTCCACAGGCGTTAGTATCGATGAGAGGAGGTTATAAAGCATGTGCTCTCTGTGAGTAAAAAGGGTAATGAAATTATGCAGCTCCTTTCTTCCCCTGCCCTCAGCAGATCCTGCAGACTCATTATCAGTGCTTTTGACAGCTGGGAATCCATCTAGGGCCTGGAATGCTGTGCTGGAACATGCCACCCCTGTGGCTGAAGAGACATGGATCTATACAAGAGCAAACACTGACTTATTTCAAGCAGGGGCTAGTACTGGCCATTAGCTGTGGTACCTGAGCCTCTGGAAAGTATGCCAAACTCACAGCTATAAACACGGAATGGCCACTGAGACACAATACAAAGATGAGCACTTGGACACAGCCCCATTATGCACGAGGTCTCCTAATGGATTTCTCTACCTGCCCAGAAGAGCATGCAACGTGATTTTCCACCCTGCCAATCAAGCCAGGAGTCACATCTGTGCATCTAGGGAGCCATTTCCTTGACCTTCCCTCACACAGAATGAAAAGAGTGCTTGTACTAAAACATCAGGGAATAGGTTTGTGCTCTAACAGCTGATGGCAGCTGAGTTGCCATGGTCACTTTCCTGCTGACCTTCTTTCATTCATTATCGATAGAGCACATTTCCCAAAGATACAGATTAAGTTGGAAGTTTACAGTTTATCACTATAACAAAGACATGTGCTTAACCAGGATGCACTGACCCTCACTTGAGGAAGCATTCTAAAGATTGGGAAAATATTCCCATACCTAGATACCACAGCAAATCTTAAATGATTCCAAAGCATAAATTCCACCCTTTGCCTCTATTCAAGGATATGGTACATAGTTATCCCAGGCACCTTCAACTCCCACCATAATTCGCTGGCAAACAGGATAAACCTTGGTCAACCTTTCCCTAATCCTTCTGCCTTTCTTTGTTTTTTCCTCTCTTGCTTCACTCTCCCTCACCCCATTCCTATGCCTTTTCCCTCCTCCATTTCTGGTGTTACTGCCTTTTCCTTGATTAACTCGATTCCCAGCTCCATGCTCCTAAAGTCAAACACAGCTCTAGTGCATCTACCCACTGGTGACACCTTGTTTTGCCCAAAGATGACCGAAGGGAGCCTGTTCTTTCCTGCACTTGCAAATAGCTCCAGAAGAGTTAGGCACAGGAGGAAATTCAAGGACACAGCCTGGGCAGGAATGGCCATTTACCTCCTGACACAGCCGTGGCTTGATGAGGAACCCAGGGCACATGTGAGAGGACACAAGGTGCGGTTCAAACCCCTCCTCTGTCAGTGCTTCCCACATCAGACACACACAGTCCTGTAAAGATTTCTGGCAGTGTTTCTTATCAGCAGCAAGAGACATTCCACCATTTCCATTGGAGGGAAACATTACCTCAGTGCCCACTGAAAGAAAACCTGGACAAACAGTGCAGGGTTTCTCCATTTTAGCACTGGCTTACCCAAAAACTCCAAGCAGATGTTCCATTCTGCAGCTGATACACAAGAGCCCTGTCCCTCACTCCACAAGGACCTCAATTCAACCTAACAGGATGCTATCCCTGACCAGTGTCCTGAGGACATTTCTATTCTGTTGGACAGACTGGAAGTTAACATTATTAGCCAAACTAAGAAAAAACCCATCTTTTTCAAGCCACACTGCAAGAGCATCATCCTGTGTAAACCAGCAGAGGAACTAACACGTGTGACTGCTGCTGCCACAGTGCTCGGGGTAGTGAGTGCCTTGAGGGAAACCAGAAGGAAGGCAGAGCTACACACAGAGCTCCAGGCAGACTTAAATGCATGCAGTTTAAATCTATCTGAACATCAAAGTGATTAAATTAACCTTAGCAGGCTCTTTGAACATCCTTCTGCAATTTTAACCCTGGGAATCTGAGAAACAACTGGATTAAGACACTCAGTCTAAAGTTCCAGGGAAGTTCAGCCCCTGAACTTGCTAAATCCCCTACTTGTCTGCTTTTTCCTTCATTGCCTTCCCGAAGAAGCTCAGCAGCTGTCACACAACCACATGCCTATTTCTTTTAGATCCTGACTCCTCAGGGTTAAACACCAGGACACTGAGCAGCCAGCTCCTCGCTCCAGCTTCCACTATAAGCAACCATCTTGTTCTGCAGATCACAAGCACTTCCCTGGCAAAAACAGACCATGCCCTTGTCTGACCTTTGATTTTCTATGCACAAAAATGCAGCTGGGATCCAGCCTCTGTGAGATAGGGGAAAAAAAAAACATCCCTACCAGCTCCTTACAGAGCAAAACAGCAGAATCCAGTTCTGTGCATCTGTACAGCAAATTCAATACAAAACAGTGTTCCACACATTGACACAGACAAGTTACTTGCAAATTTCCTATACATCAGCTCAGGTTGCCGAAAACAGAGCATCAAAACCTCATCAGTACTTCTCCTATCTCCTCTACTTCCTAGACAAAAACTTTTTTCCCAAACTAGTTTGTAGAATTTCATTTTATATAGGTTTGGTTTTTTTCATATAAGGCAAAAGATTCTGCAACTTGAAATCCCCATTTGCTCTGCCTAGATAATCAAACAAGGAAGTTTTCCAGAATTGCTCAGAAATGCCGTGTGGAAGTGCCCAAGCAGACGATCAAAGACAGGATGCCTCAATCCAGTTTTCTGACAACTTGGAAGAAACAATTTGACATGAATGTCAAAAAAAATCACCACAACACATCAAGCAGACAATGATTAACAAGCTCTCCTGTTTCTGTTGAGTTGCACTGGTTCCATTGGAGCCTAGTGTTACACAAAAAACCAAAAAGTAACTGGGCATTTGGGAGTTCCATCCCATGGAAATATCTGGCAGGTCCTGTAGCTCCAGAGGGAGCCCACGTTGGAAGTTGCTATTTTCTTGCCCAAAAGGCAGACGTTACATCAGAAGCAAAGGTGACCCTCTGGCTGTCGTGCTCTGGTCTATTGAAATGCACCTTCACAAAGGAAGGTTTAATATGCTCTAACAGAAAATGTCAAAGTTTGACTAAATGTCAAGATATCATTACACTCTGAAACAACCACTTACTAAACAATAGTTGCAAGCCAGATCAAATTTTTAGATACATGTATTGATACTATGCTGGAAAACAATAGATTTTTTTTTTAATGGCACTAAAATACAGATTTTTGACAAAAATTGAAATGACATTTTGTGATCCCCCATTTATTTTACACTAGCCTCAATCCAATTTGCAATTCTTAAGCCTTAAGAAGATCATTTCAAATTAAAGATCAGATGCTGATAAAGTTATCTAGTGAACTATAAATCAAAATAAAGCAATAGAAGCTGACAGCCAAGAATGCTAAACTTAAATTTCCCAAGCAGGAAAGCAATGAAAACTAAAATAGGAACTCCTGAAAACATGCTACTCTCATAGTCTGACAGCTAATATAATAACCCCAACAACTAGATGTATAGTCACATAATTTGTGCAAAACAAACATTATTTTGCTTATAAACATTTTTACTTATAAACACAGGTAAAATACAATGCATATGATGCATTTGGGCACCTGCCATTCTCCCCTATATCACATTTCTCCCACAATTCTGACTTCAAATCCTCACAAACTGCAGACAGGAGTGGAGCAGACAAAAGGAACCTGCTATTTGTAGCTTCTAAGTATGATGGGAAGCAGATGAAACACGTATATGATGATCCACCTGCTTCCTCCTGTGGATCTCAATCTGTCAAGTTTCAAGGCTGTTTCTCTTCCTATCCAATTCTCCTGGCTAAAATTACCTGTTAGGGACATCAAGTTTGCTCTGCTCCCTCTCCACCCTGAATTTTACTAGAGAATGAATATGCCTTTCAGCTATCATTTAAACAGCACACTATTTCCAGCATTTTAAAAAGGACAGAGCCTTACCAGTGGCATCACAAGGGAGTTGATATTTTCTATTTCTCTCTTCCTGAGTTTCTACCAGAACAGCAGTAGGTAAAGTCAGTGTTTAGGCCACAGAATAAGTCATAAATACCAAAAGGGTAAACATTCAGGGGAGCACTTCCCAAAGACCACCAAGTAGACATCTTCAGAACAAATCAATGCACTTTAAGTAATCAATTCTGCTTCTACAATTGCTTCTATTCCCTATTAAAGCGTCCAAAGGCTAAAATAACTCTCAGATTCTGCAATTCACAATGCAATAAGCAAATCTTGATACTTCAGTTTGTGATTTGTGAGCTTTTAAGGTAATGGAAATCAGACTGAGTTGCCCTGTGCCAGAGAAAAGGCTTACATGTTAGTTTTCAAATTGATGAAAACTATCATTCATTTTGCTACGGAAGGTATTTTCCTTGCCTTATCTAAACAGGGCTTTGCATTCAGGAATCCAGAAGAGGAACTGACATTTCCTTTTGGCACAGCTTCCCTCAAACTCTGTAAAATCAAATGCCATCCCTAATGCACGTCGCCTGGTGAAACACGCAACTGCATCACGAGCAGGGTGGGAAGAGGGATGAGCAGAAGGTGGCAATAGAGCACCAGATCCAAATCCACATACACTTGATTCTCTTGGTTATTTTTACTCCCTCTAAACCCATATACACTTTATTCTCAATGAAATGCTCACTCTCACCACAGCACACACCCTTCTGTGTGAGCAGTGTACCTCCACTGAAAACCCAACATGATATAGGTGTGATTTCTTACAGCTGCACCACCCCTGGGTAAAAGCAAGTGTAAAAAAGCTACATTTCTCCTGACGTAGGTGACAAAATTGCAAGACTTCCATAAGCAGCCCTCGTGGCTCTCTGCATCTATCAGAAAATCACAGGAAACGGGGGTTGTGTAGTTTGTCCATAAAAAAGTTATTAGAAAACTATTTACCGCCTTCTGCTGAAAAGCTAAATCATAAGCACTTATCTTAAAGCTAGAGTGGAAAAGCATCATTACATTTTATATAATAATATTCCCCTTCATTTCTAAAAAAAAAAAATCATCTCCTGAGCACTGATGGAAAGTATATGGAAAACTTCCTCCTACTCTTTCCAAGACTGAGAACACTCCTGGTTAACTTCACTGTTAACCAGGTAACCACAGGGCAATCCGGCTCACCTCAAGCTCGTAGTTAAGCCTTTAAGCTTCAGACAGAAAGTGCCATTCCAGACAGGTTTGTAGAGTCTTCCCAAATGAGGATTCTCTCCATAATAAGCATGCAGGAGGGATTGAGAAAGGCAGAGACCTCCCTCTTTCGGCCAAAGAGAGGCGAAGCAGGAATGCACTGCCATTACAAGAGATTTTAAGGCAAATAGGATTGCACTTATTCCCCCACATTTCTGATGGAGACAAATAAAACAGGATAAAAGAATGAGGAGAGGAAATTTAACTGGTGTCACGTGTGCAATATTCCCAAGTTGCCACATTTAACATGACAAGCAAAGACTGATCTTCCTGCACCACAGAATGCAGTTTTTCTCAAATTTGACTTGGAATCGTTATTATTTTCAAGCTTTGCATAGATTTTCTGGTTTCAAGCCTCTTGAAATAAGGATATTTCTTAGCATGACCATGGCAGTACAGCAGATTTTTTCCTGCCCTGCCTTTCCCTGCTGGACCCCAGCAGACAGCAGGACCTGCCCGAGATGCTGCCCACAGCTGGACACCAGTGCCAGCCCTTCAGGGTTTGAAATGGCCCCCATCTGCCCCAATAAACCACACAGAACTGAAGGCCACAGAACCATGCTGACTAGCAATTATTTGGTTATATTTATAATAATTACATTTATAATAATTATTATTATTCCTGGCATGTACTGCTGGCTGGGGAGCTGGGAAAACACCGAGCTGTAAACACAGCCATGGATTTGGTGGCTGCTCACCCACCACTAAAAGGGAGCAAACCTTTTGCTAGACTCCTCATTTTCTCTAGTACTGCAAAAGATCAGGTATTAAAACAGCAACAGAACGAAGCAAATTGAAATAGTCAAGCTATCTGATATCCTAAAAAGCTCTCCAGACTTAAACACATCATCAAATGTTACCCAAGCAGCAAAGAGAACAAAATTGGGATTTCAAATGATTTAACATTCCAGTGCATCACATGAAGTTGCCTCGTGTACCTGAGAACAATCTTCACACAAAGACTTTATCAACTGACCATTTAAATGCCATGATAAGACACAGAACAATCAGTTGAGGGAAAATGAATATACAGAAATGCCACAATAAGGTTACTCACATATTCTGCCAAAATAGTAAAGAAATCTTTCACAGCAGCTATAATTTCAGGGGTTTATAGCATAGAAATTGTCTGATAAACACCTTTCCTCCACTGAGATTAAGGAATTAAAAACACATAAATCATGGCACAATGATCCCCTCAGCAGCAATTAATAACATTATTAGTAAACACTTTCTAAATAAAAGAGTCTGCTTTGCTTAAATACTAATCACTTTTTATTACTCAAAGTAATACAAAGAAGCAGCTCAAGTGTAACATGGGAAATAAACTGTTAACTACATCTTGGATATTCTTTTAAAACAATGTTAAAGGGTAAGCTACACAACAGAGCAATCAACACTTAAAATGTCTTAATTATCAGTGTTTTTAAATAACTTTGCTTCACTGCTGTCCCAGCTACAGCGTCCTGACTGGTTCACGGATAAAGAAAATTATTTCATTGCTATTTCTTGCCCTGGCTTGTCCCCTGGCTTAGTGACAAGAGTACATGGTCCCCACTCTCCAGCAGGCTGGCAGGGGACCATCATTCCCATTTAACCTTCATTCCAGAACACTGGCCTTTGTCAGAGAAATGCTGCCCTTCAGGCCCATATAAATAACCCTGCTTCCCCTGGAAACTGGAATTTGGCCATGCTTTGGGCCTTAACTGCTTCTTACATGCTACAACTGCATTAATGTGAGACTTTAGTTGAGGGAAATGATGAATAAGATGTTCTTTGCTGGTTGGCAAGTGTAAAGTATATTAAACAGCACAAACTAATTAAACTTTTTCATTTTGTTTAAAGAAAGGTATGAAGAACATTTTGTAAAAGAAAAAATAAAAAATTAATAACTCCTAAATATTGGTTTTCTTAATTCTTTGTATTCACATCTCTAAATATAAGTGACTGACAGGTCATGAAACAGTCACACACTCAAAAATAAGCTTAACAATCATCAACCACACACCCCCCAAACCTTGGAAAAACAATTTTCAAGCTGATTCTATCCCAATGATGTAACAAAAAAACCCCCATAACTGATATATATGTTTGGAGAGAGCAGCTCAGTTTTGTGACACTATCCCAAAGACAGATAGCATAAGTTTTAAAGGAAGAGTAAGTGATGGAAGAATCACTGTGGTACCTAAATAAATATCTGGAGTTGTATTTTACACAAAGGTACTGTCACTTAGGACTTAAATTCAATTCTGATGCCTTTTGGCAGTATTTATTTTAATAGCAATATAACATTATGATGAGCTGAACTATTCAAACATCAATTCAGCTCTCTGCATTTTCATAATTCCACCCACTTGCAATTAAAGTAGAAATTGTTTAGAAGAAAGAAAGCAAAGAAGAAAGAACAGCAAAACATTTTCTTACAAATCCCTGACTAGGGACTGGACAAACCAGAATAAATTCTCACACCAACAGCTGGTACTGCTGTGGTGCAGAGAGCAACACTTGCAGACTGCCCAGTGATTTGCAGTATCAGGTATGATGGTTCTTATCATACCAAATTTAAACCCTCCCAGTGCTTGGCATCCATCTCAGGCTGACAGTCTAGGCCTATAAAAAAACTGCATGTGCAGAACAGCTTATTTTAAGAAAATTCCCACCACCCTCTCACTGAAAACCTGTAGAATATTCATGCTTGGAGCACAGCCTTGAAAATCTGGCTGCCATACCAGGGACAAACAGGTTTTGTGCTACGCCCAAGAGAATTCATCCAAAAGTGAACAAGTCACAGGCCTCAATAACCACAGCTTACATTGAATGTCACAGTATCTGAAAGCCCAGATGTGTCCTGGTGCTCCTGGGTATACTGAGAGGAGGGAAATAAGGTGGGATATTCCGCTGAGCAGCCCTGCCTCACCAAGGACCGACCCAAAGGGAACTGACTTCATGGAATAAGGCCAAATCCCCCATTTTTGATTAATTTTCTTGGTTTCTATACTTTAACGAAGTTACTTTAAAATCAGGATAGTACAAAAAAATAGAAAAAGAATCATTAGCAATATTTGAAATGAAAGACAGAAACAAAAAAAAAAATCAAGTACATTAATTTCTTGTGTTATGAAATCAATAGTAGCTTTTTCACAAAAGTCCTGCATCACTCAGCACACAAAATGGATGGAGCTTCCTATTTTATCCTCCCTTTTTAAACCCAGCTGTGATTACAGTTATTCATTTCCTGATGGCTTCCTTTGGAAAACTAATATTTTATAAATAAAGCCATACTTAGGAGAGCAAGAGGACTGACAAGACAAACAGTAAAGCACTGCCAAGACACAAATGCCTTGTCATTTGGATAAGGATTCCTGTCTTCGGTACATGGTATTCTCAAAATATTTCGGGTTTGTTCTTGACCATATGCCTGTATTCAAAATAATATTTCAACTGTAGCAATAACTATTCATAATCTGTAATATGTTTACTTTACTCTTTAAGCCTTGTATCTCCTCTCCCTGAACCTAAGAACACATCCCATATTCTAGGAGAGCAGATTTTGTGTGTCCCAGCCCAGCGGCCAGAACAGAGGTGGTGGCAGGAATTTCCCTGGGGGAAGGGGTTACCTCAGCTCAAGGAGGGACAAGTTTGTGAAAGAAAAAAACCACTGAGGGTTATTAAATCACAGAGACAATATCCAGCTCAGGAAATCCTGAGCCAAAAACAGCTGGAGGCCAGGAGATTATTTAGGGGAAGTAGCAGATATGCTCGCCCTGTTGCTGTTCTTCCCCAAGAACCAGGCTGTGGATATTGTTCAAGAGAAAACACTGAGAAACAGACCCTCTGAGGAACAAAGCAGGCAACAGGTCACTAATTAATGGCATATTTATGGTTTCAATACTATCACCAAAGTAATCTTTAAAACAGCATTTAACCAAACAGAAAGAGGATTGAGAATGAAGTGTTACATAATTTTTTGGCCACCATGGAGCTCAATCTTCAGCCAGAAAAACTGGTGTAGAGTTATGAGAAGATGTGGAGTGAGTGGCAGCTCCCAGCTAACCTTCCTGAGAGGGGGATATAAACAAACCTTATCAACCTCTTTCTTAACAGGAGGATCCTTTCCTCTTCCCCCTCTGCTGCAAACACCCCCTATGTTCTGCTGGACAGCACAGGCCTTCTTTGGGAAGTCTCTGTTCTCTTTCTGATACATTTTAGAACATGTGTCCAACCTTGAACATTAACTGTAGAGGATCCTACATCACTCTTTTGCGTCAGTATTTTCCAAATTCTTAACCAAAATTCAGGTTTTCCAGCTGCTACTCCACTTTAACTTTTGGAAGACTAGTGGATCAGTCCATAAACCATGAACTGCTTTCCATGAACAGTTATTAAATGTGGATCCCAGCAGCCCCTTCCACTGCCTCACGTTCACCCCCAAGCAATTCCTTCAGTCAGAAGGTGCAGCTGGAGGCTCTCTGCAACTCCATAACCACCAACCTCAGCTCCACAGCATTCCAAAGGCCCTGCTTAGCAGTTTTAATTTCAACCCACTGTTTGCATTTGCTTAAAAATCTCTTCTACAACAACCTGCAAACAGACTCTAGAGTCTGTACCAAATTCCCATCTAAAATATGGCTGTTGTTATCTAAGGAAAAAAGCTAAATGTAGCAGAAAGTGTCTACTGCCTACCCTGGCAGGGTTTTATCCAACAGCCTTGAGTTTTTAACTCAGCTACATCAGCTGACTCCCCTCAGACAATTTTTAAGTTCATTAACGTTTGCTAATCTAAAATCATGAATATGGACTTTGTTTTATTTAACATACACTTACACACTCTACACCCACTCACATGCATATATACTTATACACACGCGCATACACTCTGGTATTTTCTTTCCATTAGAAGTGTTTGGGGAGAATACTGATTGCACAGCTTTGATACATGCAGCTTCCTCCCTATCATTTTATGACCATTTTAGTTAACATAATTACCATTACAGCAGATCCTAATTTGTTCTCATGGCTACAAATTCATGAGACAAACTGCTGTGATGCTACAGCCTGATCAAAACAAGAGCAGGCAGAAAAGCAGCCCAGCTTTCACCAGCTTCTTTAGCTGAAAGGCTCAAGCACAGAAAGGAAATCAAAATCACTTCCTCTACCTTTGGGTTCCCACCTCTGCAGCCTTCTCACTAGAGATGTTACAGACTTGGGTGGCTGTGAAAACTACAGAGCAGGGTTAGAGTGTTTTTTAAATGTATACAATACACACCAGCCCTTTTCCTCCTTCCCAGAGAATTCTGGACAATGGATTTGGTGGGAGACGACACAGAAGGCTTAGCTGGACAGATCATTAAAAGCTTTGCATTCCTAACTTAAGGTGTATGTAGAGGGAAGATTTTGGTACCCCATCTTGTTCACATTTAATAGACAAAAAATTTGAGGTATTATCATTTTTAATGATTATTTCATGCCATTGTAGAATAGCCTAAGGAAGCAAATGATTTATGAGAACAGATGTATTAACTACATGCCACTGATACTTTAGGAAGGAAAAAAACCCAGGCCTATCCATTACAGCAAAAAGAGTGATGAGACTGACCTCATTTGCCCTCAATGGTGTCTGTGGAAAACTTTCTACCATTAACACTTGTATTCAACACAAATCTCACTTCCAGTGGATTTCCAATTGACTCCTGAAATAGAGCCAATGAAACTAATCTTCAGAGAGAGCAGAGCATGCATGAAACACTCAGACTGCCACAAGATTAGATGTACATTTTTAAGAGGCACTTAAAGACTTAAGAGTGAAAATTCTGCCCTACACAAACACACTTAGAAGTAGGCACACGCTCAAAAAGATGACATTCGACACTCCCAAATCTTCAGTGCTGTTTGAAACCCTGGCAAGGATGTGTACCTTGGCCCATCTTCAACCTCTACCTATGCCAGAAATAGCACTGGAACACGGATGAAGAAAAGCAAAAGCAGCAATATTCTGGATTTACATCTTATCTGAGATTGTCTGAAACATTAAAACCAGGACAGTATCTTTAAAAGCAGCTCTGCAGAGTGGCCAGGCCTACATTTTCATCTCTTCTGGCACAAAAAAGAAACTGCAAAATCTGCATCAGAATGAAGTGTTTTCTCAACAAATGTTTATAGCAGAATGTAAGAAATTCGTCTGGCTGACAAAAACTACCCATTCTCTCACTGGAGAAACAATGTCCTTTTGTCTGCCATGCTTGTGGTAAAAGAAAATAAATAAGATTTTGGCAGAAAAGCTAATATAGACTACACAAATTTGGCAGCCAACCTGTTGCTCTTTGCAGTCAATGCTTCACATGTCAGGTTTCACGTTTTATCTGGAAAATAAGCCGTGGAAAAGCTCAGGACCATGTGAGACGCTTCCTCAGGATTTAGACTCTGGGCTATTTTTTAAGCAAAGCAAAACCACCTTGGGAGATTTTAGCCTATTTAAAGTGGCTTCTTCCTTCTATATTTATCTCCAGAGAAAAAATCTAAATCAGAAGAGAACAAGCCACCAAAGAGCCACATACAATCTGCTTCTCAAACCGTGACTGCTCCAAGCAAGAGCTCGTTCCACACTCATTTCCTTGGCAGGCACTGAAGTGGGAGCAGTTTTCGAGCATGGCTGCACAATGCTGTGCAGCATGGAGCATTCAGCCCTTGGCCAGCGCCTCCCTCCTCCTGGTGGCAACGTAGCTGCAGACTGCTGCTGGACACTGCAATTGCCCTGCCTGCCTTCACGGCCCATTAGCTGCAATTTCTGCTGAAGCAGAGGCTGTCCTCAGCTGGATTCAGCTCAGCTGCTAATTGTCCCAGCATCTGAACTCATTCCATGTGAAAATCAATAGCAAACCTGAAATACTTTCAAGTCTTCATAGTCACTCTGGAATTTCTCCCATTTTGTACTCACAGACCTCAAGAAGACAAAAAGAAAATAATCCTGACTTCTCTGTGCTCATTTTGGTTACCATAAAAATAAAGCTTTTCCTTGTTCTTTGTAGTACAGGGGAGATCATGACGGATGAAATTCATCATGGAGAAAATGAGCCCCTTACAAAGCAATACACAGAGGCAAAAAGCAGTGCGAACGTACCACACACCATTCCACTCTTGTTTTGAAGGAACAGTCTAAAGTCAAAGGGTAATTCATTCATTATGCCCATTTAAATTTTCATGTCCCCTTAGGCTGCCAACATAAACACCAGTTACTGTGACATGCAATCCTGCTTTTCCAGATGTAGATATCTGTTCCTTAGGAAATACCAACAGGCAGACAAGAGCCACAACTTTAAGTGATTATATATCTAGAAAGAACTTAATATGTTTGCACATACAAGCATTTCTGACACTTATGTCAAAGATGCAGTTTCACTTTCAATGTATACCTTTCTGACACTTATGTCAAAGATGCAGTTTCACTTTCAATGCATACCAAAAAAAAAAAATCCTCAAGTGCTGCATCCATTTTTTAAAGCAGGATAATATTATGAAGGTGCAGGCATAAGAGCCTTCTAACAGCTCTAAAATTTCCATTGCTCACTGGAAAAAAAAAATCTTAATACAAGCACACATGTCCTCTACTTACAGCCTTTTTCATTACTATGATGAAGATGTTACCTAAAGAAAAATGCCACTACCAGAGAGTGGGACACAATCAAACAGTAACTCACATTCAGCTTGGCTTAAACAACAACTCAGGCTCAAAAATATCTGGCAAGCAGATCAACTATTCAAGGTCTGGAAAAACAAGTTTGTTTTCCTGGGACAACTTCTTTACCTACATGTCACCATTACCTGATGAATGCCAGTGCTTACGAAAATAAAATCACCTTTTAGATGCTTACCGGCATCTATAGGAGTTGTATATTGGCAAGCCACTGCCTTTGTCAGATGTTTCAAAAACCAAAGAGACACAGCAAACACACAATCTAAATCATAAGACACAATAACTATCTCCCAGTCAGCAGATCTATCTGATCTTGGCAGTCAGTTACTATTCATGGAATTTTTAGGTTCTCCAGTACTAAAAAGACACAGGAATGATATTAAGAGACTCCCAGTGAGTTCTCTGGTGAAGCTGGATGTTAAATCCCCCCCCACCCAGTCACCTCAGTTTTCCAAGGAAAAATTACTGCTTCTCTCAGCATTTTATCAAGGGCTGTGCAATTGCGCCAGTTCAGGATCACCACTGAAAAGAAATGTGGCTCTCTACAGACAAGGCAGAGACAAAAAAGCAAAGAATGGATGACGCCTGTCCTGCTGCCCAGCTCCATGGAAAGCTGGGGAGGCCAGGTGCCAAAAATGCACGAATGTCTTTCATCAAAAGCTTGAAGAATAAAAGACATGGAAGCATTTTCCTGCTGCATAGCACAGCACTGGCCACCTTGCTACCCACCAAAGTCAAGTAAACACGTTTTCATCTGGGATATAAAAACAGATATACACACACAGAGGTTTTGATTACCAGCTCCTTGGTATACTGGAGAAAAAGAGAGCACCTACCTCTTGAGAAATCCATATGGACACGGTCCATGTTTCCACTGGTACCTCCATGATCATGCAGGCTAGAAACTGGTGATGTTAAAGTCAAGGCACAATTCCTAGAGAACCTGAAAGCTGAGAGGATTTTGACCTACCTTTGTGAATCCCTGGCCCTAGCATGTTGTTTGGCATTTATCTGAATTAACTGACAACATGACACCGAGATGGTAAAGTCCTTTATTGACAGCTCACACTCACACATGTGGCTCAACAGACACAAGTGTAATGTACCAACTAAACACAGAGAAACAAAAAAAATGAATCTATACTTCAAGAATCAATATTGCTCGAGATGGTGATGATGTAGCTCACAGAGCAATGCCTGGTTTATTGAGATGACCTCTGAAAACTTACCCAGGCATGATATTATTATTCCCATTTTTAAAAATAAAGGAATTTTGTACTCCTCAGCAGCAGAGTCTCTGCTGGCTTCTGACAGAAGGTACATTACTACAGCAACTAGTGATGGTCATTAAGACAGACAGGACACGACATGTTTACAAGAGAAAGCTCCTAGTTATGTTTCAGAGACCTGATAAGATGTCAAATGTAATAAACTAAATTGCCTGAAACAAATCACTCTAATTTCATCTTTTGATACCATTATATCTGTTTCCCCACAACGTATCCTAGTGTAGGCCATGGGACATAAATGCATCCAGGATCAAAGTTGAATTCATTTTACACTTAGCAAATACATGAGACATTCAGTGAGCCTTGCACCAGATCTAATACTGTTGCTTGCCACATAAAACTAGTGCACAAGTAGTTCCTGCTGATTTCATATAAATTTTTATCAGTTCCAAGCAACCAGGGGTTCTTGGTGCTCAGAACACCATGTGCAGAAAACAATGACTGTACTGCACTGTGGGTTCCTCCTTCACTCCCAAATTTCTGCAAGTTTTGCCTCCCCTTCATGACTGAAGGGTTTTTTTAAAATGTCTGGCTCCTTAAATTAAAAAAAAAAAATCTCAAATGGCCACAAGCAGCAGCATTTTGTTTTAATGTTAGCCAAGAACTTTCTCTTTTCAAAGGCTAAAATTATGCTGTGGAACTCTCTGGGGAACAGAAAAGACCTTTTAGTTCTCACAAAGGCACTTATTTACTGATAAAAAGCAGAACTTGTACACATTGATATGTCTGTGCTTCTGCTTACAAAAACCTGTGAGACAGTAGAACTGCAGCAAGCCTCAGCAAAGAAAAATTCATTTATTTTCCTTTTTGGCTGCAAGAAATTGATACCCCATCTTTCAAAATACTTCTTATTTAAAATTCAAATCTGAATAATTAAGTGCAACCAAAGTTTCAGCTGGACAGATTTGTTCTTAAACCAAAATTTTCCCAAACTCAGGTCACTAACTCAGCTTCAGGTGAGCCTTGTTTCTCCATGACATTTCTTTGTCAACAAAATCCCAGAACAGACAAAGGAAAATCAGGAAAAACAGTAGAGAAAGATAAAGTAGTTGCATGCAGCCAATAGTGGAAAGTCTATAAAAGGCAAAACCAGAATTTTTCAGCCAAAAATCTTGTCAGAGAATACTTAATTTTTGTGTCCAATGCAGTCTGGGCTTTTTAACTCAAAATTTATGGAAGGAGAACAGATAACAATCCATTAGACTCCATAATCTTTTCAGAAGTAGGAAATTCAGGGATAAATCTCCGTTCTGCCCACTAAAATCAGAACTTGCCTTTGTCCCCAGACATTTCCTAATCAATAGCTCTGTCTTCCTCTTTGCACCCTTTTGTCAAAAAGATTAATTATAATTTTCACTCTAATGGAAATAATTAGGAAACAGTGACATTTTTGCAAGCCAGAATCCTCTTCCTTGAGCCAGCCTTGGTGAGGATTCTTCCATACAGCTTTGCATTACCATCCCTAATTGGAATTAACAGCAATTGCTCTCTGTAACCATGGCTCTCCCATCAACCCACACCCTCCTGAGGGATTTCACAGACAGCAACATGACAACAAACACTGCACAGAATTATAATCGATTATCAGTGATGTGAAAAAAAATCATCTCTAGGAGAGCCACTGCAAATGAAATATAGCTGGGTTTTCTTTGATGCTTCTGTGTGTTTGTCACCAGCAGAAGCTGAAGCTTTTTGTTCACAGCATATTTACAGACATTATTTCCCAGTGCAAGAAAAGGCCTCACATACCTCCATATCCATCTCTCTGCCAAGGAAGGAGCTGTTTAAGGACCAAATCTGGGTCTAGCTTCCTCTGAGTTACTTAGTGGTACCGTGCCTTAGAAATGCTTCTATCACTTTATAATCAGCATGTAAAGCAGACTTTCCAGTGATCACAAGTGCAAGAAGAGATTTCGAGAATGACACTTAAATATTTCATTCATCATCGCCATCATATTATTATTACTACTTTTATAGCAAGTAAAATAATTTCAGCCAATTAGCTGGACCCAGGTTCATTAATTTCTCTGCCAAGACATTCTCAATAGAGCAAAAGAAAAATAAAAGGAGGAAAACACTCAAAATATGTACTCTAATTATTTGCACATTTCTTATCGAATCTAAATTAAAATACCTTTTGCAACATGCTGGCCATTTAAATGTCAATTCTTCATGTCCCCTTCGGTTACTTACCTAAAAAAAAAACAGGAAAAATACATTAATTTTCCATGTTCTCAGATGTATCATGAGTCATGAATACTCTCCACTGCTCCCCAGTAAACCTTCAGTGGTTTTAACTTATAATTAGGATAATAGGTTTTAGTTGTTTTATTAGTTTAGATGACATGTTCCCACTTTGCCTCTGCTGAGCATTCAGTAATTGAATTTAAGATCTTTTTTCTTATTTTTTCTTTTTTCCTCCACCGTACATGATTTCAAAATAAAAGCTACTTGATGCCCTCAATAACTTGATTTTCATATTCTGCCTATTTACTCTGGAAAAATTAATAATTGCAGTCACAGTAATGGAAATATAAAACGTTCAAAGTAAAAGAACCCAAATGTGGTCTTTAGTACAGACATTTGTGCAACTTCTTAGCAGCTACTGGAAAGATATATTTTGGGCAGATGGAGCACAGGACAGCACACCCTGGACAGTGCTATACCCCAAATCGTTACAGAAGTGCATCTTGCAGTTGGGAACAGCAAGGGCAGCGTGTGCACAGCAGGCTCGCCATTCACTCCCACAGAAACATGGGCTTTACACCATTATACACTGCATCTCTTCTCTGTAAAACCTTTCCAAACCTGAAAAAACAGGCAGGTGAGCTCAGAACTGCAAAAACCACTGGCTCAGCCTGGCAGCAGGACCCTGCAGGCTCCTTGAGCTAATCTCACCCCATCCTCACCCCCTAACCCACGCAGGAGGCCAGGCTACAAGCACACGTGCCAGGATCTGCCAGTCTCAAGTGAACCTCAGCTCCTGTTTCTCCCACCCACACACCATCCAGCACTCTTCTGGGACTGAACTGCATTCATCATTATTGCCTTCCTATACTCCAGATAATTTTAACAGTTTACAAAACATCCTATAAATGGTCCTCAACTACCAAAATTATATCCTAAGAAAGAAGAAAACCATTTCACATTTCATCCATACCACCACTTTTGCCATATGCCAGTTTTTAGATGTTTTCTTAACCAACGCAAGTTGAAAATTATAAAAAACGTAGGTGAAACCCTTAAAAACCAAATACCTTTCAAATTCAGTAAAGAACTCATCTGAATTTCTTTAAACTCCTTATTTTCCAGCATTAAGCTTTCCCAAGCTTTCTGACAAATTTCAGATGGAAATATCACTTATTCCCATAATGTGCTCACACTGAACAGAGTGTACAGGCTCAACATTCTCTCTGCCTGCATGCAACTAACTTTATTTTAAACTGAATTTTAAATCCCTGCCAAATTCATACATCTCCTGCACAAGTTCTGCTGCTTCCACCTCCTGTCAACCTACTGTGTGATGCCTCTGAATGAACCCTTTTTTTTCCAACCTGGCAGATCTCTTATTACCTTCCCCTCTCAAAGCAGCACATTTTGCTCCTCAATCCCCATGCATGTGCATGCTGAGCCTTTTTCAAGGGCAGCCTGCAGTTCAGAGCTCTCCAGGATATGAGCCCATTTCAGAAGATATAACACCATTATGCTTTAGCTACAGGAGTTACTAAGCTGGGGTTAACACGTGCTACTATAGATTTTTGTCCTTAAAATGACAACTCAAGGTATAATTGCCATCCAACTAGAATTATCTGATGAGTCATGCTAGCTGTCAGGTTTGGTTCATTTTTCTCCCTTTTTTATAAGGGGAAGCATAATTTTCAAGGTCAAAGTGAAAACAAATTGATCCTGATGATCAGAGGCTGTCCCACGGCTAGTTTTCTTACAGGAGTTTGTCATGATTACCCACACACCCCTTCCACAGGGAATTCTGAGTTATAATCAAAACTTGACCCACTTTTTTTCAGTGCCTGCTCTGGAATTTAAAAAGTTGGGAGGGTCCTCCACAACAAGTACATGTTAAACTTGAAGTGCTACAGTTCAAGCTTATTTCTGAGGAAAAATACCTTTGTGCTATGCCATTTGGCAAGGGTTACACTGAGCCATTTGCCTGGGGCTTACACCAGAAAAGTCAAAATGAGGACCGGCACCCCTTGGTGTTCCTTAAGATCAACCAGCAGGAACACCCATTATTCTGCTGTCCTTTGCCAACCTAGATGGGATCAGAGCCTTCCACTCAACTGACGTGTACATTTTCCTTTTATCAGTGAAAACAATGACCAGACAGACTTCAAATGAGGTGACTCATCGGCAGATAATGAATCCCATTCCATTTCTGCCACATAACAGCCTTCATTTTGTGCAAGGCATGTCAGGCTGTACAGTCAGGAACCATGAGGTAAAAGCTGTTCAGACTTCATTTGGCATTCTAAACAATTCCTTCCAGAAACACCCAGTAGCAGGTGCCATGCCACCACTTTTATCTATGCTTATCCTCCAGTTTTAGAGGGGGACAAAGATGCAATAGTTACTGTCAATCAGGGAGCAAATCTGTCTAACATTTAAACATTGAGCTTCCTGTGAAATAGGATTAACGCTAATGGATGAAGCTGTCTCCAGTCTGCCTAACGAAAAAAATGATCCTGCAAACTCTGACCAGAATTGTATTAACTACCAATTACAGACATAAATATAGCTAGGAGACTGAAATCATATTTTGCCTACTGCTGCAGAGGACTTGAAATGAAAATAGCTCCATCCAAATCAATATACAGCCATCTGTTCTGCAAAACGCTGACAAATCTCCTCCCTTCGGGATCTGTGTCCCCCAAATTGGATGAAGAAGTTGCCTTGCCTTCGCAATGCTCATTCCAAGAGTCAGCAGGGGCTGGTCAAGTTCTACTGTCTTTCACTGATGCCTGATGAGTGCTTTGGCTCATCCCACATCCACCAAATAACTGTTTTTTATTTCCATGCCAGGTTCTTGCATCTGCTTAGAACGCCTCATGCAAGAAGGCAACACTGTGGATTTTTTATTTCCATGCCAGGTTCTTGCATCTGCTTAGAACCTTCATGCAAGAAGGCAACACTGTGGTTTGCTTTTCAAAAGTCACTTCAAAAAGCCATTAACACAGAGCAAGCTGAAAGCCAAAACAATAGCCTAGCAGAAGACAGAGTCATTTTATTCACAGACTGAATGGATGGTCCTTGGTGGAACCATATGGGGGACTTTTCTTATTGACATCAGGTGCATAGGAGCTTCATATTTCCAAACAAAGCCATAGCCAGGCAGATTGAGCACAGCTTAGTTGTTAGACCATTTGCAGTGATTCAAATCCACACCTGATTACCATTTCTAACATAAAAATTAAAATATTAAATGCTGCAGAGAAGTAAACATTTAATATAAATCTCAATTTGTATCCTGAGACCATTATACACTGCCTAAAATGTAAAAAAAAATTAATGTATTTTTGTGCTCAGGCACTTTCAAACCAGCTGCCCCTGCATCCTCCTCAAGAGCTCCACAGTGAGCTTCTGATCTTCTGCAGCAAATGGTCTGGGCACACTGGCCATGCAGCGATTCCCTGGGGTCAAGAAGAAGGGAACAAAGCTGCCTTTGTGCACATTCCCTGGACGGCAGCGAGAGCTCGGTCACAGATGCAACACCAGCAGGGACAGTGCCAATCCAGTGTGCCCAACCATTAAAGCACTGACAGCACTGACCCCTTCACTGAGACAGGCTTTCTAAGCCCAAAGTGCATCTCAAGATTACCAGGTTAAAAAATCCTCACAAAAATTGCTCATGTCTAACTGGAGCTTTAACATTTCAGAGCCCACTTCTGCAAACTCTTTGAAGCCATCAGGGCTATTTGTAAGACTAGCAATTCTGCCAAAACAGTAATTTAGTCTCTCTTCCTCCTAAGCCTAAGGACCACTAAAGGGATTTTAATAGGTTTTGAACAGTTTAAATCCACTGTGCTCTTGCAGCTGTTCTATGTTAACAGCAAATTCACGGTCTTGCAAATTCCAGTTACATTCTAAGGGTGAAGTGGCAACTTAGTACACCTTTTTATACATATACACACTACCTACATAATGCAGTACTTTGTATTTGGCTTCATTTACTGCCATTACAGCAATCTTCTTAAAAGCACTAAAGTGCAAGACTAATATCTGGATCCAAGCTACCTCTGAAGTCAATCTAGGCGTTAGCAGCAAAGCAATCTATTTAATCCTTTAGGGAAAGGGAGAGAACTAATAAGCAATGGAAATACAGCCAAAGCAAGATCTCCACAAAGCTACCCAGTCATGGAAGATGGGGCAGTAAAAATGTCTGGTAGCAAAAAACTGCATCTGCCTTCCTACCCTGCTGCAGCCCTGATCCCTCCCACGCGCTGGCTTCCAGGCTGAGGGGGAAGCAGCAGCTGGCTGTCAGCTCAGAACACAAATCCCACACACACAGGATTCAGCAACAGGTAGTGCAACACAGTTTGTCTTGGCCTACAATACAGAGAGCAGAATTGGAACCGTGATATCCAACAAGAGAGAAAAGGAACAAAGAAGGGAGGGAACAATCAGTCAATCTGACATCCCTGGCTTCCCTGAGCAGGCGTACAGACTACAGATACTCATTAATGGCCAGTAATTAGATAATTGTCCTCCTACACACTGAGAGCATTTCAAACAACTCCTAACAGGAATGACTGCTAATTCAATTCCCAGTTATTGATAAAGTAGTTTACAGCACTTATGAATTCTGACACATTTTCTGAGACGCCTCAGCGTTTCCTTGCTCCGTGACCCAAGCAGATCTTGTCACTGTGTCTCTCTCAGGACAGGCGAGCTCTGCTGACCGTGCTCCCAGCATCACAAGGGACTCTGAGCCCAGGGTGACAGCACGGCTTGCCGTGACATTCACTGGGTGCCAAGCTGCTTCCGACGTCAATAGATGGGTTGGAAACCAAGCTGAAGGACACACGGCTGGAGCCCCAACTCGCAAGATGAAATTATCTCAGCAGCCATAACTCCTTGGCGTCCTTCCTATTTTTCATGCTACATGTTCAAGAGGCTTTAGCTAACAGTCTTTTACTTAATTAAAATTAAGTTACTGATCTCATTTTTTTAAAAGAAAGCAGATTGTAAATGTGGCTCGGGGGAAAAAATTCATCTTCATTACTGAGCCTTGCTAGACTTGCAAGTTCCTTCCTGCCCTGTGACGAGAGATTTTGGGGGAGCAGAGAGGGATGGCACCTCACAAAGCAAAGGGGGTGATAGCAGAAACAACTGTTTTATTTCAGTTACATGATTCCCCCAAAACCAGTAGTTCTAACAATTCCTGAACAGCTGCGAGAGGGATGGCACCTCACAAAGCAAAGGGGGTGATAGCAGAAACAACTGTTTTATTTCAGTTACTTAATTCCCCAAAACCAGCAGTTCTAACAATTCCTGAACAGCTGTAACACAAAATAAATGGAATGGAAAGTCACAAAGCTGAGAAGGAATGCCAGCCATTTGGTCCTTACTATATTAAGGACCAAAGAGGACTTGTAGTGCCCTTTAGCTGACAGGCCCAAGCTTTTCATTCCTCTCACCAGTTACTGAGCCACTAATGTGTTATAAAAATACATCCCTGAGGATGGCTCCACATAACAGTTTGCGGATGAAGCCACTGACAACCTTTAGATGAATATTTCCCTTTTCAGCATGGACAGCCTGATGAAGGAGAGCTCCCTTACAGTCTGGGCAGGTGTAGAGGGTGAGGGCCCTAGTGCAGAAGCACCGATGAGAATTGGAAGCCAGCTGCAGACTGATGGTCACAACTCAAAGATGGGGCTGCTCCCCCTCCACCTTCCAGAGATGAAACGCCTGGATCGGGAGTGTCATGGAAAACAGAGAAAGCATTTTCTGCTTGACTTGGTTTTAAAACAGAAGCTTGCATTAGCAGTCAGACTTCACTTGTATTTAATTAAAAACTGATTCAGTGATTAAGAGAAGAACAGCTCCAAAAGGAAATGTCAGAATGCACTGCACTAGGCATGGTGCTTTCTGCATGAAATATAAGATGCCCATCGGGTTTGGGATTAACCATAAATTGGGCATAGTTTTGAGGCTGACCTATAATATCTGGGCAGGTGTAGAGGGTGAGGGCCCTAGTGCAGAAGCACCGATGGGAATTGGAAGCCAACTGCAGACTGATGGTCACAACTCAAAGACGGGGCTGCTCCCCCTCCACCTTCCAGAGAAGAAACGCCTGAATCGGGAGTGTCATGGAAAACAGAGAAAGCATTTTCTGCTTGACTTGGTTTTAAAACAGAAGCTTGCATTAGCAGTCAGACTTCACTTGTATTTAATTAAAAACTGATTCAGTGATTAAGAGAAGAACAGCTCCAAAAGGAAATGTCAGAATGCACTGCACTAGGCATGGTGCTTTCTGCATGAAATATAAGATGCCCATCGGGTTTGGGATTAACCATAAATTGGGCATAGTTTTGAGGCTGACCTATAATATTTCAGACTAAAGAGTCCCAAGCAAATTCCAAATTCCTACACATTTATGAAAAACAAAGAGCCAGTATATTATACTTCTTTTTTCATCTATTCAAAGAAAACAAGGAATAAAATTTTAGAAACGTACACTCAAATATCCCAATTTCTCCCAAACATTCTGTACTTCTTTCTTCAGCGGGGCTGGGGAAGTGATAGAAGAAAACTCAGAGAGCACAAGAAACTCAGTAGCCAGGACAATGCCAAACACCCAAGTATCATTTTCAACCTCAGTTCACTCTATATTTTTATTTCTGAAGCAGAGCCACCAAACCGCTTTCTCCAAAGCTCCTCAATACAGCTTTTCTTCTAAAGATACTTAATTTTTTTTTGCAAAAAAAACTAAGTCAAAAGCTACATTTGTAAGCAAAACATTAAAATTTTAAATATCCCATCTTGCAAATGATACAGCATCCTGTAATTTTGCTCTGTCTAGGCTGCTTGAGAGCAAAACACAGTATTTTTTCCTTATTACCAATTGCTAACAGATGTTCTCTCCTGTGTTGTTAAACAAGTCTTGATAAAAACACACTCGTGTCTTAATAGAACTGGAAGTACCCTGAGTGGGTTTCCCATTTGATCTGCTGTACGGCTCAGAGGCTTTTTTGTCTGCTTGTTGTAGCACAGAGTGTGTTTGGTCCCACAACAGTGACAGCTGACAACTGTTTTTCCTGTTTGCAAAAGCTTCAGCGTTCAACTTGAACCAAAAGCATTTGTCATGTTGCATGGCAGTGAAGTAGATTTAATCAGATGAGGCCACTGGCGTTGTCAGTGCCAGGCTGAAAGAATTCCGCAGGACAAAAGCTGGATTTATCTCTCTGGGAGTCTGTGTGGGGAGCAGCAGTGCATCTTTGTGGATGCACAAGGGGCAAGCTCAAGAGGAGAAGAAAACCAATCCAAGAGAATGTTTTCTGTGCAGTTCAGCCGAAAAATAACTGTTCTTGAGTGACCAGCAGGATGCTCCAGCCAGCCAAGAGCACTGTTGTGAGAATTTTGACAACATAAAGTGAATCTCCATGTAACTCTTTCAAATGTCACTAACACAGAGGGTGGTGCCTTCTGTGCTCTATCCCTACATAATTCTATTTCCAGAATAGTCAGCATCACTTAATATCTGTTCACATTCATCAATCGACATGTAAAAAATTACTGACAACAGATGACCGTTCCCAAACAGCAGTGGCAATCCTCAAAAAAAGTCTTGGAGATTAAAATTCCTTAGAAACCATGACAAAGCACGTACCTCTCCTAGATAATGTCACACTAAATAAAACCCTCCAAAAAACAAACCATTAAAAGAAAGAAAGTCTTGATCATTTTACACAGCCACCAAGATAATATTTTATAGTCTTTCTATCCTTTTGGATGATCAAGCCTTTGCAGAAGATTTACACAGAAGCTCAGAAGAAAAATGAAGCCATATATGCAAAAATGAACTCAGAGGCATGCAGCATTTCCAACCCCCAGCAGTGAGTGAAAAAACAGCAGCCCCACCTTAGGGGCTTTGCCGATTTACACCACCCTGGAGCAGTCTCATCATGAAGCCTTGCACAGAGGATGCTGGTGCTTTCCCTCTGCGCCAGAGAGCAGGAAACAAAACGCTCTGAGCTACCAAGAGAGTGAACACTCCTCATGTTGCCTTGATATTGCCTTGCATTATTTCAGAGGGGCAGCTTTAATGTGCCCGAGGTGTGACTGAGCAGCTGCCAGAGGTCAGAGGAAGAGGTGCCTGGATTCCTGTAGGGTGTGCGGGTACAGCCGGCTCGCTGGCATGGCACAGCCTGGCTTTGGCATTCCCATACGGAGAGCTGCCTGCAGTGCATCCATGAATTGGAGCTCAGCCTTGCATGAAGTGTTCCAACATCACTCCAACTGTGCTAAAGGAATTTCCCACTTGCTTTTTTCCGCTAATTAGAGAGCCACTGGGACACAACAGGGCCTTTTGAGAGCGCGGCAGGCCCTCGAGTTCTGCTGAGTCAGGAGAGGGGCTGGATATTTTGATCCACTCAGAAGACAACCTTCAACTTCCTAAATGAGGCTGCAAGCAGGACAGTAGCTATAAATGTCAGCTAAGATTTGCAACCTACAGGCACCAATACCAATCTAGACTTATTTAGTCCTTAAGCTAGGAGATAAGGCAGCAACAGGAGCTGGTGAATGTACAGATTTTTAAAGATTTAACCCATTTCAGTAGATATCTGCCTTGCCTACACACAATTTTTATCGACACATCTTCAAGGCAGAACACAACACCTGAAGCAAGTCCTCAAAAGTGACTTGCAGAAAACACATACTTAAAAAATCTGTTATAAAGCCTTCATACAGCATTCAGGTGTCTGCAGTCTCACTGCACCTGCAGACAGTCCTGCCTCTGAACCCTGGTCCACCAAAACAGTTCTCACATTTACAATGCAACAGGCTCAGCAACTCTTCCATGTTTATTCTTGATTTCCAACTGGAGATACTTTAATTTTAAGATATATCAGAACTGCCTCAGAAATGCCTTGTCATTCACTGTATCTTGGATAGACAGAAAAATCACTGAAGAACTGACAACTTTAAACTAACGCCAAAAAAGCTGAAAACAGATGCCTGTGTTCTCGTGCTTTGCTTGCATCCAAGGGGAACACCTGCTGTGCTTCAGGCCATGCAGAGGCACATCTCTGACCCCAGGTGTGCAGCAGGTGAGGCAGGAGAGCAGCAGCACAGGCCTGCGGCTGTGCTCCGGCTGCCACTGCAAACCTCCTGCAGGTGAAACCTCTCAGCATTGCTCAGCAAACATGGTGCTGTCAGCACAGGCAGCCCCTCCTGCCCCACTGCTCCTGGCTGTGCAGTTTGCACTGAGCAGCCTCCTGCAGCAATGAGCAGAGCCTGTCAACCACAACATGCATTCAGGATACTCACTAAAGGATGATAATCACAACACTGATTTATTTCAAGGCTTTCAGACTGAAAACCAGCCAAATTCCCCATTTATTTTTACCCTTGCAACAATAATAATAACATACATAATAACAAAGATTTAAACAATGTTTCTCTAAGTTAAATGTTATGTTTTATCTGAATATTAAGGCCTAGAACTAATAACTAATCAATAAAATTAGCACTGCAAATACCCTTGCAACAATAATAATAATATACATAATAACAAAGATTTAAACAATGTTTCTCTAATGTTTATCTGAATATTAAGGCCTAAAACTAATAACTAGTCAATAAAATTAGCACTGCAAGTTGTTACATAACATGCAGAATACTAACATAAACCATTTTGCCTGAGATTAGTTTTCATAGCTTGGTTGTCTGAACTGGTATTTGAACAGTAGACCTCACTTCTGCCACAGTACTAAACAATACTCATTTGTAAGCCTCTTTCAACTTGATAAAATTTTATGAAGATCTAACATTATTAATCATTTTCAAGCTTCTGAAAGTGTGGTTTTTTCTAGAAGACAATAGTGGCCAGCTTAGTGGAGAGAAGAACTGCAGCTGAAAGCTGAATTTCCTCCAGATGTGTACCTGTAAATTGGTATCAATACCCAAAAATGCAGTAGGGTCCCCTCTCAACACCTTCCAGGCAAGACATGGGCTGAGATATGGGGTGGGAGAACCAATGAGAGCAGAACTACACTCAGTAAGGTACTCACAATTGCAACCACATTTCAAACTAACGCCTAGGAAGTAATTCCATAATAATAATTCCATAAACATAATTTCAAAGCAGCTTAAAAAAAAAAAAAAGAGAATCAGTAAGGTACTCACAATTGCAACCACATTTCTCCTTTGCATATAGGAAGTAATTCCATAATAACATTTCCATAAACATAATTTCAAAGCAGCTTAAAAAAAAAAAAAAGAGAATGGAGGATATTCCTACAAAACACATTCCCCATTTTCCCAATATTTATTCTTCAGTTCTCTTTACTTTTTTTTTTTCCCCCCCCCAGCAGTATGGAAACAGCTGGGACTTTGATGTACAGCTGCTTCCCACAGTGTTTCAGAAATTTAGTTTCTGATCTGTATTGGCACAAACTCCCCCCCAAAATAAACAAATTTCATCTTTCTCCACCTAAAAAACCCCCAAGAATGACTGTATGTCTGTCTTATAAGACATGTCTTTCTTTAAATTCCTTTTCTTAAACACTAGATTAATTTTAATTTTAAATGAACAGTTGTTCTGTGCTTAATAACTCCTGATACTCAGAAATCTTATAGAGGTTTCATTCCCAAATCCTGAGCACCTCCCTCATTCTGAACCCCAAAACGTGATTGATTCCAGCAGGCAATAAAAGCACACAACATACAGGATATCTTAATACATGCAAAGATCACAAGTATTTGTGTGTCCTTCTAAGGACACAAGGTATCAAACCAGGAAGCCTTAATTCAGGAAGAGAGTCCTGAGAGAATGACCAAAACCAGTTTCCATTCTAACCCAGGAGATCGGCAATTCTGGGCCTTCCACATCTTAAACCAATGTCCCGGTCCCAGGTTACAGAAATGAAAGGGTTAAGAAGAAGCCCCCCTGTTTTCCTGCTTTTTTCACTGAATTAAACCAAGCACCTGATCTGAATTTAACAGATGTTAATACAACTCTTCTATTCACTACCATGTTTTAGTACTTACAATGTTTTAATTAATTTTATTCTTTAAAATGCATAAAAATTTCACATCACCTTTAAATATTTATTGACAGTTTAGATGAATATTTCATGCTGATTTTAAAGAACAGAGAACATTTTCATAACATTTCTGTTAATTCAAAAAGGCAATGCTACACCCTCAGGTAAGCTCTCAGAACAGTGAGAAGGAATTTTTTTATCTTGCTCAAAGCAGACTATAAACACTGGCTACAGCAGAGAAATAAAAACATCAAGGACGAGCTTTTTCAAAGCTACTTAAGTGATTAGGGAGCCCACACAGCTCCCATTTACACGAGAAGTAACTGCATGCCTGGATCTTTTGAGCAATTTTGAATATTTCATTGGTCTAGGAAAGATTCTCCCAGTTAAGAGTAGTAGGTTGGGAGCAATTAATTGAAAACACATTACCTGTGATGCACAATGAAGACAATTCTCACAGCACAAGTGAGTATTTTAAGATGCTAAAATAGACCACAAAAGCTCTACAAACATAGGACCACCAACCTGTTTAAAACCAGCTGCCTCATTTCTGCATAATACTTGTCTTCCCTTTCAATTTCAAATTTTTCTGCCTTTTTGGTTTTTTGAGAGGCCTTTAAAAGCTGCTGCAGAAGCAACAGAGAAAGAACACTGTGGTGGGTCGGACTGCCTTAAGGAATTTGGGGCCATAAACAGCTGGGGCAGTAAAGGCAAGGCAGGTGCAAGTCCTTCCCTGATGCTGAAAAAATCAGGGCAGTCAAGTGTTGCTTGTTTACACACAAACAGCCCTGAACACTGAAAAAAATCCACCTGTTTTTATACTTAATTTAAAACAACTTTTCCTATTGCCACAGAAGCTTGTAAATATTTATGGTTTTAGCAGCCACGTGTACAGGCCAGAGAACAGGCACTTTAAAACAGAAGTTACATTTAAAAAAAAGTTAAAGTTGTAACAGCATGTACAGAAACCAAGGTATTAATTTACAAAATGCCTCGCAAACATATTGCCCCTTCAAAAAACTTGTCAGTCAGTAGCAAAAGCTTTGCATCAGGTGGGAGGGATTCCAGACTGCAGTGGTTCCTATGCTAATTCTGCCTGAAGAAATATGAAAACAGGAGCTAAAGTCTTTTAGCTAATGCAGAACACTGGTAGCTTGCTGTTCTTTGTTCTCAGGAAAGACTAAAAAGTTGCCTATATTTAAGAATATTCTTATATTTTACCCATTAAAATGGGTAAAAAGGCAAATGACAAGCACCCAAATAGCGGGGTGGAATTAAGCACAGAAAACTATGATTCTTTTCAGAAACTGAACACTGTGGTTAGAATAAAGCACTTGAATATGCTGTGCCACAGCCATCATTACCAACATGCTCATTAGCATTAAATTAACATGGACATGAAATATCAGGATGTAAATTAACAGCAGATGATGCTGTGAAATTGTAAGAAATTACTGTTATTTGCCAGTAATTCAACTAACAAAAGCAAATTCTGTTCATCACATGTAAACTCCACTGCTGTGTTACAGTGTTTTGGTTTCTAACTAAAATCAACTAACAAAAACAAAGAAACAAAAGATGTTACAGTTTCACACTCACCTTCTATTCGGTACTGCTTGCATTGGGCACTAATTGCATCAATGATCAAATCCAGGCAGCAATTCAATCAGAATACGAGACTCAGTTTTACAGAAGCAATTCTAATTTTTAGCAGAAACATTTTTAAATTACTTTCAATTAGATCTTTGCTCTTTTCCCTGAAGACCTGAACTGTAATGTTTTCCAGGTTCTCTAAGCTTTGGTTTTAGCATTCTCTGCCAAACTGACCACAGCATTATGATCAAAAACACATTTTCAATAATTATGCCCTAAATAGTTTGCAGCACATCCATATATTGACTTACACTGCAGAGCTCAGATATTCCACAGTAACTCAGAATTCTGCATATCCTTCTCACCCATGGCAGGGTATCTCATGACATGAAGCCTGCACAGCCTTCAGGAGCCATCCCAACACCCACACCAAATGCTCAGTCAGAGCAGGCAGGTGGCAATAATTAGAATGAAGATAAGCTGAGGTGACAAAGCAACGAGAGCACATCAATTACTGCCTGTCACTCAGAGCAGGGACAATCTCAGAAGATGGACTGATACCACTGCATCATTCCCTATTATATTCAGCTTTTTTCTCCTTCATTTCCTCAAAATGGAAGGTCACCACAACACCATTACATTTTTTAATACAAGGGAAATTTTTTATCAGTATTCACTGTATGCACAATACAAACTAATGTTTGGCTACCTCTCACAGGCTGCACACAGAATAATGCTGTGATTTCCCAAAAGTAGCTCACTGCATGAGGGTAGTGGCCATGAGCACTTCTGTTAGAGTAAGAGAGGTGATTCCAGAATCATTTGATAAGGTTTGTTTTCCCATAAATTTTTATATTAATATTTATTTTCATATTACTATACAACAAATATATCTAAATCTATCTCTCCATCTCAAGAAATAAGTAGAGACACTGTATTTATACTCCTTAAGGGGTAAGAGCAAATACACTCCCAAGAACAAACCTTAGTGCTGAGTTAGCAGCAAGAAGTTAAAATAAACCCAAGTTTTGAAATCGTGACAATTCTCACAGAACAGGTTTGCCATCTCTTCCCTCCCTCTGCTGACCATCCCATAAATAGTCAGACAATTCATGTCACCTATGATACACCTACTTTACAATTCAGTAATTCCTGAAGTCAGGTTTTTTTTTCATAGGATTTTATAATCAAACTGTCCAAATGTATTTTTGCCTTTAAATAAAAGCAAAGCAAAATTATACTCTGGCTTTAGACAGCCAGTCAAACTACCTAACTACATGATTACAGAAAAACCAACCTGATCTGATGGATACATGTCATGTAAAAACTTGTAGCCACCCTTCCTTCTGGTGATGCTGTAGCAGCCCAGGCTCAAAGTATAGGATGGCAAGATGAGAGATGTGGCTTCCAGCCACAGGACAACAAACAGGGGGCTGGCCAGGTACTAAAACCCTTTAGACAGCAACTATGCACAGACATAATCAAGTTTTGCCTCCATAAAATAGATGGAGGTCAAGAGAATCATGGCTAAGATGTTTTTCCTCACCTTTCATCCTGGATTTCAAAGACTTCCCTTTAAATCCAGACAGCTATGGGAAATGGCCAAATTTCAAGCAACTACATTTAGTGCAGAGTGCTGTGACCAGCATTAGAGCAGGTGGCTGGTGCAGTCACTAACCTGACACAGGAAGATTCACCATCCTTTTTTGCACATCCTCCTCTTCCATCAGACAGAGGGGCTGCAAGTGCCCATCACCTCTTCACTGTTTTATCCTCCAAAAACACTTTCACAGCCAACAAAACCCCTTGTGTTAATTGGCAGTGTAAAAAACCCCAAAAACAACAGATAAGGTCTGTGAAATTCAATGGGTTCAAAAATATTTTTACTCGCTACTCCATGAGCATTCTGTTGGGATAACAAAAGGAGGCAAGGAGCAGCAGGAAGGCCCTGAAAGCCGTTTCTGGCTGGCACACACTTCTCTGCTGGACACCCCTCAGCCCCCCGTACTCAAATGCTTTGTGCTGGGCTGACAGCAGGAGGCTTGAAGGTAGTAAGAGGGGATCACCCATTATACTCTCCCTCACAGTTACAGCACTATATGGAAATCACAGCGGGAAAGATTGGGTGTTTTCATATCCCTTGGGACAAAGGGAGCCATCTCCTGCAGTGGCACACACCATGTCATAGGAATTCCAGTACCTGCAGCTCTGTACTATTAGTGAGTCATTTCAGAGATCAGAAATAGAAACCTTTTAAGTGCTTGTACACAATTACCCAATATTATTACGGAATGCTGACAGCTGAACACTGCTCATCTCCCAGAAAAAAACCCTCCTTTTTCAAAATTAAACCAATAATTTCTTCTATAATACATAATAATTTTGTTTAATCCATGTGCGCACTCCACCTATTGCCTTTCAATCAATCGTTCAAAACCTATTTTATGTAAGAAAAGACAGACCTCAAATGCTTTATCTTCCTGAATATTATCTAGTGAAGAGCCTGATGAGCCAGCTGTAGGAAGCCAATGAGTGTGTGACACCTGGGAGTGGTGAGCACCCACGGCAAGGGAAGAGGCAAGGAGGGAGCCAGCAAAGCTGCCTCGCTGAAACAAATCTCACCCAGAAGAACTTGGATTCATGGGTTTCATTGCATTTATAAAGATTTCTGCTGTCACTCTGAATAAGAGCAGCACGCTGATGAAACCTAAGGAGCACTCTGGAACGCATCCTCAGTGCCACCTTCCTTTCCAGGTGTTCATCCCACCCTGGTCCCTGCAACGTGGCCTCAGCAGTTCCAGCCCACACCCTTCACTCCCACAGGTGACAGGGAGGAACCACGTGGAGCATCCAGCACGGCTGGAGAATTCCACAGAGGCAGGGAAGAGGCTGCAGGGTTTTGTCCTTCTGAACATCAGATCCACGAAGCAAAGCGTGGTGTGAAATGAGCCCAGCTGCTCTGCTGCTCAGGGCTCTAACTGCCCACAATTCAGATTTTAAGTCACCGTCACTATTTAAAACTGCTGAGAAATAAAAGGAGCCTGTAATGACATGTTTGCTTCAGCTCAAAGCATAACATTGATTTCTCTGCTTACAAGCCCCTGAATCAATTCATCTTCTTAAAAATTGATAAATACTTATTTCTAGTAGTCATCAACTTTCTGTTCAAGAAATAAATAGAAATTGAAGGTCTTATAAATAGGTTCCTCCTGTTTAACCTCAAAACCCTGCCAATAACTGCACTTTATGTACAATGTACAATATGTAAAATTCCTTCACAGCTAATTTTTTAGTTTTCCTCTAGGTAGATTATATTTGTAAAACCACAACTGATTTAAGTCATCTGCATGTACTAAAATCCCAGAGAAAACAAAGAAACAGCACTAGGCTTTCTCTCCACAGCTTCAAATAGGAAATGGGAATATACCTACTTTTCTACACAAGTAAAAAAATATGCTGCCATCTATGAGCTCAGGAACTGGGACACAACTGTAGGACTGCTACAACCTCAAAACTGTGCTGAGCCACAAAATAAAATCCCAAGAGAGTTCAACTGTTGTTAACAGTGAATGGTGAATCAGTGCACTGTAAGTCAAAATAAACCCTAGGGATCATTATCTTTTGCTTTGCACTGAAAAATGGCTTTACATTCAGAATAGTCATCTTGATAAACAGTTTTCAAGACTCTGGAACATTGTAGAAAACATTTTAGATTAAGTACCCTTTTTAAAAATAATGATGTATGTTGCTTGTTTTAAAAAGTTCTCCCTCCCTTACTTCCCAAAAGGAATTTTTAGAGTGAGCTAAGAGGTGGTGAGTCAAATTTTCTATTTTACTGATGTATGTATATGTGTATGCATAAATTTTTTAAATATAAATTGGTATTTTTATAACTTATTTGCTTCTTCTCTCCAAACCTTGTTACGAAGTTGGGGAAAAACGTAAAATGAAAGCCTCTGTCAGGAAAAAACAAAACAGTGGGGGAAGATGAAGATATTCTAAAGCAAGTTGAAATTAAGTTTTAGAAGCAATTTGGAAATAATTTTCAGGCCCATCATTTAATGAGAAAATACTTCCTCAGCCTAAATTGCAGCAAATGATATGAGTGTCTTTGGAATTTAAGCCGTGGGCCCAGATGAAAGCCAAGGAAACAGCACAGGAAGGTGGTCAAGTGACAAGTTCAGCATCCACTTTCACTGCAAAGGTTGAAGAGGGGATGCAGAAGAGGTGCTGGGGGGTGGGAAGGCAAAAGGATGTGTCTGGAGGTGGAGCAGGTGCTCTGCTGGAAGCTTAACCAGCCAAGCAAAAACATGGAGCTCTAAATATGCATTTCTGACACGCTTCCGAACAGGACCTATGAAAAAATAAACTAATTCTGGACAATGGTAACAGCAGGCTCGTCTGAAGGGGGACACAGCTCATGCCTGTCATGAGGGGAAGACACCAAAGAGCTGGTGCTGCTGAGGAAGCTGGGGGAGCCTCGACACTGCACAGTCCCTGTGCCAGGATTGCCCTTTTGGGGGCCTGGCACTCAGACAGACCCACAGCCATCCCACCTCCTGCTCAAAATCCCCACTCCAAGTGGAAGGCTTCCCTCGGCAGCAGCCCACAGCCAACAAGGCTGAGCTTTGGGACTAACTGGGAATACGTGCTGAAAAGCAGTGGATAAAATAAAAAAAATTTTAAAAAAACAGAAACATATTTACATGACCAGTATGCATTTTTTATGATAGTAAAATCCTAATTTATAACTGTTACATAATATGAAAAAATACCTTTAACAGCCTCTGACCAGTTGCTGTACATCACCACCCATTTAGGATGCCTAACACAATTAAAGCTGCTGCACCAGAGTTTAAGAACTGTTACATGGAGTTAACCGGCCTTGATGAAGTTGTTCATGGAACACAAATATTTGGCTCCAAAGAAAAGAGATGTCCCAAAGATCCCCAATATCTTATTGGTTTATTCTAAGGAAAGGCTGAGGTTGTGAAGCTTAAAACCTAATTTTTGTATATATGTGTTAATGTGAAGCATCAGAGTTTACATAATTGAAGATACCCAGACTCTTTACACTTGGTAGAGCATTCCCAATGAATAGGACTGAACCACTTTGAGGAGTAAAATCTTCCAAATTTAAATACACAAATAATTTTGGATTACAATCAGCAGCAGTTGCTGGAGGAGAGGCTTCCATGCCATTATCCCTAGCACATGGGAATTACATATTTAAGTCCTCCTCAGAGCTTGCATTATCTTGTCATTGTTAGCACACAACGAACTTCAATGTTGCGTTTAACAACTGAAACAGTCTCAGAACACTAGGTTGGAACTGACAATGAACAAAGGCTTTTCTCATAGCTGCCCCACATCAATGGTCAGGATTTATTGCCAAAATTAAAACACAGGCTTGTAAGCATATTATAGTGTGAAGCACACGCACAGGCTGGCTTACAGATCCAGGTACTGTCTAGTTATGTACGAGGCACACATTGTTGAGATGTGGTGCTTGATATTGTATTTAGATTTATATGATCCCCTCACAAATGGATCTAACCCTGTGAAAAAGGAGGAGGTACCACCAACCCTACTCTACCAAGACGTTTAATGACTTGCCCCAGGTCACACAGGAAATCTGTGGAGGCAAAGCAGGGAATGGCTCTCCTGGGATCTGTGAAATCCCATCTCAATATTCCGGCCACACTGCCACCCGTCCTCAGCCGTACTTAATACGACTAAATTACTGATGGCAACAAATAGCAGAATCTGACTTTCAGATGAGCTGATTCGTACAATGAGTCAATCCATAACTTTTGTCTCCTCCAGACACTTAGATCGATGGGCTGTATGCCCAGCACGTTATAATAACCCTGAAAAGCTTTTGGCTCAGCCTGCAAACACATTAGCATTAACTTAAATCTGCTGCTTTGTTTACTATACGAGATATCTGCTTGTGCTCTGTGCCCGAGCAACACCAATTAAAGAGACCCAAATACAGAGCTCACAGAGCACTACAAGACTAGAGCTACCCATGAACACAAAATTTGCTAAACTTTAAATGGTATTTATTCCTCCAAAGCATTATGGTCTGACAGCCACATTTTTCTTCTCCAGTCATGGACTTGTCATGATTTACATTCAGAACCTTCCCCAAAAAGCGATTCAAAAAGCGTTGGGAACTGGCTCCCCTCCCACTGCTTCCGAAATGGATTAACATGACTCCAGCCTTGGATCCACAGGACTACAAATTACAGTGAAGCCACCCTCGATTTAAACTGTTGGAGAGCACAACAGGAAAATCACCCAGAGTTCTGCTTTCAGCTCTTTAAACCCATTCATTACAGAGTCCACAGGGCAACATTGGTACCAGAGTAAATCACTCGGTGGGAGAGGACATCACCAGTAACAAGAGGCTTTTCTTATTTCTCAGAGGTACAAATGTAGCAGGGCCAGGAGGGGTCTAATTACTCTGAGGACACCCAAGCAGCATTGGAAGTGATAATTTATTGACCATATCAGTGTAGCTTAGTGCACAGAATGAAAAGACAAGCCAAGGATTGTGTCCAGACCACTGAAATGCCCACAGTTTGCCAGGGTAGGCAGACTGATGCAAGTCAACCAAGTAATCTGGTTGCAAAACCCTAAACCAGATTTATAATAGAGCCATACTTGGCTTTTTACTGGGTTTTAGCAAAATAAAAGAAAGGTAAGACTTGAATTTTATCTTTAAATATTTAGAAACAAGTTTGGGAATGGGTACCTGCACAGCCTGCTGAAATCCAGAGCCCCTTATTATCCAGATAGGCAGTTAGGGAGCAGATCCAAAAATCTAGCCAGGTTGGCAGAGTGCTTTTTATCAACCACAGTGGCCACCAGGTGAAGCCCTGGAACACCAGTGCTAACCTGACTAGCACTAGCACTCGCTTAGCCTCTAACTCAAGGAATAGCCACCACCCAGTGCCAACCTCTGCGCAGCTCTGCCCTTCTGCAAGCACAGATCCTGGAAACGGCATCAATACACAACGCACCAAAGTCAAACAGAATGGCAAAAGAACTTATTAAAAGTGTTTCCTTGCTCTTCCACACCAGCCCACTCTCCCATCTTGTGCTACCAAAAAAAAAGGAAAGGTTTCGGAGTGAAAAGTGCAACAGATCCACAAACACATTTTCCAGCAGCTACAACATCCTACTCTCCAATAACACCTCCACAAAGCTCAAGCCCCGCTTTGCAGAAAAATGAGGAAAGCAAACAGCAACAGGGGAATTTCACAGGCACGACCCCATCCATGTACAGTGACTCATGGCTGCTGAAGCATGTTCTTAGGATGGATTTTCCCTCCGCAACACCCGAACAAAAACAAAAATAGAGGAAAATAAGAGTAAAATGGGAAAAATTAACATCTCTGGTATCACCTTTTTCCCTCACCTGTATGAAAAGATAGGAAGCTGGGAGCAAAGGCAAAGGTTAAATCCATCTGTCTTTTCAATAGGTGACACACCCAAGGGCCTTAGTCAAGGCTCCATCCTTGGCTCCTGCACAGTCACAATCTGTGCACTGCTGCCAGTGGAGCCTGGAAATCATTTGGTGGAGCAGCAGACATGAACAGCCTCTACATTCACATGTTTAGTATCAGAAATGCTAGCTAGTGTTGCTTCATTATATCATGCGGGAAAAATAAATAGGAAACAAGGATTTAAAATGCATGTCTGATAGTCAGGCTTCTCTAGGAGAAAGAAAGAGAAGGGAGAAAACCTCAGGAACTGGGGACATTTTCCTTCCCCAGAGCCATCATTCATTCCAAGACAAGAATCGGAAACCCTGACAATCTCCTCTAGCACCCCCCTCCCATCACATCGAAGGGAAAAATTTTTCTGGACAGCTCTTTACAGAGGATACAGAAAAAAAACTGACCAATCTCCCTCTGCTGTTTCTCACCTGAGGACTGCAGAAAGGCAGAGTTTGCACAGCTGAGGCAAGCCCCCCTTCCATGCAGCTCTTCCACAGATGCAGCACAAGAGCACCTGTGCCTTCCAGCGCTACATGGCTGTGAGATGGCACAGAAAATTCTCTCTGCACCCAGCAATACGGACGGGGGCTTCCCACCCGATCCCCTCGTCTGCCTGACACGTTACTTTGGCACAAGGCAGACTTCCTGCCTCTGCTGGAAAACACAAATTTCGATTATCCCCGCCTGATATTTACATTTTAACAGCTCCATACAGAGGACGAGCTCTGCTGTTGCCATTGACAGACGCCGATGGGAAACAGAAAACCCACAAAACTCCACCACCCGAACCACCGCCACGAACCACGCCACCCTTGCCCGGGCTCTCGGATGCACAGGCACCCGCGGTGACTTACGGGTGCGCTCCTTGCCCAGCGCCGCGTCCCCGCGAGCCGCCCGTGCTGCCGCAAGCCGCGGGCGCTGCCAGCCGCCCCCCGCCCGCGACAGCGCCGAGCCGGCAGCAGCCCTCCGCGTCCCCTCCGTGTCCCCTCCCTGCCGGTCCGCCCGAGCCCGCTCACGCCGGATCTGGCACAGCAGCACGCAGGGCGGCGCGGAGCCGCTCTGCCCCCGCCGGGCGGGACCGGCCGCCCACTCGCGGGCGGCGGCGGGGCGGGGGCTC